>NC_135497.1:253595709-253913209 GCF_052857255.1 Amblyomma americanum
TTAGCTTCGGGGCGCACTTAAATACTCTCAAATCATTCGAAGTTTTTGCCTTTCAGTCTCCAGTAGCCACTGCTAGCCTGATGAAAGCTACAGGACAGTACAGGGGCCTTATATTAATGACATTTCGTTTTGGTTTGTTTTTTTTAGTCCTTTATCATTGGTCATGGCTTTCCGCTGATGACGCAGGCCGTGTTGGACGGCCACAATGACCAAGAACCAAAATAAATGAGCCTTAAAAAATTGCAGAGGACATTTAAGCTCTGCCCTAACAGTATGACGCAATAGCTGCAATCGGTTAATGTCCATATATGCTGAATTTCTCATTCTCGACTTTAGATTCATTGATCCCTGGAAGTCCTTATATCAGTCCTGGCTCTGTGATGCAGTGGTTAAGCGATGCACAACTGCCCTGCGATGGCAGATGCTGCCACCGGTGGGGCTTGTGCCACCGAGGTTGCTCTTACCGAGCAACCTCTCGCTACCAATCATTAATTTAGCTGCCACCTACCGCAGTAGCCAATTTGCTTACAATTCGATGGGCAGGTTGTGGTGACGCCACAAGGCCACGTAACCTGGGCAACCCACCTAGTCTGCTTCTCCGGAAGTTTTTCGCTCACAACGCCGGCGACAACGGATTTTCTGCTGAATGGGATCCTTAACGTTGTGGTGTTAAAATGAGGCTCATGTGTCGTGTATCCTGAGTTGATGGTATTACCTGCTTTGCAGCCTGAAGTTTTTGCGAGGATTGTCAGTCCGTAGCTACAAAGGGGAAGTGGTGGTAGTAGCATGGTGCATTGAACGTTTCCCGCGTCAGTGTTCGTCCAGAGGATGCACTTTTGGTCCAGAAAGAGTTGATGCGTGGAGACATTTCGCCAAGCACAAAAAGATTTGTGGATGTGCCATGGTCCGGCATGGATGGATCGAAATTACCGCCACGACCAACGATTCCTCCAGAGCTCGACTGGCAGTCGCCTCAGATCTTGAGGGTCATGCACCAGAACGCCACTCTCCTCTCCTCAGGTACACAGAAAGTGGCCAGTCGTATGAGCATTTCATTTCTAATGACGCAATAGGCGGCGTTGTGCGGCAACAAACGCCGCGAAAAATGCTGACATAATAAAGAATCGAAAGAACTTTCCAAAAAGAATGTTTGAAGATTCATTTTCGTTAATCTTGGCCTAACGCTAAAGTGCAGAAACAGAAACAATGTCCATATCTTGTGAAGCTGATTTCAACCAAAAAGTGCTGCATACCACGTCATTATACAGAAGTATGGTGCCATGCGTTCTTGGTAGGGCAAACATGCAGCTACGACTAAGAGTTTCACACTGGCTTCCATGGTGAGACGCTCGGTCCTTTCGTGACAGAAGATCCCTGTAAACTTTGGCAGTTTCTGTGAAACAAAGGAACTAGAAAACTTGACAAGAATATCGTCAACGGCTCTGCCAATACAGATAAAAAGGAGATCGCTGATGTTTTTAATGCTTACTTCCAAAGCATAATTATTTGTTTTTTGGGGAAAGGAAACGCCGCAGTATCTGTCTCATATATCATTGAACACCCGAACCGCGCCATAAAGGAAGGGGAAGGGAGGGAGTGAAAGGAAGAAAGAGGTGCCGTAGTGGAGGGTTCCGGGATATTTTCGACCACCTGGGGATCTTTAACGTGCACGGACATCGCACAGCACTCGGGCGCCTTAGCGTTTTTCCTCCATAAAAACTTCCAAAGCTTGTTTACTAAATCTAATACAACGTTTAACAATTGTTGATTGTCTGAACAGTCTCGAAAAAGTGTTGCCAATAGCAGAGAAAGAATGGTAGAATTTCTCCTGCGGCTAGACACCAAGGAATCCCCCGGCCCCGATAATATTCTCACTACTTTTTTAAAATGTACGCTGAAATAGTAGCCAAGTTTTCGATAATATTATTTAATGATTCTTTTGAACCGGGTATAGAACCAGATGAATGGAAAATTTCCATCGTGGTTCCGGTTTTTAAAAATGGCAGCCGACTGCAAGTTGGTAATTACCGCCAAATTTCTCTCATTTCCACCTCCTGCAAAAGTGCTAGAACATGTGCTCACCAAATACCACAATAATCTTTTAGACCAGACGGAAATAATGACCAAAGCCCAACATGATTTTCGCCAAGAATACTCCACTACAACACATCCAGTGGTCAATGTAGATGACCTTGCCAAAGTTCTTGATTGTCGACATGATTTTTTAGATTATTCCAAAGCTTTTGATAAAGTTCCTCATCATAAACCAGGAACAAAAATGAAATTATTAGGCATTCCGTACCAAATAATCAGTTGGGTCTCATCATGTTTATCAAAACGAAAGCAGTTTGCCGACATCGATGGAGCAACCTCTCGATTCTTAGAAGTTTACTTAGGTGTGCCTCAGCGATCGGTTTTGGGTCCAGTACTCTTCAATATCTATATAAACGACCTCACAGAAGCTCTCGAACCCTCTGTGACCGTAACGCTGTTTGCGGATGATTGTATTATATTTAATTTTTTCAAATCAGTGTCTGTCTAGCTTACTTTGAGCGCAAATCTACAATTGTTAGCAAAATGGTGTAACGAATGGAAAATGGTTATTAACTTTGACAAAACAGTTTATTTGTGCATCAGTAAAAAGACTACGCAACTTAATTTTACATACAGCATAAAACAATGCAATCAGAGAGGTAAAAGAATATAAGTATATAGGAGTCACAATATCGTCACGGCTCAAATGGACGGAACACATCGATAATATATGTTTCTCCGCCGCAGTTGCCCTAGTGCCCTAAGACTGAAGGCATATAAATCCATTGCAAGGCCAAATCTCGAATATGCCTGCACTGTATGGGACCCCTACACGATAGATGACACCTAGTAACTAGAAAAAAATGCAAATATGTCTTGCGGCTCGCATTATTTACAACCGTAACAAGCGCCTAGACTCTCCTTCCACCGTGTTGAAACTTGCAGACTTAGAACCACTTGCAGATAGAAGAAAGCCCGTGTCAGCTTCCTTCTTTCATTATACTTTTCTCGACTTGGTATTCGACCCGCAAATCACATCGCTAATGATTCTGGACGAACCTCGCACAATAAGCATACCCTTAGCCTGAAACCTATTTTCGCACGCACAAATACATACAAGTTTTCTTTTCTTCCCACAACAGTTTCTGAATGGAATCTTCCCCCGATGAAGTCTCCGTTGCTTTCTAACCATTCTTGATATCTTCACCGTTGGCTTAGTAGCTGTGCGGGAACCGCATTTTCAATTATAATTTTGCTCTGCGTATTTTGTGGTATCTATATTGTTCGGTACTATCGCAGTTGCTTTCCTTTGACCTTCTATGTATTTTCCTATGCTGCTTGGACATACATCATGTCTGCAGTATTCAATGAATAAATAAATGGAAGAGCATGACGAGGGAGCTTCGGATTGAGCATTCGATGGTACATCAGGTGATGGAAGCATATCTTGGAATGTGTAACGAGTTAGACTACTAATTTAAAAGTTCTTTGCGTCATATCTGATGGCAGTGCGCCACTTAGTGAAAATATTTCCTGTTGGTAACCATTTAACTGCTGTCGTAAAGGACAGGGAAGAGAGGTTCTCAAACCACTGCCTTAATGGTTCTAAAGGCGTCCTGTGTCCGACGCACCTGCCAGGTGTAGCCGTTGGCCCTTCCGTTGTCCTCAACCTTGACACCCTCGTAAGGACCAAAGTAGACCCTCTTGGGCTGTAGCTTCAGGGTGAACATGCCGTACTGTGCCCCTTTGAAGGTAGAACGGCCGATGGACAGGCCCTCGGGGAGGGTCTTGTTGGCGCGCAGCGGGTCCCCAGCATCCACCTGCGAACGGCGTAACAGTTTGAGACTGCCTGCAATGCCATTGGCCACAGCACTGGAAACACACAAACCACACTTCGCATATTCTCTGGAGCTGAATTAAGTTTCAGACTCGAAAACTCTCTACTGTGTGTTTGCATGAATCAAGGAGTCTTTGCACAGTGATGAAATAATGAAAAGAAGGCCTGATATGCGGGTGGGGTCAAACGGAAAGGCGCAGTTAACGGTCTCGATCAAGGTGGGAACCGGAACCATGCAGTCAGGAATAGAATGAAAAAAGGCGGCGAAAGGAGGGAGAGAGAATTGCCATTTTTGAGAACTGCAATAGGACAAAGGCACGCTCTGACGCGCTACGCACCACTATCTCCGCTCGGCAAAGTTCGCGCTGTCGTATTTTTTTTTCACCGGATCACTATGTGCCGACCGAAACCAGGTAGATGCGAACGTGGTCTGAAGGCAGCTTTTCAGATTCATCAAGTTCGCGTACTTGGCACTCACCTCCGCGTGCTTGACATGGGTCAATGGTCCGTGTTTGTGGCAGTCGCCGGGATGGTCGCCGCCGCAGACATCGCAAACTGGAAGCAGATTGTCCACACGGTGGTTTAGGAAAAAAAGGTGCGAGGACACTGACATCAGAATGGGCACTGAATATTCCTTGGACGTGCTGCGGACGCCCAACAGACATCCTGAACGTCAACAGGACGACCAAAGTAGTTTCAATGCCCATTGGTATATTTTATATATGCACTGCTCGCTGACTGGAGCGGAATCAAATTGCGCGTGAAATACGGGTGTCTGGGTGCCCAAGGCTCATTCAGGCCATGATAAAAATGAATTCATCACAGCACTCCTTTTGTGCGTCATACATTAACCATATAAGAAGCTGCCCAACTGGCCGCTCCAGAAAGTGAAGCATGTAAGTAGGCAAGAAGGATTGTGCTAAGAGCTCCTGACGCTGTAGACAAGCCGCTCTGCATTTCATATGTTCATCCCTTGCCAGCTATACTAAAAGACTAATTTACAATGAGTGCATTTCCCATTCTCGTGTTGGAAGCCAGGAACCGGCTTTCGCAGACAACTCACATAGGTGTTCCTCGTCCGAGTTTTCCTCGCATTCTATATAGTTGACCTCTTCTCGCTGGCGTCTCGGGTAGAAGGACCTGCTGGAAGACGTCTCGAGCGAGGCTGCATTTCACCCATGATAGTTGTAAGCCTGGTTTGTGGCATAGAATCGTACGCATCGAGCAGCTTTAACGGAATACTAGTATTCTGCGCTGAAAAACAAACATGCTCCAAACCAATCGGGTGTCATTCACTACTTTCAATTAGGAGAACGAAAACCAGCAGTCCCCAGCCCAGTAAAACATCAAACCATATATAATCCCTAGTAAACATAAACATCAAACTATATATAATCCCTTGTAGTATAATCCCTCTTTTCAAAATTGTTTCAAAGGAAAGCTTGTGAGAAATCTCGGGGGAGAGTTTGTGAGTTTCGATCCGAATTCGTGGTGTCTATCATTGACCACGTCACATTTCTTGACAGCTTGAAGTGTTTCCTGAGCCTGTGAATTGATTTGTAGCTGCACATTTTTATTGTAAATGGCGTGCTTACTTGATGTACGAAATCTCTGAATGTTTCCCTGTTGCTGTGTACGTTCTGTACGCTTCAGAGTCCCTTTGATTATAAATTCTGCCACTAATTTAGGCATGGCGTAGTTAAAGCAGGTACGTGCCGGGCGTGTAATCATACCGAGAATCTCCCAATTCGGTTAATTGTTAATGCAGCGATTTCTACGGACGGAAAAGGAACCGTATCGCGTGCATTTCCACGCAACTTCTGCAAAACAGTGCGCGCATTTTTCTCTGGAACGATTTCCTGGGAACAGTAGTCCATCCGTACAAAGGAGCTCACATAGTCAAGAGGCCAATGAACGAAGGCATGGTTTCTCCTGTCCAGTGGCCGTGTATTTGTAATTGTGTATGTGTGGTGGGTGCGCGCGTGTGTGTGCGCGCACGGGAGTGTGTGCCATTTATTAATGCCAAATTAGGTCGTCGACCTGCGAAAACCACCGGGTTTCTCCGTAACGAAATCCAATGATTGGCCGAGAAGGCCGTGGCGTCATCAGCACCATTAAATGTGTAAATCTGAGTAATTTTCTAGTACCTTCCACTGAATTATCATAGCGACACAATCTTACACCTCAATTCACTCACTAATCTCCACCAATTCACTATCTGAATTATTAGAGACCCATTAATCCGCACTAATCCACTTTAATCCATTTTATGGGATGGGCTTAGTCGAAAAATTTGGGGGTCCATTGGAATATTTTGGTTGGGACCATATTCCAAATGCTATCTCATTTTCTTCTCTGAATGAGCTTAAGAATGGCCGAAGTTTTTTAGGTTACCATTATTGTAGGTGAGGTGAGACCACCGTACGCAGCGTGTATACGGGCCGGCCGTGAGTTTGGATCTTATCACAGAGACGCGCGATTGTCTTTTCGTCTATATTTTACCCGCTGGGGGCCTCAGTGGATGGTAATTGGTTGTTGAGCCCCAATTAAGGACGCGAGATCGAATCCCGACCAAGGCAGAAGTGCATTTTTATGGAGGCAAAACGCAAATACGCACAGATGTTCTGTCGATGTATCACCGCACGTTAAATGACCTATAGCTAGGTAGGTGGTCTAAATTATTCCAGAGCCCTCCACTACGGCGCCTGTCATACATAGGTAGCAGTGCAACATGATGCAGACTGTCGCACAATTAAACGCGTGCCGCAGAACGCTTCTCTCAGCTAAACTGTTGAGTTGTTCGAGCTCAAATTTCGGACAGAAATGGCAAAAGGTCGGCAGAATTGTTTTACGCTGCATTTGGTTGGGGTAATTGCCTGAATCGATCAAAAAAGAAGTCGGATATTAGCATCGTCTGCGGCGACGACGAAACGAAACTAGCGTTTCCTCAGCGATTGCACCGGTAGCGCCATTACATTTGTCGGCCGTGGATATTCGGCAAAGAAGTGAGGTGGTAGCCGCTTTTTATAAAGACTTGAAATTTAGTGGGGTTATGGCCAAACTTTTTTTTTGTGTGTGATCATTGACACAGCAGTTGAAAAAACGTGTTCAAATCTCCCGCGACACAGCCTCACCCACCTCCTTTCCCGAATCTCCACAACTGGCAAACGAGATGGCGCCACCGGTGCAATCACGGAGATAACGGCTAGTTTCGTTTCTTCGTCGCCGCAGACGATGCGAATATCCGACTTCTTTTTTGATCGACTCTGGCAATTACCTCACACAAATGTATCACGAAACAATTCTACCGACATGCTGCCATTTTTGTGCGGAATTTGAGCTCGAACAAGACACCAGTTTAGCTAAGAAAAGCATTTTACGTCGCGCATTGAACTGCGTAACGCGCTGTGATTTGGTTATCGAAAGAAGCAGCTTGCACTAACAACTTGTCGCGACCGTCCAATCTGAAAAGCTGTTTCCTCAACTGCAACAAAATATTGGTTCAACATATTTTCCAACATCTATTCTAGGTCGAACAAAACTTCTAAGCGTATACAGGGTCACGACCCTCTCCGATATCGCTCCGAGATGCAACTGAGGCAGAGACGTGCATCTTTCCTTCAGCATATGAAGCAAGAAAGTGGACACAAAAATAAAAGAAAGAACTATCTCAGCACCCGACACTGTGAGAGCTCTTTGTATACTTCCTGGATTTGGACTTTGTTGGAGGTTTAGTCGGTTTAGCTTTGGCCGTTTTTTGGGTTCATAAATTCAGGAAGCAGTGGCTTCAGTCCTGTAAATATGCAGATAAGAGTCATATCTTTTATCCGCAAGTCTTTTTCTGTTTGTATCTGCTTTTATGCTAGCAATCATTGACGTCTGTCTTGGCGTGCGACTGAGCCGTTGATTCTGGCCCCACAATTTTTCTAATATCCACAGTTGCTGCGTTTTTGAAAATTGCGTCATTGTGGTAGCCATAAAATATATTAATCGCAGAAAACTTCTAAAGCAATTCGCACTTTCAAAGAAGCAGCTCCGAAGGAAGGCAGTGGAAAAGGGTTCACTCACCCAGCTTCAGCATCAGCTCGTAGTTCTCTCTGACGTTCGAGCACGGCGTCTTCATGTAATCCGACAAGCCCTTCCATTCGTCGTCGGTGAAATACTTACGAAGTGCTGTAAAGTCGTCTTCGCTCGCCATTTGAGTCAACGCACGAAAGTGTCAGCAAGGATATAACTCCACTTCTGCGCGTTAACCGCCACTCGGAAAGGCTGTCGTCTGCGTGAGCGCTTAGCGGCTCATGTAACGATAATACAGATTAGGCACGCAGAACAAGTTTAAGTTGACTATCACGGAACTAGTAATTCTTTTCATAACGTTTTGCGATGAGTGTGAGTTTACACTTGTCCAGTATTTGCAAACAAGTGATTACAGTTGATCAGACAGCCAGTGCAGAGTTTAGCACGATCCGAGCACTCATTTGGCAACATTGTAGTAATCATTTTTTTTTACGGAAGTTTGTGTGGAAGTATATTGAGTCTCTTCAAGCGCTCGAATAAAGTGCTAAAAAATGTTTTTCAATGTTGCTAGCCTCAAATTAAGCTTACGTTTAATCAAAATGTTATAGAAACATTTCTTTCTGAAATTAATGCAGCGTAATAAGGTCAACAGTTAGGAAACAATTAGACAGACTTAGACAACGGTTAAACAACATTCCCAACTGAAATTGAACACCAGCTGAAAATACATTGCAAACGTGAAGAAAGTACACAGGTTGAAAGCCAAACTTCCAGCTGCTGTTTGGTAAGAAAACAAACCAATGAGAAAACCAAAAGCATGGGCAAAGAAATCTGTGAACGCAGTGCAATGTAGCAGCCACATCTTTGCCACACAACCATCAATCAAAAACGCAAACTCCTTCGTGGATAAGAAAAGCAAAGGCACAATAAAATATTGCTGACTGCAATGTTTAAATCAGTAGGTACCCATTACCACCAAGTCACGCCTGCTCTTCCTGCAGATAAATGAAACGCTGTCTGTCAATTAATGCAAGCAAAGTAAAAGAAGGACAGAAAATTCATGCTTTCAGAGTACTTTCCAAAAAAAAAACTGCTATTATTTCCTACTCAGGATCCTGAGGGAACACAGCATTCTTCCATTGACGGTGCACATCATCCTTGTCATTGCAGCAATAATAGCTGCTTGCTTCTTTTGACACCGTTTCATTTATCTGCAGGAAGAGCAGGCGTGACTTGGTGGTAATGGGCACCTACTGATTTAAACATTGCAGTCAAGAATATTTTATTGTGCCTTTGCTTTTCTTATCCACGAAGGAGTTTGCGTTTTTGATTGATGGTTGTGTTGCAAAGATGTGACTGCTACATTGCACTGCGTTCACAGATTTTCTTGCCCATGCTTTTGGTTTTCTCATTGGTTTATTTCCGTACCAAACAGCAGCTGGAAGTTTGGCTTTCAACCTGTGCACTTTCTTCAGGTTTGCAAAACATTTTCAGCTGGTGTTCAATTTCAGTTGGGAATGTTGTCTAACCGTTGTCTAACTCTGTCTAATTGTTTCCTAACTGTTGACCTCATTACGCTGCATTAATCACAGAAAGAAATGTTGCTATAACATTTTGGTTTAACGTAAGCTTAATTTGAGGCCAGCAACATTGAAAAACATTTTTTAGCACTTTATTCGAGCGCTTGAAGAGACTCAATATACTTCCACACAAACATCAGTAAAAAAAAATGATTACTACAATGTTGCCAAATGAGTGCTCTGATCGTGCTAAACTCTGCACTGGCTGTCTGATCAACTGTAATCACTTGTTTGCAATTACTGGACAGGTGTAAACTAACACTCATCGCAAAACGTTATGAAAAGAATTACTAGTTCCGTGATAGTCAACTTAAACTGATTCTCCGTGCCTAATCTGTATTATCGTTACATGAGCCGCTAAGCGGTCACGCAGACGACAGCCTTTCAGAGTGGCGGTTAACGCGCAGAAGTGGAGTTAGATCCTTGCTGACACTTTCGTGCGTTGACTCAAATGGCGAGCGAAGACGACTTTACAGCACTTCGTAAGTATTTCACCGACGACGAATGGAAGGGCTTGTCGGATTACATGAAGACGCCGTGCTCGAACGTCAGAGAGAACTACGAGCTGATGCTGAAGCTGGGTGAGTGAACTCTTTTCCACTGCCTTCCTTCGGAGCTGCTTCCTTGAAAGTGCGAATTGCTTTAGAAGTTTTCTGGGATTAATATATTTTATGGCTACCAGAATGACGCAATTTTCAAAAACGCAGCAACTGTGGATATTAGAAAAATTGGGGGGCCAGAATCAAATGCTCAGTCGCACACCAAGACAGACGTCAATGATTGCTAGCATAAAAGCAGATACAAACAGAAAAAGTCTTGCGGATAAAAGATATGACTCTTATCTGCATATTTACAGGACTGAAGCCACTGCTTCCTGAAGTTATGAACCCAAAAAACGGCCAAAGCTAAACCGACTAAACCTCCAACAAAGTCCAATTCCCGTAAGTATACAAAGAGCTCTCACAGTGTCGGGTGCTGAGATGATTCATTCTTTTATTTATGCGTCCACTTTCTTGCTTCATATGCCGAAGGAAAGATGCACGTCTCGGCCTCAGTTGCATCTCGGAGCGATATCGGAGAGGGTCGTGACCCTGTATACGCTTAGAAGTTTTGTTCGACCTAGAATAGATGTTGGAAAATATGATGAACCAATATTTTGTTGCAGTTGAGGAAACAGCTTTTCAGATTGGACGGTCGCGACAAGTTGTTAGTGTGAGCTGCTTCTTTCGATAACAATATCACTGCGCGTTACACAGTTAAATGCGCGACGTAAAATGCTTTTCTTAGCTAAACTGGTGACTTGTTCGAGCTCGAATTCCGTACAAAAATGGCAGCAGGTCGGTAGAATTGTTTCGTGATATATTTGTGTGCGGTAATTGTCAGAGTCGATCAAAAAAGAAGTCGGATATTCGCATCGTCTGCGGCGACGAAGAAACGAAACTAGCCGTTATCTCCGCGATTGCACCGGTGGCGCCATCTCGTCTGCCAGTTGTGGAGATTCGGAAAAGGAGGTGATTGAGGATGTTTCGCGGGAGATTTGAACACGTTTTTTCAACTGCTGTGTCAATGATCACACAAAAAAAAACAGTTTGGCCATAACCCCACTAAATTTCAAGTCTTTATAAAAAGCGGCTACCATCCCACTTCTTTGCCGAATATCCACGGCCGGCAAATGTAATGGCGCTACCGGTGCAATCGCTGAGGAAACGCTAGTTTCGTTTTGTCGTCTCCGCAGACGATGCTAATATCCGACTTCTTTTTTGATCGATTCAGGCAATTACCCCAACCAAATGTCGCGTAAAACAATTCTGCCGACATTTTGCCATTTCTGTCCGAAATTTGAGCTCGAACAACTCAACAGTTTAGCTGAGAGAAGCGTTCTGCGGCACGCGTTTAATTGTGCGACAGTCTGCATCATGTTGCACTGCTACCTATGTATGAGAGGCGCCTTAGTGGAGGGCTCTGGAATAATTTAGACCACCTACCTAGCTATAGGTCATTTAACGTGTGGTGATATATCGACAGAACATGTGTGCGTATTTGCGTTTTGCCTTCATAAAAATGCACTTCTGCCTCAGTCGGGATTCGATGTCGCGTCCTTTATTGGGGCTCAACAACCAATTACCATCCACTGAGGCCCCCAGCGGGTAAAATATAGACGAAAAGACAATCGCCCGTCTCTGCGATAAGATACAAACCCACGGCCGGCCCGTATACATGCTGCGTACGGTGGACTCACCTCACCTACAATAATGGTAACCTAAAAAACTTCGGCCATTCTCAAGCTCATTCAGAGAAGAAAATGAGATAGCATTTGGAATATGGCCCCAACCAAAATATTCCAATGGACCCCCAAATTTTTCGACTAAGCCAATCCCATAAAATGGATTAAAGTGGATTAGTGCGGATTAATGGGTCTCTAATAATTCAGATAGTGAATTGGTGGAGATTAGTGAGTGAATTGAGGTGGAAGATTGTGTCGCTATGATAATTCAGTGGAAGGTACTAGAAAATTCCTCAGATTTACACATTTGATGGTGCTGATGACGCCACGGCCCTCTCGACCAATCATTGGATTTCTTTACGGAGAAACCGGGTGGTTTTCGCAGGTCGACGACCTAATTTGGCATTAATAAATGGCACACACCCCCGTGCGCGCACACAGACGCGCGCACACGCGCACCCACCACACATACACAATTACAAATACACGGCCACTGGACAGGAGAAACCATGCCTTCGTTCATTGGCCTCTTGACTGAATGAGCTCCTTTGTACGGATGGACTACTGTTCCCAGGAAATCGTTCCAGAGAAAAATGCGCGCACTGTTTTGCAGAAGTTGCGTGGAAATGCACGCGATACGGTTCCTTTTCCGTCCGTAGAAATCGCTGCATGAATAAGTAACCGAATTCGGAGATTCTCGGTATGATTACACGCCCGGCACGCACCTGTTTTAACTACGCCATGCCTAAATTAGTGGCAGAATTTATAATCAAAGGGGCTCTGAAGCATACAGAACGTACACAGTAAAAGGCAAACATTCAGAGATCTCGTACATCAAGTAAACACGCCATTTACAATAAAAAAAATGAGCAGCTACAAATCAATTCATAGGCTCAGCAAACATTTCAAGCTGTCAAGAAATGTGTCGTGGTCAATGATAGACACCACGAATTCCGATCGAAACTCACAAACTCTCCCCCGAGCTTTCTCACAAGCTTTCCTTTGAAACAGTTTTGAAAAGTGGGATTAAACTACTATGGATTATATATAGTTTGATGTTTACGTTTACTAGGGATTACATAAAGTTTTATGTTTAACTGGGCGGAGGACTGCTGGTTTTTGTTCTCCTAATAGAAAGTAGTGAATGACACCTGATTGGTCTGGAGCATATTTGTTTTTCAGCGCAGAATACTAGCATTCCGTTAAAGCTGCTCGATGCGCACGATTCTACGCCACAAGCCAGGCTTACAACTATCATGGGGTGAAATGCAGCCTCGCCCGAGACGTCTTCCAGCGGGTCTCTCCACCCGAGACGCCAGCGAGAAGGGGTCTACTACATGGAATGCGAGGAAATTTCGGACGAGGAACACCTATATGAGTTGTCTGCGAAAGCCGGTTCCTGGCTTCCAACACGAGAATGGGAAATGCACTCATTGTAAATAAGTCTTTTAGTATAGCTGGCAAGGGATGAACATATGAAATGCAGAGCGGCTTGTCTGCAGCGTCAGGAGCTCTTAGCACAAACCTTCTTGGCTACTTACATGCTTCACTTTCTGGAGCGGCCAGTTGGGCAGCTTCTTATATGGTTAATGTATGACGCACAAAAGGAGTGCTGTGATGAATTCATTTTTATCATGGCCTGAATGAGCCTTGGGCACCCAGACACCCGTATTTCACGCGCAATTTGATTCCGCTCCAGTCAGCGAGCAGTGCATATATAAAATATACCAATGGGCATTGAAACTACTTTGGACGTCCTGTGGACGTTCAGGATGTCTGGAGGGCGTTCGCAGGACGTCCAAGGAATATTCAGTGCCCATTCTGATGTCGGTATCCTTGCACCTTTTTTTCCTAAACCACGGTGTGGGCAATCTGCTTCCTGTTTGCGATGTCTGCGGCGCCGACCATCCCGCGACTGCCTCAAACACGGACCATTGACCCTTGTCGAGCACGCGGAAGTGAGTGCCAAATACGCGAACTTGACGAATCTGAAAAGCTGCCCTCTGACCGCGTTCGCATCTACCTGGTATCGGTCGGCACATAGTGATCCGGTGAAAAATACGACAGCGCGAACTTTGCCGAGCGGAGATAGTGGTGCGTAGCGCGTCAAAGCGTGCCTTCGTCCTATTGCAGTTCTCAAAAATGGCAATTCTCTCTCCCTCCTTTCACCGCTTTTTTCATTCTATTCCTGACTGCATGGTTCCCTTTCCCACCTTCATCGAGACCGTTCACTGTGCCTTTCCATTTGACCCCACCCGCATATCAGGCCTTCTTTTCATTATTTCATCACAGTGCAAAGTCTCCTTAATTCATGCAAACACACAGTAGAGAGTTTTCGAGTCTCAAACTTAATTTAGCTCCAGAGAATATGCGAAGTGTGGTTTGTGTGTTTCCAGTGCTGTGGCCAATGGCATTGCAGGCAGTCTCAAACTGTTACGCCGTTCGCAGGTGGATGCTGGGGACCCGCTGCGCGCCAACAAGACCCTCCCCGAGGGCCTGTCCATCCGCCGTTCTACCTTCAAAGGGGCACAGTACGGCATGCTCACCCTGAAGCTACTGCCCAAGAGGGTCTACTTTGGTCCTTACGAGGGTGTCAAGGTTGAGGACAACGGAAGGGCCAACGGCTACACCTGGCAGGTGCGTCGGACACAGGACGCCTTTAGAACCATTAAGGCAGTGGTTTGAGAACCTCTCTTCCCTGTCCTTTACGACAGCAGTTAAATGGTTACCAACAGGAAATATTTTCACCAAGTGGCGCACTGCCATCAGATATGACGCAAAGAACTTTTAAATTAGTAGTCTAACTCGTTACACATTCCAAGATATGCTTCCATCACCTGATGTACCATCGAATGCTCAATCCGAAGCTCCCTCGGCATGCTCTTCCATTTATTTATTCATTGAATACTGCAGACATGATGTATGTCCAAGCAGCATAGGGAAATACATAGAAGGTCAAAGGAAAGCAACTGCGATAGTACCGAACAATATAGATACCACAAAATACGCAGAGCAAAATTATAATTGAAAATGCGGTTCCCGCACAGCTACTAAGCCAACGGTGAAGATATCAAGAATGGTTAGAAAGCAACGGAGACTTCATCGGGGGAAGATTCCATTCAGAAACTGTTGTGGGAAGAAAAGAAAACTTGTATGTATTTGTGCGTGCGAAAATAGGTTTCGGGATAAGGGTATGCTTATTGTGTGAGGTTCGTCTAGAATCATTAGCGATGTGATTTGCGGGTCGAATACCAAGCCGAGAAAAGTATAATGAATGAAGGAAGTTGAGACGGTCTTTCTTCTATCTTCAAGTGGTTCTAAGTCTGCAAGTTTCAACACGGCGGAAGGAGAGTCTAGGCGTTTGTAACGGTTGTAAATAATGCGAGCCGCAAGATATATTTGCATTTTTTTCTAGTTACTGGGTGTCCTCTGTCGTGTAGGGGTCCCATACAGTGCAGGCATATTCGAGATTTGGCCTTGCAATGGATTTATATGCCTTCAGTCTTAGGGCACTAGGGCAACTGCGGCGGAGAAACATATATTATCGATGTGTTCCGTCCATTTGAGTCCTGACGTTATTGTGACTCCTATATACTTATATTCTTTTACCTCTCTGATTGCATTGTTATCTACGTTGTATGTAAAATTAAGTTGCGTAGTCTTTTTACTGATGCACAAATAAACTGTTTTGTCTAAGTTAATAACCATTTCCCATTCGTTACACCATTTTGCTAACAATTGTAGATTTGCGCTCAAAGTTAGCTAGACAGACACAGATTTGAAAAAATTAAATATAATACAATCATCCGCAAACAGCGTTACGGTCACAGAGGGTTCGAGAGCTTCTGTGAGGTCGTTTATATAGATATTGAAGAGTACTGGACCCAAAACCGACCCCTGAGGCACACCTAAGTAAACTTCTAAGAATCGAGAGATTGCTCCATCGATGTCGGCAAACTGCTTTCGTTTTGATAAACATGATGTGACCCAACTGATTATTTGGTACAGAATAATTTCATTTTTGATCCTGGTTTATGATGTGGAACTTTATCAAAAGCTTAGGAATAATCTAAAAAATCATGTCGACAATCAAGCACTTTGGCAAGTTCATCTACAGTGACCACTAGTGTTGTAGTGTAGTATCCTTGACGGAGGTCATATTGGGCTTTGGTCATTATTTCCGTCTTGTCTAAAAAGTTGTTGTTGTATTTGGTGGGCACATGTTCTAGCACTTTTGCAGGAGGTGGAAATGAGATAAATTGGGCGGTAATTACGAACTTGCAATCGGCTGCCATTTCTAAAAACCGGAACCACAAGGGAAATTTTCCATTCATCTGGTAGTATACCCGGTTCAAGAGAACCATTAAATATTGTTATCGAAAACTTGGCTAGTATTTCAGCGTACATTTTAACAAAGTTAGTGGGAATATTATCGGGCCGGGGGATTCCTTGGTGTCACCGCAATAGTAATTCTACTATTCTTTCTCTGCTAATGGCAACACTTTTTCGTTCAGACAACAATTGTTAAACATATATTAGATTTAGTAAACACGCTTTGTAAGTAAGTATTAAAAACATCAGCGATCTCCTTTTTTTTCTGTAACGGCAGAGTCATTGACGATAATCTCGTCAAGTTTTCTAGTTCCTTTGTTTGACAGAGCTACCAAAATTTACAGAGATTTTCTGTAACGAAACAACCAAGCGTCTCACCATGGAAGCAAGGTTGAAACTCGTAGTCGTAGCTGCATATCTGCCCTACCAAAAACGCACGGCACCATACTTCTGTATAATCACGTGGTATGAAGCACTTTTTGGTTGAAATCAGCTTCACAAGATATGGACATTGTGGCTGTCTTCTATGCTTTAGCGTTATGCTAAGATTAACAAAAATGACTCTTCAAAAATTCTTTTTGGAAAGTTCTTTCGATTCTTCACTCTGTTAGCATTTTTCGCAGCTTTTGTTACGGCATAATGCCTCTTTTTGCGTCATTAGAAATGAAATGCTCATACGACTGGCCACTTTCTGTGTATCTGAGGAGAGGAGAGTGGCGTTCTGGTGCATGACCCTCAAGAACTGAGGCGACTGCCAGTCGAGCTCTGGAGGAACGAACCGTTGGTCACGGCGGCGATTTCGATCCATCCATGCTGGACCATGGCACTTCCGCAAATCTTTTTGTGCTTGTCGAAATGTCTCCATGCATCAAATCTTTCTGGACAAAAAGTATCTCCTCTGGACAAACACTGACGCGGGAAACGTTCAATGCACCATGCTACTACTGCCCCGTCCCCTTTGTAACTACGGACTGACAATCTTCGCAAAAACTTCAGGCTGCAAAGCAGGTAATACCATCAACTCAGCATACACGACACATGAGCCTCATTTTAACACCACAACGTTAAGGATCCCATTCAGCAGAAAATCTGTTGTCGCCGACGTTGTGAGAGAAAAACCTCCGGAGAAGCAGACTAGGTGGGTTGCCCAGGTTACGTGGCCTTGTGGCGTCACCACAACCTGCCCATCGAATTGTAAGCAAACTGGCTAAGGCGGTAGGTGGCAGTTAAATTAATTATTGGTCGCGAGAGGTTGCTCGGTAAGAGCAACCTCGGTGGCACAAGCCCCACCGGTGGCAGCATCTGCCATCGCAGGGCAGTTGTGCATCGCTTAACCACTGCATCACAGAGCCAGGACTGATATAAGGACTTCCAGGGATCAATGAATCTAAAGTCTAGAATGAGAAATTCAGCATATATGGACATTAACCGATTGCAGCTATTGCGTCATACTCTTAGGGCAGAGCTTAAATGTCCTCTGCAATTTTTCAAGGCTCATTTATTTTGGTTCTTGGTCATTGTGGCCGTCCAACACGGCCTGCGTCATCAGCGGAAAGCCATGACCAATGATAAAGGACTAAAAAAAAACAAACCAAAACGAAATGTTAATAATATAAGGCCCCTGTACTGTCCTGTAGCTTTCATCAGGCTAGCAGTGGCTACTGGAGACTGAAAGGCAAAAACTTCGAATGATTTGAGAGTATTTAAGTGCGCCCCGAAGCTAAAGCTGAACAGAACATCCAGCTGAGTTTGTCCCTGTTCTGCACGCAGGTTTTCAAGTACGGGGAGCTGTTCCTGGTGGACAGTCGTCCGCTGGACAGATCCAACTGTATGCGCTACGTGAACTGCGCGGCCAGTCCACAAAACAGAACCTGGTGGCCTTCAGGCGTTACGGCAACATACACTACCGGACACCCAAGGCCGTGGGCGCCGGCGAGGAGCTCCTCGTGTGGTACGGCGCAGCGTTTGCTCGGGAGCTGCGGCTGCTCGGGAAGCCACGAGGTTCGGGGCCGTCCGCGAAAGGTGAGGGTCTCGTCTTTTCATGCTTGGGACGAGCAGTCGCAATTGGATGGGGTGACCTGATTTAGATTTTTCATGGAGAGGCTGATGAGGCACTTTGCATCCCGAATGATTGTGAGAAATGCATCAATCCAAAAGAGCTTTATTATAACGATAGGGACGTCAAGTTGAAGTTGGCTTCAGTCTACAAGGAAAGTCGTTCAATCACATCGACCCCAGTCACCAGCAACGGAGCTTTTATAATCTAATAAAAGGAAAAAAACGAAATACAGGTGGCGCCCTCCACTGCCGATTTCGCAAGCATAATGTATGCGTCGACACCGAATTCTGGGGCGGATCCCAGAGGCCACTCCGCATCACTATTCACTTTAATACAGTGGTAACCCGCTCTTTTCGGTAGAGGCATCATGACTTTGAATGGATTGGCGGGAAGACTTTTAAATACAATTTTCTGGGCGATGAATGCGCTTTTATGGGTTAGCAGAGCACCGGACGCGTATTTCGGAGGTTGTGGGATCGGATTCCATTGATGACATGTTTTTCCTTCAGCTTTCTAATAAATTATTTTAAAAATAATTACCCAGCTAATCTTCCTTTGATTAAGATCACAAATTAAAAAGATACTCTATACTCCTTGGTTTCAGTGAATATTGGCTTCCTTCGTGTCCGTTCTTTAGAGTGTTCGAATGTCTGCGGTGCTCACCGCTGCTTGTTGCTTTCGCAGCGCTAGTCGAGTCGTGGCAGAGAAGGCCAAGTGGCCCGTGTGCCGCGGGGACAGAAAATCAACTATTACAATTTAGTTCATCAGCTTACTGTTTAAACAATTTACCAGCGGAGTTGAGTTGTACGCTGCAGGTGGGATTTAAATTGCTTGTTCTGCCGGCAATCTCCACCGTAGCGTCGCATATATGTTAATAATGACATTAATCTTTGGTATCAGTTTTCTGTTGTCCGCTTTAACTCTTATTACTACGCGTCAAACGCCATACTGTTACCTCAAAAATCATATTTTTTTAAAATTAGTGTCAAGCATTCCTTAAAGACCTGGTATCTCGCCTGCCAAGCAGAGCGCCTAAAAAGCCCTACAATATCAAATAATGTCCTGTTCGTATGGGTCTCAAGGAAGCGCGGTGCAAATGTTTAATAGGTACGGAAGGTTGTCGGGGTCGCCGCTTGCAAATCTCGCGTCCCTTCGGCATCGTCACTGGAATGAACGCTTACTTTCTAAGCTTTTTTGTCAACTTTGGAATAATCGAACTTTCAAGCAAGTGCCAGGTATGGTAGTAGCTTATAAGAACTGCCAGCGTTCATGCAGTGGTACTTCGCACAAGCAACTGCATGATGTGATTAAAACAAACACCCTCCTGCGGTAGCTCGAAAGTGGCCCCAATTTCGAGACTTATATTTCCACCTCGGGTGTCAAATCTGCAAATTCCGGTTTTTGAGGCTGATATCCACCATCTGCCGCGGGTATGCCTGGCGCTGGAGCCGACGAGAATCTGGCATCAGGTGCGGCAGCGGGTCTCCCGCAGACCAGTACCTCGCCATATGTCGCTTGGAGGCAGGGACAGCATCATCTGCTTTATTAGAACTGCCTACATTTTTCCTTTATTTAGCCATCATTCTCTTTCAACCATCATTACGTACTCCTCGTATGTCCCCAGGAAATAAATAAATATTGATTTGTAAAACGAAAAAACATACAAACAAGAAAGCCGTGGTAACTCTTCTGTGCATGTCTGTACAGGTGAATTTGAGGTGGCTGGCGATAAGTGCAGAAACTCTAATTCGTTCCGGAGCTCTCCACAAATTATCAGCTTTTTCTGCCCACAGAAGACGGATACAGCGAGGCCAGACCGCAGCCGGTCTTCTCCTGCGACACGTGCGTTGAGCCCTTTTCCGCTCCAGACCACTTGGAGAAGCACAGGCGGCGCAAGCACCCGCAGAGGCCAGAGGGAAGGCACCGCTGCGCCCACTGCCCCTATTCGATCGATCGAAAGTAAGACAAGATTTGAACTTTCCCCTCGTTTTGGTTTTGTTATATGAGATTTTCACTGGGGGATAAATAAGTTATCCCCGAATAACCGCGGCTGACACGGTTCAAAACTGTCCGGACCCTACCCCGTGATCGCTCGCACTACCGAGCGCACGCCGACAACGTCGGGCTTTGCTCTGCGTGGGAAGAAAGGAACAACACTCTGGCTGACTCAAACAGACATTTATTGGTACAGCAACAATAACGTCAGCTAGCAACAAAATACGCGAAGGAATTGAGGTCGTCCTCGACTCCCCAGCACGGTTACGAGCGAACGTTCGGCCACGCAAGGGCAAGCAAGAAACTCCAAGGCCAATATGGACGAGCTGGCGGGAGAGTGTTCCCAACACGAGGCCTCGCTCCGCTAGCGAAGAGCGGAGCGCCGCGCCGAACAGTCGGGGCGCGTCGAGTTCCCGAATCGAAGATCGGGCGCTGTATCACCCCCCCCCCCGCGCGCGCAGCAATCACGCAGTTTTTGGCACTCGTTTCGTTGTGACGGCGGCGCTCTCCCGTGTTTGTTATATTAACTTGAAATTAGGGGGCACCCATCGCGGGAACCTAACTAAAGATGATGAGCACCAAGAATTAATGTGTAGATACACCTGCGACTTGCGACAAACAAAGATGTTCTAATATTTATATTCATAAACGGCAGGAATAGGTGAGGGAAACAGCTAGGTATTACTGCAGGATAATGTTACAACAGGATGGTGTTGCATTATTGAAAACTGAATACTCCCTTTCTTTCTTCTCTCCTAATTCCGGACGAAGTAGTGTCGGTGAGAGGTGGATCCGCCGCCCCGTGTGGTAGCATTTATGCATTCAGTGGGGATCTTCTAGTTTTTCACCTCTGCTTCTTCAGTGAGGCTAACATGCTCACGGTGTATACTCTTTGCTCCTCCTTTCATTTTCTTCCACACAGACCTGATGTCGTCAGACACGAGCGGACACGCACAGGCGAGCGGCCCTTCTTGTGCCAGGTGTGCGGGAAGGGCTTCGCACGGCTAGACCATCTCCCCGGCCACCAGCTGGTCTACTCGGGGGAGAGGCCGTATGAGGGCCTGAAGCGCGGACAGCGCTTCAGCCAGGCGTCTAACCTGGCTACTCACCGCAGGGTGCAGCACCGTGTGGACGGCGGGGCTGCCTCGCACCTGTGTCCCCGCTGCGGGAAGGGGTTCACCCAGAAGGGCCACCTCAACAGGCACCTGCTGACACAGACGGGGCAGAGGCCGCACGCCTGCTCACAGTGTGGCAAGAGGTTCACGCGACTGGTTGATGCCGTGAGACATGAGATGGTGCTGCTCCGCCGCCAGTACAGGCTACTCTACCCGCACAGCGTGAAAGGCTTCGTGAACATGGCCAACATGAGAATAGACGTGCGCGCATGCCACGGCTCCGCTGGGGATGACGAAGAGCTGTGCAGCGATGAGTGAGGGTCTCAGTGCAGGTGAAGGCGCGTAAAAGGCAGGAAGTACGCCAGTCGTATCCAGAGCCGACCTGAAGGAAGTGTAAAACAAACAAGGAAAGGTGAAGCGAAGGCAGTTATCCTGAGTGAGCGCACCTCTTGTGCCGTCTTGCGCATTTTCAGTGAAATTTTAACATCTGTGAACAATTACACAAACTTGAATTTGTTTTTAGCGCAGAAAGACACCACACGAAGAAACTACTTGACAGTACAGAGCGCTAACTAACAACTCGGTTTTTATTGACAGATCGCTTCCTTTTATACAGCAGCTGCTCGTATCCACAAAGTGAAAGAAAAGAATTCACTCCAGTCCTCCTCGAGGTATGACGGGATCTCAGTTGATCTGATATGTCCGCGTGTGAATTCTTTTCTTCCACTTTGTTGATTCGAGCATCTGCTGTATAAAGGCACGAGATCTCACAATAGAAACCGAATTGTTAGTTAGAGCTCTGCCCTGTCAAGTCTGTTTCTTCCTGTGCTGTCTATCTGCGCTAAAAACAAATTAAAGTAATGCACCAACTAGCCTGCAGATACGTTCTCGAAAGTTACAACAACCAGCCCCACAACAAGCTTAACTAATCCTATGCAAATATTGGGGGGCAATTAAGTACACTTTGTAGAATGCTGAGGACCTACGACTAAAGCTGGCGGCGTTGCGATCTCTCGGCAGGGTCGATATACACGCGAGGGCAAAATGATAGGTGTCTTTCAACGAACACATTAATCCGGTGATTTTCAGCAAAAACTAAGCAAAAATATATCGGTGACCAGTTGATACATTAATATACAGAGAAACTAAAACAGGCCATAAAAAAAGCACTTGCCTAAGGTGGAGTCATTTGTGCTGCACTGAGGTTCCTAAAGAACAACGAAATGAAAAACCTGCACGAATTTTTCGTTAGTGTAAGTTCTCAGTCAACCGTGCCTGCTTAAATTTTTGCTTCGTGCTGCATTCGAAGACAGTTTTCTAACACCTATGCGCATCATACTCACACTGAAGGCGCCTTGAGGTACTGCGACTATAGGCGGCTTGATGCTGTAGTGCTTGCCCATAAACTCACCCCATTCTGTTCGCCTTTGTCCTGTTTCTGTTGTGCTGCTTGCAAAGTGATTCTTTTCATTGTTTCAATAAAAGCGGGGATCTGCATGCGCCAAAAAGTACGAGTAAAGGGGGGGGGGGGGTAAGGATAATTCATCTTGCACCATTTAGAAAGTTCACCGTCTTCATGTTTCACACTTCATTAGAAAGTGTCTGTCTCATGCTGCCGTTATTGTATTGTTCTCGTTGCACAGCAATCTATTGTTTGCATTCGATGTTCAATGTGCTCGCTCTGTACTGTGTTCTGCAGCTCCTGTGTTTGAAAATGCAACTGAGTTGCGACAAGTTTGCCATTTGAGCTTTTATTCTAGTTTTTTACAATTGCTTACGGTTGGGGTTAGGAACATTTTCTGAGCCGTATATTGCGTATGTGTTTCTAACCCGCCCTGTAGCGTTCCTACAAACAGAAATGTCTATAAAAAGTGAGTAAAAAAGAAAAGCACATGCTCTTTGATCAGCATAACATATGGATCTGACCACCAGTATGTCAACACCATGCATGAGCTATTTATATAGCTTTTTTTCCGGAAAAGCGGAGGCTAATAGTGAAGAAACAATGTTGACTAACACCTAAGATGGAAAAAAAAAATCTGGCTGGATCTTGCTTTCAGTTTTCCTGCAGTCTAGATGGCATCCTTTACGCTAGGATTTACAGCTGCAGATCATCTGCTCACGTATAGAATCTCGCCAAGGTAAGTGTCGGAAGGTTTCTTCTTGAGTGGATGATTAAGAAACGTTGTTTGTATGGCAGTGTGTGTGCCTTGCGTGCTATGTTGTAACAGGCACTACAACCTCCGTATACGACCTGACGCAGAACTACAGCATCAATAATTGCGTTCGCTCTCCCTAGACCAAAGTTTGGAGGAAAACTGACAACTACTTGCGCCGATTCTCATCTGCCCTTTCCGCTCCGGAACCCAGGTGTGTCACAAAGTTCATGCTTGCCCTGTCCAGCTTTGACCTTTGTTTCTCAGAAACATGTCGCGGAGCGGCGTCGACGACTTTTTCCTCCTCCCCCGCGGGGGAACGGCGTTCTCACCATAGCGCTGGAGAGGTCACTCCCCCCCCTCCTAGCATTGTTGCCATACAGGAGGCAATTGCTTGCACGTGTTGGGAACAGCAGAAGAGGATTGAAAGCCCCGGCACTGTTCGCGGCCTCCAATGACTCCTCGTGGGATTAAGGCATTGTGCCGAATTCTTTCGACATTCCTTCATGTGTTCTTTTTTTCTTTTTGGGAGCTGCATTCCTCCCTGTGTTGTTTTTTTTTCATTCTTTGCCATGCGAAGGGGGCGACGGGAACGCAGCGCGCTGGCAGTTGGTCTGGAGATTTCGGTGCGTGCGGTCGTGAGTGAGGTCAGCCAGGGAAGTGGTCGGCAAGGAGCCTAGGCGGAGATATGACGCGTAGAGCGTGGCGACGGTGGTCCCGAAGACGCGAGGCCCAAGTTCGCCCGTATCCGCAAGCCCCCATCAGCCCCGCGACGAGCAACCGCAGCCCGACGCTCCCTGCGACCGGACGTTGCCACTCCGCTGCTAAGCCATCGTTTCTCACCACTCACTTCAACTCTTTAATCTTTGTATTTTTGCTTTCTGTGTTTCTCGTTGTAATCCTTTGTGCCGTATTTCCGTCTCGTAACATTTTTGTATAGCAATCGCCCTGATGTTTCTTTCTTTGTTTTAATTGTTGTGCTAACATGTTCAATTGGTGCTTGTGTTATTTGCATCACGTCAGTGTACGGCGCTAACTTGTCGGGCATACTGTAATACTTGGTTGTTGTTTGCCTAATTAAATTAATTCGCTACGGAACTTGCTTACGCCTCATGCCTCCGGTCAACGACTAATCAGGCGTGGCCCCTATCGCCGGTCAGCAGTCGAACCACAATCTTTCGCACGCGGGGTGGAGAAGTTTGTCGCTCCTCCCCCTCCGAACTTACGGAGAGTGCAGTGGTGGGCAGGTTGGCACGATTAATTGTAACTTCGGCGCCAACCAACACCACAGCCGCTCACGATATCTTGACGAACTGGCGTCCGCGACGGGACTTGCTGACCACGATTGGCCGTGACCGCGAGGCATAGCGTTCAAGTAATATCTCACGTACTGTCAGAACTGAGAACAAAGAACCGTTGGTGCAATGACAGAGTTAGAAAAAATAATTGCTCTCGGGAAGCAGCTAGGCTTCGAGGGGGTCGCCCTCCAGGAATTCCTCAGAGATGAGCGCGCGAAACAGCGCTAGCGCATGAAAGAAGAAGAGCAGCGGCTGCTCGAGGAGGAAGAAAGCGACAAGGCGCGCTCCGCTCGTCGAATGCTCGAACTTAACGCTGAACTACAAATTCTCCACGCGAGAGGCGAGGTTGGCGGGAGCGCTGGTTCAGATTCCGCTTCGGTTCAAAGCGAATCTACATCGCGTTTCACGGTCGTCAGTCCACATAAGCTAATGGCGCTGTTTAACGATAAAACGGACGACTTGGACGGCTACCTGACACGGTTCGAACGAGTCGCAGAGGCGCAGAAGTGGCCGCGAGTGGCCGCAGAAGTGGCCCTTAGCACGTGCCTTGCGGGAGAGGCGTTGAGCGTTTTTGGCCGCATGCCGGGAGCGGATGCGGTAGACTATGACAAAGTCAAGCGAGCTCTTCTGCTTTGTTTCCGCTTGACGGAGGAGGGATTTCGACAGAAGTTCCGGACAGAAGCCCCCCACGAGCACGAAACCCTGTCCCAGTTCTTCTCCCGATTAGAGAATTACTGGCAGCGGTGGATACAGCTCTCTTCGTGCGAGCAGACCTACGAGGGTATCAAGAGCCTCCTTTTGAGGGAGCAGTTTCTAGAAAACTGCACGCCGTCGATGGCTACCTTCCTGAAGTAGAAAACGGCGGGCGATCAGAATGAGCTGCTACAAAGGGCAGACAACTATGTCACTGCTAGGGGGTCCACATACTTTGGCCGGCGTGAACTGAAACGTGAGGACCGGCCCGTAGACAAGTCCTCCGACGCTGGCCGCAAGGGCCATCAGGGAAATCCGCTACCCGCGGCAGTATCATCCGCACCACGCTGCTACATTTGCGCGCGACCGGGGCACGTCACGGCGCATTGCAAGGAGAGCCGGAGAAATCCTGAGCAGGGCAACCGGGCATTCCCTGGAGCAAAGGACGTGTCGGCCTGCATTCAAAACGGCTATCTAGAGCTGAAAGATGGCCAGTTCCTGCCAGTGGTGAACCTCGGCAGGTCCCAAGAGTCCGGGGTCCTTCCCATCGTTGAAGGCCTCATTGCTGGGCAGAGGATAAAGGTGTTGAGAGACACGGGGTGTAACATTGTTGTTGTCAACCGAGACCTTGTAACAAAGTCCAAACTTACTGGCCGATAACGAGCCGTTTACCTGGTGGACCACTCGGTCAAAACGCTGCCTGAGGCGCGAATTCAAGTTGACACACCTTACTATAGGGGAGAGGTGCTGGCCGGATGTATGGAATCGCCACTGCTCGACCTAATTCTCGGGAATATCGACGGCGCCAGGCATCCGTCCGAGCCCGATGCGACTTGGAGGGGAATAGCCCTGAGTATCGAAGGGGCCAAAGCGGGTGCATCGGATCCCGTACAGGGACAGCCAAGTATCCCGGACGAGCCCGCACCCGCGGCGGCCGTGACCACCCGTCAACAGTCCAGGCAACAATCGTCGCAGACATTCCGCAAGTTACGAGTATCAACCGCGATGGCAGAAGTCACACCGACGCAGATTAGCCGAGACCAACAAGCGGACGAGACCCTCCGGCGTTGTTTTCAGATGCAGAGGGAAGAGGGAAAGGTCCGGTGCAAGGGAGGTGGCTCGTACACCTTTCTATCGCCAGTTCCTACCAGAGTCAGGCACGGATACTTTACAGCTGGTTGTCCCCTTTCAGCACCGAAACAAGGTTCTCCGCCTCGCGCGCTGCGGACTGATGGCAGGTCATTTCGGGCATAAAAAGACTTGTGACCGCATTCTGGCTGATTTCTTCTGGCCCGGCGTGCATGGTCAGTTTGTGGCGTCGTGCGACAGCTGCCAGAGGACAGCCCCACGGGGATCAGTCAAAAAGGTACCCCTTGAGAAAATGCCTCTGGTTGACACGCCGTTTCGCCGGGTGGCTACCGATATTATTGGGGCCCCTCAAGCCCACAACTCGGAAGGGGAATCGCTACATCATGACGCTAGTCGATTATGCGACCCGGTTCCCAGAGGCCGTCGCCCTGCCCAGCATTGAGACCGAGCGGGTGGCCGAGGCTCTATTACAAATTTTCGCCGGAGTGGGTGTTCCGGAGGAGATGTTGAGCTACCGAGGGTCGAATTTCACCTCGGAACTCATGGCAGAAGTGGGCCGTCTGCTGTCTCTTCGCCTGCAGACTACCTCGCCCTACCACCCGATGGCCAACGGCCTCGTGGAAAGGCTCAACTGGACGCTCAAGAAGATGCTCCGCGGCATGTGCACAGAACAGCCCAAGGAGTGGGATCGGTTTATCGAGCCGCTTTTGTTCGCCTACAGGGAGGTCCCCCAGGCAAGCACTGGGTTCTCCCCGTTCGAGCTTTTGTACGGGCGGAACATGCGAATCCCCCTCACTATACTTAAAGAATTGTGGACGGGGGACAAACTGGAAGAGGAGACCAAGACGGCCTACCAGTATGTGATTGACCTGCGAGAGAGGCTCGAAACGACCTGTCAGATGGCACATGAGGCTCTTGAAGAGGCAGGTGAGCGATACAAGCGGTATTACGACCGCGGGTATAAAAGCAGGGCATTACAGGTTGGAGACCAGGTGCTCTTACTGCTCCCCACAGAGCACAATAAGCTTACGATGAAATGGAAGGGCCCCTATATGGTTAAAGGAAAAAAGGGAGAAGTCGACTACGTGGTAGATGTTGAGGGCAACCCAAAAACAATTCATGTCAATATGCTGAATAAATACTTCAGCTGGGTCCCTGAAACCGACTCTCACGTGCCGGTGGTTGCGGCGGTAGCCTCCAATATAGACGATGGGGCGCTGGTGTGGCTTCTCGGGGAACAAGCTGACCACCGCGATGGCGCGGCGTCCGAGAAACTGACCCCACCACAGGCACAGGAGCTGCGGTCCCTCATTTCTCGACATAAGGAGCTGTTTTCCGATCGGCCCGGATACACTACGTGGGCCGTGTGCAACTTGACAACTACCACCAACAAACCCATCCATGTCAAGCAGTACCCGCTTTCCTTCGCAGTGCGTCAGGAAGTTGAGACCGAGGTTGCCGCGATGCTGCGGATGGGCGTGATCGAGAAGTCACGTTTACCGTATAATGCCCCAACAGTCCTGATAAAGAAGCCCGACGGTTCGAACCGCTTTTGCGTAGATTTCAGGAGATTAAATGAGGTACTGGTCGCCGACGCCGAACCGATCCCCCGCGCCGACTGCCTGGTCGCGGAGGTGGGAGGCAAAAAGTTCTTCTGTAAGATGGACCTCGCGAAGGGCTAATGGCATTTCCCCCTGGGCGATCACTCAAGGAAAAAGACGGCGTTTTCGGCTCCCAGTGGCCTTTACCAATTCAGGAACATGCCTTTCGGCATCAAGACCGCCTCAGCCGTCTTTGCTAAACTGATGAAGACGCTCCTAGACGGGATAGACAACGTCTATCATTACTACGACGACCTGCTCGTAGCGACCGAGTCGTGGGAGGACCATGTCAAGGCACTGGAGCAGGTTCTCACGTGAATCCGGGAAGCCGGGATGACCATACACCCGAAGAAATGCGAACTCGGCGTCGATCAACTGTGTTTTCTCGGTCGCATGATTGGAAAGGGGACCCTTGGCCCGTTGGAATCAACAGTGGACAGGATCCGCCAAGCCCCACGACCGATAACCAAACGCCAAGTACGAGCCTTTTTGGGCCTAGCGGGATACTATCGTGAATTCATCCCGAGTTACGCATCTGTTGCCGCACCTCTGACAGACCTGACAAAAAACTCGCACCAAACAGCGTTAGGTGGGGGGGGGGGGGATAATGAAGAACAAGCCTTTAACAGCCTGAAACAACTGCTCTCAGAGGCACCCATCCTACAGGTTGGGGATTTCAGCAAGCCATTTGTACTCTGTACCGACGCCTCAGATCAAGGGGTTGGGGCAGTACTGTTGCAGGAAAAAGACGGACTTCTGCACCCCGTCGCGTACGCGAGTCGCAAGCTACTTCCCAGAGAGAAGGCGTACGCAGCAGTTGAGAAGGAGTGCTTGGCTATTGTATGGGCTATCAAGCGCTTCAATTTCTACCTCTACGGCAAACAATTCACCGTCCAGACAGATCATCAGCCACTGAAATATCTGAACGAGGCTCAGTTTATGAATTCACGGCTGCTTCGCTGGGCGCTGTTCCTACAGGAGCACGACTTCGGGGTCGAGAGCAATAAGGGAAAAGATAACGTCGGCCCAGACTAGCTCAGCCAGGTGTGAATAGCCATGGGGTGAACTAAACCCGTTGCGACGGCCCAGTTTCACCCTTACCTAGAAATTTCTTTTTATTGTTATTTTGTGCATTGTTGGTAGCGTTTTGAAATGTTATGTGCAGTGTCGAACTGTTTTGACTAACTGGGACGTGACTGGGTGAGGTGTGGCAGTGCGTGAGGCATGTGTCGGTGCGCTATCCTGCGAGCCTTCGTGGAAAACTGGTGATACGACGAGGTGGTGCGGGCTGGTGACAGTGATGTGCGCGTCTTTCATCTGAGGTGGCTTGTCCGCCAGGAGCCTGTGTGCATGCACGAAATTTGTGTTTTGTTCGTGATTGTTATTGAGAATATCATTCTTTTCGTGGGGGTTGTGTCACAAAGTTCATGCCTGCCCTGTCCAGCTTTGACCTTTGTTTTTTTCCCGGAAACATGTCGCGGAGCGGCGTCGACGACGTTTTCCCCCTCCCCCGCGGGGGAACGGCATTCTCACCTTAGAGCTGGAGGGGTCACTCAAAACTACTCTCCCCCCCCCCCCTCCTAGCATTGTTGTCATACAGGTGGCAAGCGCTTGCACGTGTTGGGAACAGCAGAAGCGGATTGAGTGCCCCGGCACTGTTCGCGGCCCCCAATGACTCCTCGTGGGATTAAGGCATTGTGCCCAATTTTTTCGACATTCCTTCATGTGTTCTTTTTTTTTCTTTTTGGGAGCTGCATTCCTCTGTGCGTGGCTCCTGAAGAGTCTTTTTTTCCCTGTTTTTATCTTTCATTCTTTGCCATGCGAAGGGGGCGACGGGAACGCCGCGCGCTGGCAGTTGGTCTGGAGATTTCGGTGCGTGCGGTCGTGAGTGAGGTCAGCCAGGGAAGTGGTCGGCAAGGAGCCTAGGCGGAGATCTGACGCGTAGAGCGTGGCGACGGTGGTCCCGAAGACGCGATGCCCAAGTTCGCCCGTGTCCGCAAGCCCCCATCAGCCCCGCGACGAGCAACCGCAGCCGGACGCTCCCTGCGACCGGACGTTGCCACTCCGCTGCTAAGCCATCGTTTCTCACCACTCACTTCAACTCTTTTATCTTTGTATTTTTGCTTTCTCTGTTTCTCGTTGTAATCCTTTGTGCTGTATTTCCTTCTCGTAACATTTTTGTATAGCAATCGCCCTGATGTTTCTTTCTTTGTTTTAATTGTTGTGCTAACATGTTCAATTGGTGCTTGTGTTATTTGCATCACGTCAGTGTACGGCGCTAACTTGTCGGGCATACTGTAATACTTGGTTGTTGTTTGCCTAACTAAATTAATTCGCTACGGAACTTGCTTACGCCTCATGCCTCCGGTCAACGACTAATCAGGCGTGGCCCCTATCGCCGGTCAGCAGTCGAACCACAATCTTTCGCACGCGAGGTGAAGTTTGTCGCTCCTCCCCCTCCGAACTTACGGAGAGTGCAGTGGTGGGCAGGTTGGCACGATTAATTGTAACTTCGGCGCCAACCAACACCACAGCCGCGCACGATATTTTGACAAGGTGGCATTTCTAAAAAAAAATCCCCGCTTCCGCCGAAACTTATATACTTGACAGCTACACCAGTTTCACTGGCTGATCAGCAAAAATTGATGCCATTCCTAACGGGTACATTCTGAGGTGCGATCAAGGCGACGTACATTTATCTCTCGAGAAAATAAAAAATATCTCTGCAGAGATACACCCGAGGAACGTTGCGTGTGACGTTCGCCGGGTGAAGGCTTCGCACTCAGCGATACGTAACAGAAACTATACCGCGAATTTGCAGACTGCTGTTACTATTGTTGTCTCAGCAAAAAAAAAGGCTAAACTGTGATACAGTTTTGCTGAAACATTCGGCTAGAGCCATGATGTCTTTCAACTCACCTTCCTTTCATCTTTCTCTCTTTCTTGACCGGGTTCAATTTCCGTGCTCTTTGGCGTCTTCTTTCTTCTCCTTGTTCGTCTCCTTTGAATAGTTTTTGTTCTGCTTTTTCGCTCTTGGCTTATGGAGTCCTACGACAATGACTGCAATGGAATTCAGAAACACGTGAGTACACTCGGGATGGGATCAAAGTAAAATTTATTGCGCTTACACTATGCCACGTAGGCCACAAAGGCCTGCGAGAGCAACCGTAATCATATGCTTTTTAATTTTGTCTCTTTAACCCCTTCCGTAATCCCATAGCGGTATGGTGTAGGTTACCACAAACTGTAAGAATGTTTCAGCACCTTCCCTCTTAACTACTTATAACCCGAACACAGGTGCGCAAAGAATAAAAAAGAAAATTGGCTGGAAGGAAATGAATGGCGCAGTAACTGCTTAACTTCTTGCTGGACAACTCAACCGCGCTGTAAGGGAAGGGAGGGAGGTAGGGGCGAAAGAGGAAAGAAAAAGGAGCCGTAGTGGTGGGCTCCAGACTAACTAAGGCCACCGGGGGATGTTAAACGCCTCTGACATCACGCACCACACGGGCACCTTTTGCATTTCGCCGCTATCGTAAAGCGGCCGTGTTTAATCCCTGTACTCCGCCTCAGTAGCCGAGCGCCCTATACATAAGCCACTTCTGTGTGTGCGAAAAAAGGCGCCCGTGTGCTGTGTGACGTTGGTTCTCGTTTCAATCCCCAGGTGGTATTAGGTTGTTGTTATCCTATCAAAAGATGACACATAACCACACTGGGGGATCGGCCAAGAATCGGGTGGCTATTCACCTGTACTCATGTAATTAAAATAATTATTTCGGAGCCCACCATTACGTACAGCACTTCTTTCTCTCTTTCTTCTTTCACTTCCTAAGCGCGCTTGAGAACTAAGACTGTTATTGCAACTTTAATTCCCTCAAATACAATTTTCATTTTCAGAAGCGCAGATGGCGTCTTAGAGGCATTTCGAAGCGTTTGACGGCGTCTTAAAGAATAGGCGTCAACGAAGATTGCACGAACCCCAAGGCATGGCGTCGGGCACGGGGTGGTCACCTTAATGGAAAGAAAAGCCACGCAGCAAAGGTAGCAGGAAAACACGTGCACGGCGTGATCACGCGATGGAGATCCGCCTCTGTTTCGAAAAAGTCGCACGTACAGCTCTCGCAGCAAAAATGCGAACCCTAAGGTAACGAAGCAGCTCCGGCGCAAACTGGAGCTTCTTTTCTCGACGTCGTCCACCTCGTAGCTACCGTCGCAGTTTCTCCAGCTATTGTAAATTTCCATCTTCCTTATCAGTTTAACGCTCCCGAATATTCGGCGCGGCAGCGCTGACGCCGTATCCATGAGGAGCCAGCTAAATATAGAGGTAGAAAGAGAGGCCCATGCCAACGGCAGCCTAATGTGCCCACACACGAAGGCGAGAAGGCGGCTTAACACATCGTTAAGGCTAAAAAATAACGACGGGGGGTCGCTATGCATCAAGCAACGAAAGCAGCGAGAGATATGAGCGGCGCGGGAAATATAGGCGGATGAACTGGGCGGCCCGTAAAGCAGTGTTACAAACGGCAACAGCCAGTCTGGTTTAGTAACGGCGGCAGCAAGTCTCGCCTGTTGGCAGCCAACACTTATGCTTCTACCGGGTGGCTCCGAGCAACTAGATGGTGATCGTTCCCTGGCCGGCCGTCAAGGATTACACGGAATAGATCCAGGTGTCAGCTGGTTCCAATTACCGAGCTTTGCCCGGTCGAAGTGCGGGACCCAAAACAGCAGAGAGCTGAAGTTTGAGCACAGCCCCTTTCTGAAGTCTTCGACGCCGCCGCATTTGCCAAGCGCCCGTTATCTTCCGCAATCGCCGTGACTATGTCGGGGAACAAAAGGGCCTCGTTTCCGGTGGCTCTCCGGCGTTGTGAACACCGCGGCGGGCTGGCGGACATCGGCCCCAACCATCACAGGCATCGCAGGACAAACGACCACTTTTCGGCCCCTCTTGCCGACCTTGCGTTCTAGCGTTGCGCGTCCGTCGCCATCTGATGAAGAACAGGTGTCGACAGCCCGTGGGAACCTTCGACTGGCAAGATAACATATTCTTCCGCACTCGACGTGAACCCGACGCAGCCTCTCTCCCAGGCTCAACATGTGACGTTTGCGTGTCCATATGTTCGGTGGTGTGAGTATGTGGGAACAAGTGAAAGATTCAGGCCACTCACACCCCGCAAGGCGTCCTCACTCAACCTGGAGAATCTCGGGAAGATGAACGCTATAAAACTCGACAGCGAGTGCATTCGAATAGATCCTGTTTTGCTCTTACGCTTGTAAAAATGTAAACAAACCTACTGTACAGTTTCCTCGTTAACGGAGCCCGACATCCTTCAGAGACGGGATCTGCGGTGCTGAACGGGTCAGCCTACTCAAGGGCCCTTCCGTCTCCAACTCTGGTGGCACCGGTGGCATAAGCGCAATCCCCAACACTAGTGGCCTGGAGAAACGATCCAGGGCGGCGGCTCCTAAAGCTGCGAAAGCTGCCAGGGGCGTCATATATGCGCGCTGCACATGTCCAAGACTACAAGCAGGTGAACGCAGCGGCTTGTCCAGCAGCCTTTTGACCTAGCGTACACTCGAGTGCGGCTAACGCCATCTATAGGGCGTTCTACGGCATTTCCTGCGAAGTAAAGTGTAGATGGGTGTCACAAAATTCGGCGCTGCGCCTAAGAAATCGCGCCCGCGCGCGGTAAAGCAAAAACAAAACAAAAACAGCGGGGAAGAACCCCGGAGCGCGCAGTGCTTTTCACTCAGCTCGCCGGCGGGGCGCCAAAGTAAACATAGACACGCGCGGCTTCGATTTTTCTCGACTGTTGGAGAATTTTTTGCTTGACGACGGAAGGGGGGAACTTTGTGCGCACGAATTGATACCCCCCCGTTTGCTCCGGCGCCGATGACTCAGCGTGCCGCGAATGACCTAGATTGTTCTAGAAGGTGGTTTCCGTGCACGACCAATGGGGTCGCGCTCCCGGCGCCAGATGAAGGAGTTTGTGTAGTTGAAGTTGTGTGCGCGCCTGGCCTGGCGCGAAGAACAAACCGACGCGGACCGCGCCTATAAATGAACGGCTGCAACCGCTGTCTGTTAGCGCGAACCGCCGTTCAAGCTTCCGAGAAGCGCCCGCTCGACTCCCGGGAGAACACCACTCGCTCAGCCTGGACCAGCGAGACAACGTGGGCCAGTCTGCGGATCGGCCCGTCGTGCTTCTGAAGTCGTTGGACTGTCGCAGTGCCCGGTGAACAAATTGTTTTGTTCATTTGTCTCTCCCTGTATTAGTGCACTTTAGGTGCAAAGATTTTGTTGAATTGTTATCTCTCTCAAGTGTTACCTTGCACGTGTTGCAGGGTATTGGTGAATCACTTTGTATGTGCTCGTACGAGTAATAGTGCAATCCTTTGTATCGTCTCTTCGCTGTATAAACTTTGTTTTGTTTTGTGAACCTTTGGCTCTAACCCATTCTCTGGCTTGCGACCGGCGAAAGCTGGGCACCAAACGACCAACCCCTTGTCACTTGGTAGCTGGTTTCCGGCTGAGTTTGCCACGCCGAGTCAAGGGCATCTTCCCTGTGACCGAGGCCGCTACCCCCACACGCTCTAAGGGTGTCTGGGAGCGCACGCAGAAGTGCGCGAAATGGTGACAATGGGAAGCATCCTATTTGATTAATGAGAAAATTAGAAGAAAGGGTACCCAATGGATGTCAAAAGTAAATAAAAAGGATAGAAAAGCAGCTCAAAAATTCTGGAAACATCTAAATGCAATGAGTAATAAGACTACGCTAGAACAAAGGTTTATTGTTACAGATCAGGGTATTCAACCAGAAGAGGATGAAGCAGTAAAACACATAGGAACAAGGATGACAGAATAATTTAAAGAAATGAATGTTGTACATAATTTATCGAAGGGGGATAGACCGGTTACTGCAATAGCTTCACTTGAGCAAGGAGAGTGGGAAAGGGCAGAGAAGGTTCCTAGTGGCACATCAACAAGACCAGATGGTATCCCGATTATGTTGATAAAGAAGCTAGGACCAAAATCGAAGTAAACATTATTACAGGTAGTGAATAAAATGATAGTGGATGGGAAAGTCCTCGATGAATGGCGATTGAGTAGAATGAACATGATATATAAGGGAAAGGGGAAAAAGCTGACTTAAGTAACTATCGTCCGATAACAGTGACATCTGTGGTTTACAGGGTGGTGATGCAGATTATGAAGGATAGATTGAAGGCTTGGATGGAGAACGAGGGGGTGCTAGGGGAACTACAAAATTGGTTCCGGAAACAAAGGAGGTTGGAGTACAATCTATTTTCATTGACGCAGTGTATAGAGATTGCTGGAAAGAAACACAGGCTCCTATGGCTAGCATTTCTGGATATTAGGGGAGCCTATGACAACGTTATTCAGGATTATTTGTGGGACACGCTCGGCAAATTGGATGTGGAAGATGGAGTAGTTAATCATTTAAAAGATATATATAAAGGTAACAGAGTGCTCATAAAATAGGAAAAAAATGTATCAAGGCCTGTAGAGATACAGCGGGGGCTTAGGCAAGGATGTCCTTTGTCCCCTTTGTTGTTCATGTTGTACCTGCAAGGGTTAGATACCAAGCTAGAGGGGAGCGGACTAGGCTTCAACCTTTCTTTTTTCAAGCAAGAGGAATGGATTAAACAGTCATTACCGGGAATAATATACGCGGATGATTTAGTGCTAATGGCAGACAACAAGGAAGACTTGCAGAAGTTGATAGACATATGTGGTACAGAGAGAGATAGATTAGGTTTCAAGTATAGTAAGTAAAAATATGCAGTCATGATATTTAATGAAGAGGGCGGCGAGCATAGAATACAGGAGTTCATGGACCGGATCGCGGATGGTGCGGGCGCGTGAGCGCTGTCCGCGTGCCCCGTGACGGTAGCGTCACTGCTATGAGCGACCTTGAGTGGGCGGCGCGGTCTTTTCCGGGCCCGAACCGCGGACCGGATGAAAAAGGCGAGCGTGTTTAGTGGACGGACGCCATTCCTTCTGAACCGCAGTGGATGGCCGGGACTGAAAAGCGGGAAACTGATCGTGATTCATCGAGTCTCAATATGGTTTCCTGTCATCTACTTTCAGGGGCTTCGCTGAAATGAATATGCGCAATAGTCGCAGCTATTGCTTGTCATGTAGAGTGAAGGATGGAAATTTCGCGTACGCGAGTTAAAGACAAGGGCATGACCGCAAACAAAAGGGAGTTAAAGACACTTTCTATTATGCAGAGGAAGGCCATGCCACTTCTCTGGCTGTAAGAATTGAAAGTGCTACTCGTATTGGCGTAAGTTTCTTGGTTTAATTCATTTCAAGCTGCTTGCGGCTGCGGTGACGTGGAGAGAGTTACAGGTTATGCGGAAACACTGTATAGGAAGCGTGAAAAAATTAGCGGTGGCTTAGCACTGCTGTGCCTAGTATACGTACCGAAAGGAAAAATTAGCTGATGGAGCACAACTAATGTCAGCTTTTGAGTGTCAGTCATGCCCAACAGCCAACGACTTCGGGGCCCATCGAGTTCATTTGCCGAGGCCTACGTTGCTGCCACAACGACCAAGGCTTTCCTTCTTCCATGGCTTGCAACAACTGACGGCCGAGCACATCGCCTCCCAAATTAATTCGACCCCACGCGCATGCGCAGTGAGGCGCATAGCTGGCCGTGGCGTCAACGCGCAGCGGGGCACGGAGCGAGGCGGCGGAGTCGGTGGCGGTCGCGGCGCCGGCGCAGCTGTGACGTCCCGCGCGGCGCACCTGTGGCGAAACTCGCGCTTTCGCAGCAGGAGCAGATGGCTAAGACTGGCGAAATCGCTTCGGCTAGCGTAGTTGTTTGTGGAGGCCTAACGTTCCAAAGCGACTCAGGCTATGAGGGACGCCGGAGTGAAGGGCACTGGAAGTTCCGACCACCCGGGGTTCTTTAACGTGCACTGACATCGCACAGTACACGGGCCTCTATATAATTTCGCCTGCATCGAAATGCAACATTCGCAGCCAGGCTCGTACCCGCGTAGTTCGGGTCAGCAGCCGAGTGCCATAACCACCGAGCCACCGCGGCGGCTGGCTAGCGTATTGTAGCTTTCGCTACAAAAAAGCTCTCCATCTAGATGACATTCTGCAATCAATAGTAATTAGTTTGTACCCGGAAAGAAGTATAGAGGCGGATACAGCGGCTCATGAATTACATTAGAAAGCAATATTCACAATTTCCGACTGCCAAGAACCTGAGAATGCCGTTTCAGTTTCCTAAAGAAAAAAAAAGACGAAATGAAGAAAAAAATAGCAGACGGACAAGCTTCGCCTTAAGAGTGAAACGTGATAGCATTAATGGACCGTTTCACCGATTTTTCGCATAACTTCAGCACGCCGAACCTAAAGTGGTCTGCGCCTTCTCTTCCCCCGTCTTACGTGGCCTTCCTCGTGAGCGGGCATCCGTCGATGTAGACGGCACGTCAACATTCCGGCCAGGTGCAGGCACAGAGAAAGCCGCGCTTTAGTCGACGTTACCGGCTCCATCACACACGTGTGTCAAGAGCAGGCAAGTAACATGAGGGCATCACTCCGCACTGCTTCCAGATGCCCCCGCGCGCATTGGAAACTTAGCTTCCTGAAGGGCAAACAATGACGTCACGCTCAGAGCGCTCCTGGTGGCCTCTGCGAGAAGTTTAAAGCTTTCCTTTCCTCAAACTGCGCAAAGCCTCCGCCCTTGCTTCTCCTGCGATTTTTGCGTCCCGGCAGCCCGACGGGCGCATTTGCGTTTCGCCCCCCCCCCCCCCCACACACACACCCCCACACCCCATTCCCGCTCCAGGCAGTGCCCCCACGATAAGGGTGGCAGAAGCCGAGCACATCCCCCCACGTACCCACAAGAAAATCGAAACGCGACAGCCCCGGTCGGATTCCGACCCGGGTACCAGAAGCCAAGCGCCCCAGCCAATGAGCCACCGCGGCGGGTTGTGCCCGTGTGCTGTGCTATGTCACTGCACGTTATTGGTCCCCAGGTGGTTGAAATTATTCCGCAGCTCTCCACTATGGCACCCTCTAGCTTACTTCCTTTATTTCCTCAGTCCCTTCGGTATCCCTTCCCTTACGGCGCGGTTCAGGTGTCCTTCCGAGATTTGAGACAGATACTGCGCCATTAACTTCCACATCCACCCCCCCCCCCCCACCACCAAAAAAAAAAGAAAACCCCAGCCCGACGGCGACTACAAAACTGGCTTTTCCGCCTATCGAGCTCCTTAACTCTATTTGCGTTAATAAGTCTGCAGCATTCGGAAAATTATGGTGCTTTTACATGGTCTTTCCGATGTTTTTTTTTTGCCGCTCAAGGAAGAATTTTACTTAGTATTGATCTGCGTTTTACACATGCATTCACTTCTTTTGCACCGATAGCTGGTAGCAGCAAGTTTGACGGAAGTTTTATGTTCGCAGCATTTCCTCACTACTTGGGGTATGCAGCCGCCGCGGTGGCAGAGTGGTTACGGAGCTCGGCTGCTGGCCCAAAAGACGTGGGTTCGATCCCGGCCGCGAAGGACGAATTTCGATGGAGGCGAAATTTTAGAGGCCCGTGTACTGTGCGATGTCAGTGCATGTTAAAGAACCCCAGGTGGTCGAAATTTCCGGAGCCCTCACTACGGCGTCTCTCATAGCCTGAGTCGCTTTGGGACTTAATTAAGCCCTCATAAACTAAAACAAACTACTTGGCGTATGCCGGCAGAGTACACGCGCCTCGCGCTATCATCATTGTCAACTTAGGCAGGGGCGCGGGCATGTCGCACTCACGTGACCCCTCCCTTCCCTTGAACGCGCAGCCCGCTTATCTTTTACTTTAGTGCTTTGAACTCCATCAGGTGTGACACTGGGTGATAAGACGATGCCACAAGTTTCGAAACGCCTCAGGGACGTGGACCGTAGGCGGGTGGCCAGAGCCAGCCAGCATGCTGTGGTTTGAATGTGGAGAGCGCTCTCTCGAAACGCGTAATTTGAGCAAGCCAATGAAATCTTTTAAACGGGTCACGCGTGTTGGGCGACGTCGACTGAAACAGTATGCATGGTGCACACGCGCTTGCTGTCTAGTAGCTATCGCCTAGTTTCGCGCAATACGCAGAAAGCGTAAATGCTTGGAAATCTTTTTCTTGCTTAACTTACTTAGGGCTTTACCCTGTTTACGTAACGGCATCAAACAGAGAGCGATACAGACAGATGGACAGTTAGCTAGAATTTAATTTCCGTAAAGCACCAAGCGGGCCTAGTTGCTTTTTCATTCCTGGCTTCCTTAATGCGCCACTCTGGTTGTGTAACAAACGGACGTCCCGTGTCACATGACCAGAGTAGCGCACCAAGGAAGTCAAGCAGGAAAAAGCAACCAGGCCGAGTTCTAGGTTTTCCTTCTATTCTAAATTAGGTCAACGCTTTTAATTTATCTGACCTATGGAACGCATTTTATCTTTTCTATTCGACAGCAGGCTTGCCGTTTTCTATAACGAATCTTTTATTTTTTCAGTCGCTACAACTTAAGACAAAACGCTGAGATTAGTAAAATGCACTCTATGGGCGTGGATAGTCTGGTGAAGCGGACATATAGCATTATATTGCCGAATTGGAGGGCTTCAACACCGAATGCGAACCCACTTTTAAAAAAATTCTTAATCGGCACTTTGCTTCAAAACACTGAACGTGGAAAGGGCGACAAGGGAAATGCTCAGTGCCTTCTATTAGCGCTCGGAGAACTATAGGGTCCCCGTGTTGGTTTGTGGAGAAAGTTGAATCCCTGACCGACGCCAGGAAAATGCGCCTGGGCATCGTGTGAATAGTAAAAAACCATAGCGCTCCTGAGCTGTACCACGATTCGTGCCGAAACAGGTATGTTTCAACTTCTCGTTTATTATTTATCGCTGTGCGCAAACCATTAGTAGATTTTCAAAGGTCGTTCGTTTCTTAGAGGAAGGTTTACGAACCCTTCCTCTAGTGTCGTTCGACTTGGAAGATGGACAGGAGGCGAGCTTGTAGATGATGACAGCAGAGCATATAATAACAGCATACATATACAGAGAGTTAAACTGGAAAAAGCAGAACTGAATTTACAAAAGAACAAACTTTGCGCTACTTTACTCATCGACACAGCGGGTTAGGGCCTAAGTAGCATCACGTTACATGCTAAGCATGGAGCCCCAGCTCAGACTGGATTCGACTGCATCCGTTCACTTGGGCTTTTAAGCACTTAATTAACAAAGGACAAAGGGCGGTCATTTTCAGTGGCCCGCCCTAAGCATCAATTCTTCATTCAAAAATAACATGCGAGATGGGGACTACACCTTAGGTTGTGCTTAGCCTCGAACCTAGGGCCTCGTTTGCAACTCAAACTAAATCAAAAACAAATTCGCCACCTCTCTCTCTCTCTCTCAAGTAAGAGTATCCACATGCTCTCCCTTTGGAGCTAATCCGGCTTGCCACAGGCACACCGCCATCCATCATCAGTCCGCGCCGCCCGTCAGCAACAGAACAGGGAGCGAAAGGGCTACGAAGCCGCCGCACTACCGACGGCGGGACACGGCTAATAAGCATGAATGGGTTTGTCTGCCGCTCCGGTAAACCAGATAAGGAACGGCCCTGTTTTACCACGGTTTGGGTGAGTACGGCATGTTCGCCATGGCAGGTGTCTGTCACTGCCCTCCTGGAAATACGACTTTGTTCACGAGGCACATCGGGACGCTGCCCAAGTCGTTGGGGGGGAGTGCGTCAAGTGACTCTTCGTTTTCCGTATGCACTCGGGGGCTCTCTCTTCTACTGGGGAGCCGCTTCCGCGTGTGCGAGCGTCCTGCAATGATACGCAGCTGGAAAAGAATGGCAGCCTTACACCATTTATTCGAGCACCTGCAATGCGAGGTCTTTTGCGAAAGCGGCCGACCCGTTTACAGCTTTTGGAATTTGCTCTGAGTTTTCACTGAGCATTACTGATGATTTCAGTTTAAATTATTACTGCACAGTCTTTCTTTAGCAAAGAGGTGCGCAAACAGTTTTACAGAAGAGACGATCTGTCTCGTCCTGTGTCGTCTCTTCTGTATATTAGTCTGCGCGCCCCTATGCCGTTATGTACGACAACTAGCCCCATTTGCAGGCTAACTGTATAGACAAGACGGCTCGTTTTCAGTGATGAAACGATGGTGAATTTCGTGGATTTAATAATTCTTTGTTAGAGCATAGTAATTCGGATGATGAGCACGTACTTGAAAGAGGAAATAAGCGACGCAATTTTTTTTTGTAGCGATAGCTGCATTACGGAACCATTTCGAGCCTTCAGCTTGGCGGCGCCGCCGCCTGTGGCGGCGCGCAACCTTGTGGCTGCGCCGCCACGCTGTCACGTGGTTGCTCACGTGGTTCGAAGCAGCTGGCGGCGGCGCGGCGTCGTGGCTGATCACGTGGTTCGTAACGTGGTTGGTCACGTGACCAAGTTTTACTCAGCCAGCTGTAGCTATCGCGTCACTCCAGGTTTAACCAGAGCTAAGCCACAGCCAATTTTTTCAGCCGCCGTACGCCGGCGTTGCTCAAGCATGCAATGCGGGAGTAGAGTAAAGCGTTCATTAATTTTTCCGGTCAATCGTTTCCACATACCCTAACTGTGCTCCGGCTGCAAACCTCAATCGGTCGACGCGTGACGTACTACCGTGCACTCAAAGAACCAAGCGCCGATTAATGATGAATTTTAACGCGGTAGCGTTAAGGCTCCCGTCGCAGAAAAGCAGGTGTCGACGTCGTCATTGGCGTCGTTGGCGTCGCCGTTGTTGGCTGTGCCGGAATCAAACCCAGGACCTTCGCATTGCGAGACGGGTCGCTCCTTTGGGTGCTTCATTGCAACAGGTCACGAGTGCTGATTGGTTCAATCGGGTTAGAGGTGAACATAGTGAATACGTTGTGGTCTTTGACAGTGGAGTGTGTCACAAAATTTCACTGTTGTGCACACGAGTAATTATGAATATGCTAATTAGGAATTAAGTAAATTAGTAGGCGATGCCAACGAGACCCGATGACCTTACCAAGTCCTACACTTAAATGCGAAGCTTTAGCCTGCCCCCTATTTTTGGCCGCATTCATTTATTTTTAGATTCGCCAGCGAACCTAATCTCGGCTCCCAGTGCCACGCATTCTTTTCCTCCAGCGTGCGATCGCACTAGCACGTTATGCTATGCATGTTATGCACGTTAATGCGTCTTTGTGACCTAATACACGCTAGGTATAATTACCGAAGGGATAATGTTTTAATTTTTCAACCTTCCCGCAAAAAAAGAAGAAAATATCATGTACCTTTCCTTCCCATCAATTCTGGACAAAAATATTGTTGCTTTAAAGAGTTTATGAACGCAATTGTTTATATATTGTAAGGTTTCACTATTGGTGACTTCCAACCGCAGAGTTGGTGCACTTCTGGAGCAACGTTTCCTGGTCTTTTCGGAGCAACTGTATTCCAAACGCAGATCTGATTCACGGATCGCGTCTTCCAATCGTAGACAGGGAGGTGTTGCCTAGCCGAGATTGCTCCGTGGAGCAGGCGGGACTGCTCCGCCGAAATCGGCGGATCCGACCGGAAGTTTGCATGACGTTCTTATTCAGCGGCGATAGCGGCACCCTACATGCTCTGGCCTGCATGCTCTGGCCAGAGCAAGTGTACTCCAATCGCAATTTCAGGTCGCGCGCTCAGCGCCGGATTCAGGCGCTCTGTCACAGAGCGTGAAGACCGCTCCAGGCCTGTGATTGGAATTCACCATATGTCAATAAATATATCTGCAAATCTCCCTTCTACAGGCTTACATTTTTTTCCCATTAATGCTTTTGCTACCGTCAAAACCTTTCTATGGCTGTCTACGGAAGTTATTTTTATACGGTAGATTTTACTGCTCCATGCGAGCGATGGAAAAAGTTTAAAAGAAGAGTTTTGCTACACATCAAAAGAATGGACCATTAACTTCAATATTTCCATAATATTACTTCACAGCTTTCCAATATTCGAATTTTTTCCCAAGAATGTTGTACATCTTATCGTCACAGAGGAATGCGTTTGAAATCTAAGAAATACGACAGTGGGCTGAAAACATCTTAAGGCGGCCAATTTTATTATCGTTGGGGAAAACGGCTGCGACAAAGCCATCCAGCCTTTGTCCAGTCGATTGACTGTCGGAATCGGCCAAAGCATGCCAACTTCAAATCTGCGTGCAACGCTAGACTGGGGTATCAAACTCATGCAGCAATTGTTGCGTGTTCTTTCTCTAGTCATGCTCGCTTTTCGTGGCAGCAGGGAACGTCAGTACGATATGACAAGCAGTAACACTAAAAAAAATCGGTGCCCTTGCTTCCAATACCGCCAATAATATGCACCTGCTTTCACCTTTTTAATATAGATGGCTAACAGTGAAACATCGGTTCCAGACGCTTGTTCCAGCTGGTTTAAAATGTGACGCTATACGCTAATAGAGACAATGTCAAAGTTGGCAAGAGCGTTGGGCTCTTTAACGATGGCAATTCAAAGCAGGAGTTTGCATTGCATGACCATACGCGGTTGGCCGAGGACCCTGCGTGACTATACTGGCAGTGCACAGAGCTGTTAACGCCAGCGCGCTGCGAAGTTCTTGAGCGAAAGCTCTACTCTTCGCACTCCAACTCCCAACGCCAAGTTTGGTGCCCGTTTGACCTTGAGCCAGTGGAGCGGAGGTGTGGAAAGTGACGTCATACCACTTTACTCGCTGTGGAGAGGCGCAGCAAGTGTGCTTGCTGGGAACCTCGCCTATGCTGTACCATGTCACCAGCGGGGCTATACCGGCTGCTTCGGTGGCGCTTGGTCGCTCAGTCTCACCATGGATGAGGCGCGCGCGCGACCGACTCCGGCGCCAAACCATGCGCAACCATGCCTAACGAAGCTCTCGTTCGTATCAGCACTTCTACCAAGCGTAAACCTATGCTATTTTTTAGGAGTTCCGTTATTGTATTCTTCTAATAGAGGCGCTTGTGGCACCTGGAATATCAGTGCAGAACTGTGTCCAATCGCGAACGCCTAAATAAGCTCTAAGCATTTGTAGAGTGCCTCGATGAAAATGCATCGCAAGTGTTTGGTGCTAACAGCGTGACCAACGCCTGTGGAAGCTTGACGAACGCAAATCGTACGAGCACCGTACGCTGATCGTACACATCACCGAGTCGCCGGTTCACCCAAGCGCTTTCCGTTGGCTGTGCTCAGCTTGCCAATAAATTTGGCTGCTGATGCTGATGAAAATACGCCGTGAGCCGTTCTCTATTCGTACTGAAGCTCAGCTAAACATCGAATATTTGGTATTTACGAAAATTGGGGCGTGTTGCACAAAGTGGCAGTCGCTAAATTAGAACACCACACTTTAAAACCAGAGTTAAAAATCTGTGATTCTTGTCGAAGCATTTGTGATAAAGATGACTGGAAGGTGATGGTCAGGTTATCCTCCTTATTTAGATTTATTTTATCTGCATTGCAGTTGTGGTACGACGAATGGGACGCATACACAGAAAACGTTGGCGAGATCATGAGTAAGCATACCAAAACATTTTGTTTTGTTTGTATCATGGCTGTCAGTAACGTATATGTTTATGTGACCGTTGGTGAAGCATTGCAACGAACAAAACTGCGCTATAGGAAAGGATGGGGAAAGGCACGTGTCTTGTCGGCTTTTTCCCCCGTGCTGTCCTGAAGCGCATTTTTCTTTCTTCGCGGCCAAATGGGCATGGCAGACATTCTCCGGGGCACATGGCATATAGCCGTGTGGTTCGAGTCGGGTAGCAGCAAGAAAGGAAGCGGGAAAACGAAACGGAGACATTAAACACACGTTTTCTGAAGCAGTAAAAGCAACCACCCGCCAATAAAAATTCAAATGTAATTACCGGTCGATAGCCCGAATTAAATGCCATCCGTGCATGGAGGAAGACCTTTGAATCTGGACAAGGCCCCGAAAGCTTTTTCATCGTTTTTCTGATGGATCTTTTGAGTAAGTGCCGCCGAGGTGTGCTACAGCATTCCAACCTCAGGCGCTATGAAGACAGCTCTGGCAGTTACTAATATGTAGCACCCAGGCAAGATATTTTGCACAAGCACGTGATTTCCGTCACTCTTTTTTTTTTCGCAGGCCGGGCCTCGGGAAAGGTCTTTCCTTTTCTTGCCTGGCCCAATAGTCATAAAGGAAAACTCTCACGTTAACATAGCGGTGCTGCAGAGAATTTTTCATCAGTAAGCTTAAGAAGCACGTGTGGACCAAGAGAGGCCATGTAATTCAAGCCTGTCTCAGAGAAGCGTCCGAGTGTCCTTATCTGTATTTTGGTCACTGTCTTCGTTTCCAAAGCCGTGACAAAAGAGGACAACAACATTGTCACTGACAAACAAGAACAAACGTCGAATGAAGATTCAAAATTATATAAGCCAACCAACAGGAAGTATCTATCATGATCTTCAGCGATCGCTGTCGGAGCTCGGTTAAAGCCTCGCTCTTTTGATGTTACTCGTGGCACATTCTATCAAGCGCGCATGCGACAACATAACACACCAGGCCATTTTGGACACCTTGGAAGCAGCTGTGATTGGAGGCAGCATGTGCAACTAGATACGCAGTTATTTAACGGAAAAGTCGTTTTTTGTCTAGACTGAGGACAGACCGATGTCTTTGGAGTACCACACGGAGTACCACTGGGTGGAGTGCTGAGCACAAATTTCTTAAACTTTGCTCTCGTCGGACTGGTCGGCTTACTACCCCAATCTGCTCAGCGCTCCATTTACGTGGGCGATACCTGTATTTGGACGTCATGTGCGATACGTTCCGAAGTTTATGCGAGAGCTTAGAATGGTCACATCAATATTCAGATCAAGGAAACCGTTGTAGGTTCAAAGTCTCATGCTCGTGGTTTGATTGCTGATAAACAAGAACAAACGTCGAATGAAGATTCAAAATTATATAAGCCAACCAACAGGAAGTATGTATCATGATCTTCAGCGATCGCTGTCGGAGCTTGGTTAAAGCCTCGCTCTTTTGATGTTACTCGTCGCACATTCTATCAAGCGCGCATGCGACAACATAACACACCAGGCCATTTTGGACGCCTTGGAAGCAGCTGTGATTGGAGGCAGCATGTGCAACTAGATACGCAGTTATTTAACGGAAAAGTCGCTTTTTGTCTAGACTGAGGACAGACCGATGTCTTTGGATTACACCGCACACGGAGTACCACTGGGTGGAGTGCTGAGCACAAGTTTCTTAAACTTTGCTCTCGTCGGACTGGTCGCCTTACTACCCCAATCTGCTCAGCGCTCCATTTACGTGGGCGATACCTGTATTTGGACGTCATGTGCGATACGTTCCGAAGTTTATGCGAGAGCTTAGAAGGGTCACATCAATATTCACATCAAGAAAACCGTTGTAGGTTCAAAGTGTCATGCTCGTGGTTTGATTCTTTAGATGCCGAAAGAGCGCACGTTGCCGCTTTCTTGATATTGTAGCGATAGCTACATTACGGTAGCATTTCGAGCCTTGAGCGTGGCTGCGCCGCCAGGCTGTTACGTGGTGCGGAGCAGCTGCCGGCGGAGCGTCGCCGTGGCTTATCACGCGGTTGGTCACGTGACCAAGTTCCACTCGCCAGCTGTAGCTATCGCATCACTCCAGGTTTAACCAGAGCTAAACCACCGCCAATTTTTTACGGTGGTTGTTACTTCCTTATCCAACTCTATGCTTAGCGATGTTCCGTTGGTCACGACACGCACCAGTACTGGCTTGTGGGTCGAGCAGCTGACGCCGTTCAGACACACGTCCACATCCTCAGAAAGCACTGTAATGTCCTCCTAATGTCGGTTTTGAATACCAAAGAAACAACTCGGAGGTGCACTCTTTCCACACGGATTAAAACGTTTTACGGACAAATGTAGTTCAAATCTAGCGTCATGTGAGGCAATAGACGTCAAGAATCTGTAAGAATTTAATACATCCTCCGGAGCACTGATGTTACAGCGGCCGGCCTTAGAGATCTAGCTTCTATAGATTAGAGATAATCGACCTGCTTTTTTCTCCGCACGAGATGCTTTAGTTTTTCCCTGCCATCATGTGTAATGCATTATAATGTGCCGAATGCAACCTGAAGTGAGAAAAATGATGTCCTTGTCAATTCATGAAGCGCAATTCCGAGACTTCTTTCTACGGAGAGAGACCGCTTGCCCGACGCGATGTTAGCACGAACCGATGAAAGGAAAACACACGGGTGGCTCAGATCTGCTGACGTGTTTATTCATTTATTTATTTTTTGCAGATGGTGATTTCAGAATGTACATCAAGGCGGAGAAGCACGGACTGCTGTCATTGCATGTGACAGTAGAAACTAACGACAATAATAAACCCTGGGTAAGGACTTAACTTCGTAAAAGAGTGAAAAAATGTATTTTCTGGCGCGCTGTTGGAACAAAATGCGCTGACATAGAAACTCATGCACGCAGGCAGCATTAGAGACTCGTAAGTCGCACTAAAACTGAGTGTGGTAGACGCTTTAGACTTTACGCTACGCTCAATAACCCGGCCTATATATCAGACGTGGCAACTATTTTTTTCGATTCGGATAGACTTGAACCGGCTTATAAGTGACTGTATGGAGTTTACATAAGCTCCGAAAACCTTTTGCAGATTTTTTTTTTGGGGGGGGCGTAGTGTTTGGAATCCAGAAGTCTCGTCGGTAACGCAGTATTTTATACATTAAGTGGGCTTTTCTGCAGCGTCAGCGCGTATGAAAAGGCAGTTAGACGATGGCGATATCTCATAGAAAAGGTACCCACTGAACGCACCTTCTGGTGCATTCCAGCTCGTGCGTGTGAGGTGAAAAGTAAGTTAAATCCGCCGCCCATGTCACTCTCTGGAGAATGCGCTATCGCATAGTTACTACAGTTCCGGATCGGCTTAGGACGTCGAAATGAAATCCTACAGCCAGCCGCAAACCAACAGGTATGAGACCAGAAAGGTTGCTTTTGTCTACATCTAGCAACCTGACATGTTGTCAAAGCCTTCGCCGGATGGCGATAGCAACAGTTCGCCATTATAATCGCTTTATTTTAGAGGTCGCCGTAACGCCGCCTCAGCGTAAATCGTGAAATGTCATCAACAGTACATTTTACAGGCAGTGGGCGAACTTGCGCGGGCAGAACTCGAGGCTTTTAGATGATGGTTCCTCAGTCTGCGCAAATAGTATGCAAGGCCGAGCATGAGGAAGAAAAAAAAAAGTGCTTGGTTTGCGCCAGATATGGTTCATGCCGTCACTTTCCTGCCCTCCCACTAGGCAAGCGATTCACTTTTATGGTACCGGGCGCTTCCCTTGCAAACATCCTCATCTATACTGTGCGCCCAAAGAAAGACACACCTTAAGAGTAAGTTTCAAGAGTGAATTTTTTTTCTGTGGTTAACTGAGCCACTTCTCTATTTTTCGGAGTTTCCAACTTCTTAAAGGCATGCTGGCTTTCTTGGTGCTGATTTATCGGCATGGCAGACTGGGCAGTGGCTTCTTCATTATCTATTAATAATCCCAAAAGCCAATACTTCATTTTCATTGCTGCTAGTTAATATGTCGATCTGGGCGCGCAAGTTATTTTATGACACAAACGATGGTAGGCCCTAATTCAGAGTACACATGGCAATCTTCTAATTACTATACTATGCCAAGTTTTTTTAGCGTGTACAGATTTTTATTTTTAAGAACTTCGAAAGACACGTCGGTGCGATCTCTGCAGATAGGTTGTGCAAGGCAGACACCATGTACGTGATAGAGCTCGATAATTAAGCGAGTAATTAGGCAAAGTTAACAAATAGACTTTTTTGTTCTTGGTCTTAGAGTTCAAAATCACACTGTGAAATTGAAGACTGCAAACATCGAAGGCAGGCCTAGTTCCTAAGATTTTTCTTTAGAGGACGTGGTTCAGGATATCGAAATTGAAAAGCGCATTTCAAAGCTTATTGAACTGGCTTTCCCAGGGTGCATAATTACAATATGGTGTTACGCGTAATGTGATCGTCGAAATTACGTTAACTGCATTTATGTTATAAAATACACAAGCGATGTCTGTGCTTTGTTGCATTAAAACTGGGAGCGACACCATTTTATAAATGTTCGATGGGGGAAACCCAACACAAAGAACCTCGCTGGTTGGAGACGCGGGTTCGATTCGGTCCGCGGCGGTCGCATTTTGAAAAAGTTGAAAGTGCACGTTAAAGATCCCCAGGTGGTCGAAATTATTACGGAGCCCTCCACTACGGCACCTTTTTCTTACTTCTTTCACTCCCGCATTCCTCCCTCCCCTGACATCGTGGTTCGGTTGTCCACCGAGATTTGCGAGATAATTACTGCGCCATTTCCTTTCCTAAAAAAAGGCTGTGGGTTAGCACTGGTTAAACCCTGGAGTGACGCGATAGCTACAGCTGGCCGAGTGGAACTCGCTCAGTCGAATTGAAAAGTCCATTTTTCGCCGCTCAGTTTCGCTGCGCGTTCCTTCTTCATCTTCGTCTCTGGATGTGGATTCACTATCTACTCCCTGTCCCCCTCTTCAATCTCCCCGACTCGGCTTCGCTGGCGCGCCGCGCCGCGCCGCCGGCAGCTGCTCCACACCAAGTGACCAACCACGTGACCAGCCGTGGCCGCCACGGCGGCGCCGCCACGCTGAAGGCTCGAAATGCAGGCGTAATGCAGCTATCGCTATAAAACCAATTTTCGTTTTTTTTTCAATCCAAAAGGCCCCTGTACTGTGCGATGTCAGTGCACAAACATCAGGTTGTCGAAACTATCCCGAGCCCACAACTACGGCGTCCTTGATTGCCTGGGTCTCTCACGGACGTTACACCCCGCAAAACCAAACAAAAGATGTGCCACGGATGTAGTATTAGGGCTGCGCGTTTCAAAGCTGCGTGTGGGCTCTGCGAGGCTAAGTTATAGAGTGCTCCGGAACAGTTTAGACCACCTGCATCTCTGTAATGTGCAGTGAGATCACGCTGAGCATGGGTGTATTCGCATAAAGCCTTCGTCGAATTTCGGCCTTTAGCGAATCCTGCAGGGGTGTATGATCTAAAAGTCCAGGCCCCATAGCTCGCGCGCCTTTAATCTATGGAGATGTGGCACTAGTTTTTGTTCTCCGTATCTTTAGGAAGAGTTCATTGTCCAGCCCTTGTGACATAACTCCCGCAGAGCTAATACACTGACTCCGTGTTTCGCCTCCCTAATGAATAGGAGTGTTTGAGAGCTTCAGCTGCAATTCCATTAGATCTCGTCGGCACCTCACCGCAGAAGTATCGCAGTGCCATAGCTAACACTTCAGTGTATCCGCCGCAAGTTTACAGTGTACGTAATAGTACACCATTCGTATTCTAATTGGGGATTGAACATCTAAATTCATACTCGATTCTGTTTTTGGCTGCATTTTTCATATTCAATTCGGCAGCAGCCTGCACTTGCACACGGTTCGATTTTTCAGAAGGTACCATTATCACACTTGCACGAAAAATAAAATGCAGTTATCGCTGCCAGCGGCAGTCTTCACCGGAGACGCCTATGACGTGAACTCTATATTACTGCGCAGATATTAGTCAATAATTCCCGCAGTATTCGCCGAAATTCACATAGAAGCATGGCTGGTCACCTGAACAGCCCTAACTAACCGCTATCTCATGAGACTGGTATCGTAATGTCCACTGATGGCGCTGGTCTTCATGCCACCAGCACTATGACCTCACCAGAGCAAGCGAAACTTAGTACCTCGCCGCCCAGGTGACCTACGCTCTGTGACGTCACCGCAGAGAGAGCCATCTGAGACAAAGCCCTCCGAGGTGTCAAGGTGATGCATGCCTCCTAAAAGAGAAGAAGAGGAGCAATCCAGAATTTACAATTCGCAAATCACAAATCGTACAATCGTTAAGTGCAAAATCCTATTTTCAGAAGCAGGCAACAGCTTCCCTGAACAAATGCATTATTGAAAAGCATAATCATCCAGTCATTTCTTTTTTGCAATGCCGTGTGAGGCTAGATCACACTGCCGGTTAGTTTTCATCGGGAATGTTCGAGATCATATTAGCCTTCACATCACTGTCAATGCCATGGGTATTAATCGAGTTGCTGGAAACAATATTCAATTTAGAACACAAATTTACTATGCGAGATTGATCTCTCTTCAAGTGGAGTCAACGTGAGCATAACCACAAAAATTGAAGGAAGCAATTTTTACTAAGAACAAATATTGGGTGGAGTTTTCCTTCTTACCTGTAAACGACGAGTTAATGTACCCATCCGGAGAGGAGTTGCTTATGCATTACTTTTCCTTTTTCGCAGCATAGCCTAACCAAACATAGATCTTTGTGTCTGGTTCGTCCCTTGTAGCTTGTACATCGAACTACCAGGAAAGGGCGATACAAAAGCAACTTTCAACATTCATGTTAAGAAAGGCCAACGTCTCGTGTTCATGGTACGCGTGGCGAGCAGTTGTCTCGTGGTGACCAACAATTTTGACCAAAAGAAGCCATTTATCGCTCTGGAGAGGGTCAACGACCCCTACATGAAAGCGAAATTTCACAATGACTTGGAGATCTTAATGGTAGAAGGCGTACGCGGTGCTTCTTTTTTTCCCCTAATTTCTTATCACTCTGGACCATGCTACGCCCACTCTTCCCTTATCGTATCCGTTGGCTTGCAGACAGCTACACTCTAAACATGTATATGTCTATTTGTGAGTAAACAGATAGTAATTTGTCCTCTATCTCACTACTTTTTATCAAAGGGAGTGCCCTAGATGACAGGTTACTCTCATTTCACTCCTTTCTGTTTAGAGTGCAGAGTGGATCCTGAGACATTGCGAATGTGAGGCCCTTGTTATACCCATTCTGCTAGGTGCCTCTCTCTGTGGGCATATACGTACTGTACTCGGAAGTGAGCATCAGATCACTCACTGGTTGATTAAATGCATGCCTCTGATTCGTCCTTTGAAAAATATTGTAGTTAATTTCTCCCCATTCTTACAGCGGCAGCCGTTAAGCGCCCATTCACCGGATTTGCGTCGGTATAGTAGTCGTAGTAGGCGGCGTAACCGATGGGTGGTTTCCATGGGAGCCAGTCGAAGAGTGGTTGCCGTGGAAAAAGGTCGGTTGCCGCAGGAAGATTGCCGTAGAAGGAAAATGGTATGGGGAATGCGTGACTAGAGTGTGATTGCCATGGGAACCACCTGGCAGGTGGTTCCCATGGCTCCCAGGGCACAGGAGTGAAAAGGAGGGCTACAGTCGAAGAACGACTTTGCGTGGAAAACTAATGAGTAGTCTGTAGGTATAAAGTGTGTCTTATATTCACTACCTCACTGCATTGTACAATTTAAATACGTTAACAGGCGGTGCTGAATTTCGCGTTAGCTGCCTTTGTGCCACAAAACTTAACGATGTCCCGTTACAAAGTGCTAACCATCGTGTCAGTTTTCAAAATATTGTTTTTGATGAAAACCGCCTGTATGGATGTAGTATTTGCGATCGCATGCTCAAACCAAGCTGCAGCCACATAGGTTGAACTGACAGCCTTCGTGTTTTGCTTCTTTCAAAATTTGTCAGTTCAGAAGCCGGCTTAGGAACGCATACGAGTTTACACGATACTTTGCCAGCCCTCTGAGCCTACGTTTAGCAATGTAAAAAAACAATTTCTGATACGTCGATAGCGCCAACACTTCCGCCTAATCGTTTTTTTTCAAATCTGTTCCTTTGTTTCCACTGGTTGACCAGTGACACCGCATTCGACGGGCAAGATATATGTCTGTGAGGCCGATAATGACCGGCACCGTGCACCGGAAATGAATAAAAAAAATGCGCTTGTTCAGTGCCACCGTTTATTTTGGGGGAAAACGGAAGTAGCTGTCGACGTACCTTTCCCTTCAGGCGTTTGTAGTGTAACTTTACGTATTGCGGCGTGGATTCGATCTTATGACGTTACGCGCTGTCCGCTTGCCTGGAATGTCGCCAGTGGGTATCATCATTTCTTTTGAGAAGCGATGATGTCCTGGTTCCCAACGCATTATGAGAAAGGAAAAAAGTTGACAGGTTTCAATTTTAACGTATTTTCAATTTTTTATATGATTAGTCACGTTTAGTTCTGATTTCTGAGACTCAGTTGAAGGCAGTCTATAGACCTGATTCTTAGCTCTTTCAATAAAGCATTACTAAAAATAGGAATTCCTTAGCACACGTCTCGCTGCGGCAGAGGTCAGGAACTTACATGACTTAAGAATCTGGACGTGAAGCATTACTTACGCACGTAATTTCTACATTGCAATAGAAGGTGCAAGGCATAACACAAAAACACAGCGCACATGAAGCGCTTGAAATCGGATGAGGAGAAACCTCGCTTGTGTCTTCTTTAAATTATATCTGATCTTGAGATGCACACATCACACCATACACCCAACGAGCAGGAGCACTAATGCTCCAGTTCTCACGGAATTCGCGGATCACTAACACGGCTTTTGCTTCCTTGAATATTGGTGGCCTTCATTATAGTTCTTTCCTCGCGAGTATTCTCCGAAAGCGTCTAATTTGCGGACTTGTGAAGGTGTTGTAGGTTTTGGGAAGCAATGCCGAAGGCATGAGAGTGTTTCTGTTGCTCTATGTGTCTTTATCCTTCCAAACCGTACTCCACTTGCTGCTGTCAAAGTGCTTGCTGGTACTAGTGGAGTGTGACGTTCTTTGTGGAGTGTGACTTTCCTTGTGTGTGCTACGAGGTTCCGCGTTCGACGGCGCGGCGTAGACGGAGACCCAGATGACAGCGGCATCATCAATTACCCAGCCATGCTCTTTGAGAGTGACGACCAGAACGAAGGGGTTTAAGCCCAACCGGACCCAACCGGACCCGCCGCCGCCGGCGCGGGGAAACGGGCTTTATCCTCCCCAATTGCCGTGGCGGTTCCAGGAGAGGCCTCCCGAGCACATCCCAGGACAAGGGACCACTTTCCCGGCCGGTGACCCGCGGGAACTGTCAGCGATCCAGAGCGCGCCTTACCTTGAGGAGCGAGTGTCAGTTGATGGATGGAGAGCGGAGGCCGGTGACCCGCGGGAACTGTCAGCGGGCCAGAGCGCGCCTTACCACAGCCGACGCTATGCGCTACCTCGAAGACAACCTTCTTTCCCTCGGACTCAACACGTGAGGGGGGCGAGACCATAAGTGCGGTGGTATGTTTGTGCGCCCAAGTGAAAGCCCTAGCCCCCCTCCTTCCCTTCCGGCGTGGGCGTCCTCACCCTAGGGAGTGTGGAGAAGAGGATATAAAAATCGACAAGCAGTACGGAAGAAGGACGCTCAGGACGACATCGTTCGCCAAGAGGGCCTTCAGCGCCGAAGCCCGACGGCGTGCAGCTTCTGCCAGCAACCGCTCGAGCCCAACTCCGGAGCCACTCCATCGCCCCATGAAGTCGTCGGCACGTAAGCTCGGACGCCCCAGCCTCTGAATCTTAATCATGTATAATTATTGAATATATCTGTTTGTTTAAACTGAGCCATACGGTGTCTCTTTGCCTCTCCGTCCCGTGTGGACCTGCGCATTATGGGGGTCATCACATGGAGCATGAGGCACTCCGCGCAGTAGGTTAAATTTCTAAGTAAAACGCGTCATGTTGATGCCGTGTGGAGCAGCATGTGCAATATCTTACATATGTATGAGATGGTGTGTGACCTGAGATGTGCCTGCGGTTTCATCTCCATGGATTAGCAAATTTGTGCCGTAAATATTCTCCGATGTTCATCAACCTACATTACAGCGGTTCCGGCAAATTCATCGGTTGCAGTGATTTACCTAGAACGTGCCTACATTATCGGCCATCCGCTTACTCCTGCGTATCCCGCTGTGAGCTTTAATGCTCTTTCCATAAGCCTCCGAGAAACTGCCTATTTGTATTCACAACCTTATGGCCCAATTTATTAACACTTTAGGCTTCATCAAGACGCACACCAAGGTCCTACCAGTTCAAGCTTACGCAGCGCAGAAAACATGACATGAGACGGGAGATAACACGAGCGCTGACTAACCACTGGTTATTGTATTCATGGAAAAGTGTATATAGGTTAAGCGCATTAAAAAAACCTGAAAGCGAAAAAACACAGACCTAAACCCCCCAAAAACCATTCTGCGCGCGCATATCAATGTCGAGTCATGACAACTTTTCAACGAAGTACTTGTTAGTAACCGCTCGTGTCGTCTCCCGTCTCTCTTTTGTCATGGTTTCTGCGCTGCTTAAGCATGAAGCCATACCAACTCGCCTAGTTTTTCGTTCTCGTGTCCTACCAGTGCTTCTGTACGGTCGGATGGAATTCAGAAAGAGGGTTCATTGAAACCGACTCCAAAAAGTGGAAATATATGCTTGCAATGCCTTGGTGCGAGAGGCTTATATGTATTGTTTCATTGTTTACCATTGTGTCTAGCTGGTACATTCTTGTTTTCACGCTCCATCTAAAGGTTGAAGTACCTGGCGCCTGCAGAGGACCGCATATTGTGCAGTCGTCATTTGTTAATTAATTTTCACCGCATAAAAGTGCGCTGATGTCATCACTGCTGGCAGAGGATAAAACACACAAGAACTCTCATATGATTTAGACGCTGAGATAGATGGGAGCTGACCAAAAAAAATGTAGCAAAAAGTGTGTAAATTATTTCGACAGGGTAGTAATTACGTGTTCTTAATTTGCTTCATTACTGCCAGTAGCAAAAGTTTAAAAAAAATTCGAATACTCTTTCTGTGAACGATTGAAAGCCATGCTGATCTGGCGCTTAACTGAGAGGAAAAGCTTGCTGTTCATTGAAACCGACGCCAAATAGTGAAAATATATGCTTGCAATGCCTTTGGTGCGAGAGGCTTAAATGTATTGTTTCATTGTTTACCATTGTGTCTAGCTGGTACATTCTTGTTTTCACGCTCCATCTTAAGGTTGAAGTACCTGGCGCCTGCAGAGGACAGCATATTGTGCAGTCGTCATTTGTTAACGGCAATAACTACGATGACATCGAGAGGCAGCCTTACGTGCTGAACTAATTTTCACTGCATAAAAGTGCGCTGATGTCATCGCTGCTGGCAGGGGATAAAACACACAAGAACTCTCATATGATTTAGACGCTGAGATAGATGGGAGCTGACCAAAAATAATGTAGCAAAAAGTGTGTAAATTATTTCGACAGGGTAGTAATTACGTGTTCTTAATTTGCTTCATTACTGCCAGTAGCAAAAGTTTAAAAAAATTCGAATATCCTTTCTGTGAACGATTGAAAGCCATGCTGATCTGGCGCTTAACTGAGAGGAAAAGCTTGCTGCCTCATCATGTTTTTTTAATGATCCAGTCGACATCACAGACTTAGTTCAAGTGTCATAAAGCGGCGGTCTCACACCGAATGCCTTAGTGCCTTTTTGGTAGACTCCTGGAAATGCAGCCACGCTCTTCCGCTGCTCCCGCTACTGGAGTGGCTAACACATTTAGGCTTTAACAGAATGCGTCGATGAAGTGACGACAGTCCTTCGCAAAAGAAGTGTTATTTTATTTCTGGTACTGCCATACTCGTTAGGTTACATGACATCCGGAAAAGCGTTTTATAAAGTTCCGTGGAAACACTCATGGGCGCAAGATTTTCAAATGGTATCAAGAGCATCGTATTGATAGATTCGTAGCCGGTGCACGGCGGTGCTGTTTATTTCATTGAAACGCCCTCTTGTCTGCTGATCTAGCCTCATTGGATCCTATTGCTAAGCCGGTTAGCGACGCACATCAAACGTATACAGCGCAGCTGCTAAGTGCCCCGCTCCTGGGTTGAGTGCCGCCCGACCATGTAACCGTAAGAGCACTGGGAGGAAAACGGACGAGGATAGCAATGCGGTGACGAAAGAAGAGAGTGAGATCTTAACAAGAGTAGCGATGTCACAGGAGGGAACAGTCCATCCTGAGAGAGGTGGGAAAAGGGAAGCGCGAAGGTAGAGCGGGTCTGATTGGAGGTGAAATGTAATTCGATCCGAGCCCAACCCGTTCAGCATCCTACTGCCACCGAGCAATGTCGCTGCACACAGAATAGCGGTCTAGTTAAATTGTTCTGCCATGACGTGGCGGACAAGAAACTAACTGCTTTGTTTTTTGTGTCAGGCGCTAGCGAAGCTTTGATCTGAGACCCTCTCCACCTGTGCGGTGCAGAGTTACACCACTTTGCCATGGTGTTACGTATACGTACGGGCTGATATATTGACTTACGGACTTTACCCCATCTCTCAACGGGAGATGGGATTAATGTGTCTAGAATGTATCATTTGTGGATTATTTTTGTAATTATGTAGACAAACGTGGGAATAAATACAGGAAAGCGCAGTCTCTGTTTTATTTATTTAAGCTGTGTGAAAATATTGATGTAATAGATAATTATAAAATCGCGCTCTCGTCATCCAACAGGGCTCTAAAGTTTTTTGTCATGCCCAACGAAGCCCTTTGTTTATGTTTAGAAATGCGGTTGGAAAAAAAGTTGGGCGAGCACTCGAGACCGCGCGGCCTTTGACGTGTGTGGGAAATCACCTACAACCTAAATCATGCGGGAAAATCCTTATCTGTACGATTCTTCACACCTAAAAACGCGAATTCTATCACTGAATCGCCATATGCCGAAAGGCTTAACGGCACTGGCTTCCGAAATTTCTGCTAGCGTATATGACTGCATGCAGAACCTACTGGAATGCAAGCAAACATAGTTTTGCAACTTAAGAAGCAATGCATGGCATACATATTATGAGGGTAACGCTGGTGGCAAGAAGAAGAAGAGGAAGGAGATTGCTGCAACTAACCCGAAGTCTACTGGGCAGATCTTAAGAACAACCAGGATCGACGTCGTCACGGCAGAACCGGAGTGCACAGGGCATCGAGAGGAATTTCGGTAAGTGAAACACACCTCAGGCCTGGAGAAAATCAGCCTCCGATGGCACTCGCGAACATGGGGGCGCTTTCATAGCCCCTTGTCTGGGCTTTGTGCTGTGGGTGTTACAAAAATGCGGCTGTTACACATAGACGACGAAGGCGACATGAATTGATGTTGCGATGAAATGCGATGACAGGTATTACTATACTCGCGTGCAGATTTTTTTTTTATTCGAGAAGTGTGCCATGAGGCATAAGTTGAAAAAGGAAGGGAGGGGGGAAGCGCAACGGTTCTTCACTCCTTCTTTTAACTTTCAATCGCGTGCGTGTAGATTTCTGTGGCTATGCAGCCAAGGCTAGGCAGGAAAGGAGAGGGACGGGTCTTTGTTCCACTGTCATAAGGAGTGGTCTATCTCAACCTTGGCGAGCCTGCACCACCTCCCCCTTCGTCCTGCTGCACGCCTGGACGGAACAAATGACACACCCCCACAGTTCGCGACAAAGGCGCGCCTACTTCCCTTTCCGGCCTAGCGATGGCTATAGCCCCGAAAAGCTGTCCATGAGTACAGCTGACTTCCCAGGCTGAGCGCAGCACACATTCTTTCTGCATGTCGCGATCAAACCAGTCTCCGCGCTCCCCTGACGCTATTCCCGGACTTTATGAGGCACAGTGGCAACATTGCTGCGTTAGCTGTGCCTGAAATCGGCGCCAGCAAAGGGCTGCTAGAACAGATGGTTTGTTTTTTTTTGCCAGCTGGTCCAGTATGTCGAGGGTCCCAGTCATGGCGAGCGGAAGAGAAAAATCCGCAGATCTCATCATCATCACCATCAACCCGACTAGACCCGCTGCAGGACAAAGACATCTCGTATATCTCTCCAATGAACCCTGTCCTGTGGTAACTCCGGCCACCCTATCCCCGTAAACTTCTTAATCTCATCCGCCCACAAACTTTCTGTCCCACCCTGTTACGCTTGCCTTCTCTTGGAATCCAGTCGTTTACCCTAAGGGACCATCGGTTATCTTACCTTCGCATTACACGCCCTGCCCAAGCCCATTTCTTCCTCTGGATTTCCACTAGGATGTCATTAACTCGTGTTCTACCTTGACGAATTTCAGCGACCGCTGGAATAGTGCGAAATGCTGCCGCCAGCAGGAGTCTTCAGTAACTCTCGGTAGAGTCACTGGAAAAACTTCAGAGTACCGCATTCGTTTGCCCCTCGCCGCCGACGCGTTCATTGGCCCAACCGTACCACGTGACCTTGGGCTGCCATATACCTTCCAAGCGCCGGGCGGGCCGGCTGAGTTAGAGCGCAGACATCGCAGGTCCTCTACGATTCTTGTATTCTGATTGTCGCACTCGTGTTTGACTGCAAGGAATCATGCCTGGCTGCTGCGCCTTCGGATGCAGCAACCGAACCGAGTCTGGAAAGACGTTTTTCTCGATTCCGACCGGGAAAAATGACCGAGAGCGTCGTTCTGCGTGGCTACACAGAATTGGCCGGGAGAACTTCAAGCCTACGAAAAACACCCGCGTGTGCGAGGTAAGTACACCTTGTTTGTGCTTTTCGGCACTGTTTTAGAAGATATTTAAGCGAAGTGCACGCGGTATTAGCGATGCTACGAAAATAGGAGTTCATTGCAGGGATCGTTAGCGCCTCGCACTCTTGACGCGGGTACACGTGCTCGCGTTTGTTGCTCATCGCACGCGATTATTCCGTGCTCGTGGCACGCGAAGGAACACTTGTCTAGAGTCCACTTGCCACGCGAGAATTCCGCGTCCTCACGTGCACCACGTACTCGCATGATTTCTCCGCGCACGTGAGCGCGCTCTCGCCTCGAGTCACTCGATCCATGGCACCTAATTGTTTTTCGCAGACCGTGACGATCACAGTCAATAAAAACATCGTCAGTGCATGTCATGCGTCCACATAACGGCCGCTTTCTGTGCAGTTGTGTTGGCATGGGTAGAAAAATAGAAATGAGTTAAATGTTAGCAATCCTTAAAGCTGCGTGTTTGCGGCCACGTGCGCGTTTGCACCCAAATGAGCTATTTTAGTTGCGTAAACTTCTAAACCTTTTTAACGTATTCTTTGTCTCTTGAGTTGGTCTTTAAACTTGTTATTGCAGCTATCTTCCATGTTTTTCTTGTTTCACAAGTCTGAAACAAAGCTTCATTCAAAAAGCCCTGGGAGCCTCCTTGGGCAGCCCAGCGTTTGGGTGACCAGCATCACACTTCAAACCATACAACATTTGCAGGACCACTTTTGTGCAGAAGACTTTGAGAAGGCTAGAGTGGATGGGAAGAAGAGGCTAAATCACAAAGCTGTGCCAAGTATTTTTTCTCACCGTGTGCCAAAAAAAATCAGAAAGCCACCATTCGCCCGCCTTCCTAATTCACCAGCAAACAACTTGGCTGAAGAACAGGCTGAACCTGAAGAGGAAAACTTGCTAATAGGTAATTTTCCCCCTAATCAAAATGTGTTTTTCATACATACACTGAAGCAGTGCTTTGTCGGTCAGTTATCATGTAGCCACATGTAATGCAAAATGGACAATTTCGTAATTGAATGTAACTGGTATTGATCTTCTAACTTTTTTACGATCTGAATCATGGCTTGGTACGGTGACCAAACAGAGGAAGATCAATTATTTCATTAACACTGCCCTTTTAAGTGTAGCACTACAAGTAATGCAGTTGGATATGTTGGTACAAAAAGTGTTGGAAACCAAAAAATTGCTATGAAAACTTTTGCAGCTGCTGACAGCATAGCAGATGGACTCAAGTCTTCAAAAGAGCCACATAATCATGATGAATCTGCTGATGTGGCAACAGAAGTGCCCATAACCTCTGATATTCAAGAGGATGCACCTCCCAACATGTTCAGTGAAGTTGACATACTGAAACGCCAACTTAACTTGGAAAGAAGAAAGCGTGCAAGGGCGGAAATGGAGTGTGACGCCCTGAGAAGTTCTTTTAATGGACTTCTTGCAGAAGACCAGCTCCGTGTCCTGCAAAAGGGAACAATGAGAGGGTCATCATGGACTCAGAAGACAATTCAGGAGTCTCTGAAGGTCAGAGTTGCCTGTGGGGGAAGAGGTTATGAGTACCTGAGAGGTAATAGCTGGCCGCTCCCTGCTGAACGCACACTTCAGAAGCATATTGAAGACATCAAGTTTACCCCAGGCATGCAGCAATGTTTGCAGCTCTATAATAACATTTTCCAAATTGCAGGTGCAACTCAGGACTAGCTATTGACTTCACCGATGATCACATAGCAAGTACAGCTACAAATATTAGGCGGCAGCAGAAGGCTTGCACTCATCTTTTTAGAAAAGATTTTATAAATGCTCTGATAGTGACAAGAGAGGTTGTTTGAAACACTGGGCTGAAGCTTGTAATTTTGAATTTCAAAGAAAACTAGCAGTGATCATTCCAGCATGCATGTTTTTCAGCAAAGATACACTGTAATTATGCTCTCTACCATACCCTTGAACTAATGTTAAAGCTATCAAACATAATAAAAGGCTCTTTTCTTGCCATTCTAGGTATTCTTGAAGAACTGTTTCCAGCTTTGGCATCAAAAGTGGCAACATTCCACAATGAAGAGCGTTATGCGGTTCTAATGCTGGACGAAATCCAACTGACACCTGGTTTGGACTATGATATTACAACACGCTCCGTTATAGGTAAGGCTTCATCAAAAACAAATGCGGCCTGTTGTTTACATATCAGGCAGTGTAGTTCTCTTGCAGCTAAAACCAATGCAGTACTGAGCACTGGCATGTGATACTTAATTTAGCAGTGTGGAAACAAAAATAAAATGCAACTAATTTTTTTACTGCACTAATTTCAATATCTAAGGGTTAATGACTAAATGTGTGTGTATAGGTACACACAGAAAGCCGTTCAAGCATCCCTGGAATACCTTATATTTGTGTAGTTTTAGATGAAACCTGTTATACCTGATAAACAAAGCTATCAAAGTGGTGTCCAACTTAATTTGCTTAAGCTTGCTGCATGACAGGCTTAGATGCTTATGTGCTACTAAACCAAACTCAGCAATATTTGTTTTGATTCTATTTTTGGTGCTTTCCTGTGCTAATAAAACACACTGCATGCTTACTTTATAATGTATGCTGGACAGCTCTGCACTGCTATGCCCCAAATAAGCATTCTTGAACTATTCTTCAGGCCGCCCCACTCTTCCTTCCTCGGACCCAAGTGCAGAACCTGTACTGGCCACACATGCATTGGTTTTCATGCTTGGTGGAATTGCATCAAGATGGAAGCAGACTGTCGCGTATCATTTCACAGGTAAGTAGCAGTTGGAAGTTAAAGTGTTAAGTGAATTTTCATGTAAAGTTGGGAACAACACAATGTTTTCACTTTTCATATGTGCATAACTGCAGGGACTGTTTGGCCAATTCCTAAAAGGTTGCATGCCGGTGATGTCTAACATGGAGTGGCAACGTTCCTCCTAGAATCTTTACTGAACTGCCTACTTTTTCTTGGATGGTAGCGAGTTAATGCACAGGGCAGGTTTACAGAAAGTGCGGTTGATGTTGGTTAAGACCACCTAGTGTCGCAGGCAATTACAACCCACAGAATAAAGCCGAAATGAGTTGTCCGTACTGTATAGACTGTTACATAGGTATACGAAGTGATGTCTCGCACAACTAAAGCAGCATCCTTGGCACGACTACTGGTGACATGTCATCGCTGATACTTAGTTTACTTGCTTGCTAAGCCTCCTAAGCGGCTGATGAGTGAACGAAGATAGCATGAAAAAATGAAGCAAGGCTTCAAGAAAGTGGTTATCGACTTGGCCTTGTGCCCTGCCATGTTGCCTGTGTGCCAGCCAAGTGTGGAGCGGGTGAGAGGCACCACTAATAGCAGCATAATGCAATAAATGCAGCATCAGTATGCATATCCCTATGAGTAAAATGTGCAAAATATAAATGAAAGGTTTCAGCATTTTATTTTCATTTCAGCTGAATCCTTTGATGCAGCCAAAGTACTGGACTTGCTATTTGAAATCATCAGGCGCTGTGAAAGCATCGGCCTATCGGGGGACTGCATTGCGTCATATATGGGTGGAGGAAATCAAGCCATCTGGAGGCTGCGTGGAATCATGGCCACTAAGTATGGCCGTCCAAGGACCACCTGCCCCCATCCATGTGGAAACAACCGAAGCCTCCATTTCCTTGCGGACGCACCCCACCTGCTGAAGAACTTGCGCGGGCACCTGGTTCGGCAACAAAAAATCCTTCTAGACGACGACACGGTGCGGAAGAACAAGTTGCCATCCAATGAGGTAAGTTGCTGTATAAGTCTCACACCGTCTTTTATTGCGGTTCACCACACAGCGTGCACAATGGATTTAAATTATTTGAAAAATGTTGCGACTTTTGCATCTGCAATGAAGTGTGATGCATACTTCAGTGTGATGCATGTATAGGATTCAGCTCAAATAAATACAAATATGGTTTTACAGTTTTATTTATTTATTCAGATAACTCAAGAGTCCCTTTGTGAGGGCATTACATGAGAGGCAAGCACCTGCAAACATACAAAATGCTACATTAGCCTACACATGTAAATCGACAATGATCATTTGCTTCTTCTGCAGGTCTCCATCAAGTACCTAGAGCAGCTATGCGAGATTGACGAGAAGCATAGCCTGAAGCTTGCTCCACGCCTGAAGGTAAAACATTTAAATTCAAGTCATTATGAAAAAATGAATGTAGGCACAGCATATGCTGTATTTAACCATGCAGTAGCATCTGCCCTACGGCTTCTGTTCGAGCAGGGCAAAATAGACGAAGAGGCCCTAACGACAGCATGGTTTGTGAACCAGGTGTTCAAGTGGTTTTCCCTCATGACATCTCGAACGCCAACTATGGCGTTGAGTGACCTCTGCTCTGAAAAGGGAAAGGAAGCTGTGACCTTCCTGAATGACTTCATGGAGGTCTTCAGGAACCTCCGCATCATTGACAAAGCAAAGACGAATGCAACATGGAAGCCTATCCAGGCCGGCATAATAATAACAACTACAACTGCACTGAACTTACGTGAACTGTATGTGCAAAGCAAGAATTTGAAATTTCTGCTTTTGAGTCGCCTCTGCCAAGACGCACTCGAGAACCTGTTTAGCACGATAAGAGTTAAGTCGCCCGTGCCCAGGGCACGGGAATTCAAGTACACTTTGAGAGTCATTGTCCTGGCACAATTTTTCAAGCCAAGCAGGCATGGCTCTTACGATATTGATGACTCTGTTCAGCTAACAGATTTTCTTTCCTCCCCACCTGACTTGGCTGAAGAATTAGGGAATATAAATATGCCAGAGGAAGTAGGAGACCTTGAGCCTGAAGAACAGCAGTTTCTAGAGTATGTCGCTGGTTATGTAGCACGCAACATTATGAAAAAGCACAAGCTCTGTGAGAGCTGCACAGCTTTACTGGCTCAGCCGGCAAAGAATGAAAACAGGTTTTTGGCACTCAAGAACTACGTTCCAGACAAGCAATCTCTTTGCACACCATCTGAAAATGTTGTGCACCTCATAGAGTGTGTGGAGACATACTTCAGGGAGAATGAAGAGTCTCTTGTCATGGGAAAAGCCAACATTGATCAAGTCAGAACCCTCATTGCAGCCGTGGAGCCCACGTTCACTGTTTTTCCTGTATGTCACAATGTTGCAGACAAAGTTGTGCGTGAATTTTTGTTGTGTAGGCTGCGCTTTGCACTGCGTGCAAAAAATGAAATGCTGCAAAGGAAAGCAGCACAGAACTCTAAGTGCGGATCAAAAAGTGTTGGCATGCGTGCAGCTGTTTCAACTGTAAAGTGAGCTGTAACTTTCAGAATGGTCTAGCTCTTCAAGCATAAATTCTGTGTCCATATCAGTACGTTGTTGCACTGTGCTAAGAATCGACAGCGGGGTACCATTATTCTACGTTTTGTATGTCTCAGGCTGAAAAGGATGACGTGTTTTTGTAATAAGGGCTTGTCACTGTCTTTAGTACCCTTAAAGGTCTATAGACACCACATCTTTGCTTGCATGTTTTCTTGTTTCAAACGATGCGTTAGACATTCGTATACATGGAGCAGCCTGTGGTATTCGTGTACAAATGCTAAATAATTTATAATTGAATTTCTTCTTGATGCTGTTCCAGTTTCACCAAACGACGACTGTGACGTCAAGTTGATGGTCACTTGATCCGCTAGAAAAACTGATATAATTCCTGACAGGTCATTTTTGTCATTGCAGGTCTTGAAAGAGGCTGGATTAAATGTTGTAGTGAATTGAAACTACACATCAGCGATTATATTAATTTTTAATGGATCACGTGACCAAAACATTAACTTGAAATGACAGGCGTAATTGGTCAATGAATCCAAAACAGCATGACAGAAGAAATTCAATTATAAATTATTTAGCAGCTGTAGGCAAATACCACCCACTAACCCATGTATTCTAATGTCTAACGCATCGTTTGACAGAAGAAAACACGCAATAAAATTAGGTGTTTATAGTCCTCTAACAACAATGGCCATGTGTGTTTGGTGTGAAATGTGTTTTGAATTTGGTCACATATGATGTTCCATGCTGAGTTCAGCCTCCAGGGTCAGGAAAATAAGAAATTATTCCAGTTTGCAATATTTATTTATTTATTTCTGACTCGTGGCTCATCACTGCAAGCTGGTTCTGGTTATTTTTTTAAACCTGACCAAGTCTTTGTTAAGGGAGTCGGAAGGCACAGATATTGAATGACTGTGCCTCTGTGTCTAGTCTTTGTTAGCCATTCCACTAATGCTTAATTTGCTGCACTATGTGGGAAAAAATGCCTGCAGGAGTTTTGTGAGCTTAACGCAGTTAGTGCTGTTCATTGTTGCTGTTATTTTTTTTTGTATAGAAGCTGTACGCATAGCACAGAATTTTTAAAATTTATTCAAGCAGTTTGATGCATTTGAAATGTTCTTGGATTGCATTGTTTAGGTGGGTTGTAAGCACACATTCATATTTGTGTGGTAGATGCTGCTTTATATACTGTCATCTTGGCAAAATGTTAAGTGTATTTGAGAAGCTGTTCTGGTCCGTGCTTAGGATGAGAGTACTGGCTCACTCTGCTTATTATGGCTTGTATGTAAGGCTTTGTAGCTTCAAAAACTATTTTCTGTATTCTGCAGAAGGATGAAATCAGACTTTGCTGTGGTTTTGAGGAGGTACTGTGCAATCGGTGTTTTCTGGTGTTCATGCTCTTGCAGTTTCATTGTCATATGTACAAAATTTTATTTTTGTTCGTATGCACCAAGGGTGTTGCTGTTTGAGAGTTGGTACTTTTAAATTATGTTTTCAATACTAGGTAGCTGTTATTGTTATGTTGTACAGCAAACTCCACTTGCTGTTCAAGATGACTGCAGGGGTGATATGTGTTTCTAGTCTTGCGTGTGCTGTTTGCAGTGCTTCTACTTTGTTTATTTGCACTGGTGGTGTTAGCCTCCAGTGTGTTCCGTAGGTGAAGCAAACTTGTTTGCTTCTGGAGGTGAGGTCAGTGATGTATACTTTTGGAATGAGTGTTTGCTTGGAACATGCGGATGAAGAGGAACTGGCTCACCGGCATATTTTCTAAGAAACAAGGCTTGCGGGGAAGGTCCTGGCACCAGTCACCAGCGCCCGCTGTTGTGAGTTGTAAGAGGGTTCCTTTCTTGTGTAATGCTGTGCCTTCCCAGTGGTGACAGATGAGGACCTCCGTTGGCTGAATATGTCTCTGTCGGTGCCATTCAGCTGCAGAGTAATGTAGAGTAGTTTGTTTATGACAAGGCAGACAATTTCATAGCTCAAACTGTATCTGCTGATCCCATGGGCTTTTTGAAAGCTTTTCACAGATAGCAAAGCATCCTCTGCAGTGCCATCAAAATTTATTGTATGAAAGAAATGCAGTTGCTTCCACTATTACTACTCTTTATTCTTTAGTCAGTGATTACTCCACTTAACCCAAGGGCGTAACAGCAGGGGCATTCGGTTTACCTCACTGCCATTGTGATGATTGGCGCTGCAACTGAAACTAGTTTGCTAGCACAGTAATTACAGATCGTGATACGTTCCAAGCAACACATGCATTGAAGCTTAGTTAAAGCTGTCTTTATAAATCCGAGAAAAGAAATCATAAAATTCATTAGGCTTCAGAACTTGTAGCTTCCGTACATGATGGATGTTACAGGCAGTTTGCTAGTCGGAAGGAGCAAAACTAAGCCATTCTTAATTTCTACTTCAGGTGTACCTCCACTTCCAAGTTTCTTCAGCATAAGCACGTTTGGCTTATGTGCCATAAAGAGAAAAAAGGCACTGTCACTCATTTACGTGCACTTTGTTACAGGTGACAAAGTGTCTTAGTCGACCCATTTTTGAAGTTTGCATGGTGTGCCTACTTCATGATCACATTTGAAGGAGAGGCTTTACTCAGAAACACAGGATGATGAAGGAAGAACGGGATGAGCTCTATTTGATAACCCCATTAAGGAAAGCAATGTGTCTAGCCACAACACTTAAACAGGAATGGTGAAAGCTTTGTGATTACGGGAAAAAATTTGTATCACAGCAAAAACTATCAAAAGCAAAGAAGGTGAAAGCTTCATACCTGTAGCGAAATTAAAAACAAGAATAAAGACTCACCTTATGACAAAAAAGCTATATTATCTAGAATTAAGCAACCTAAGTGCTCTTTGAAGAAAATCAACACCAGATCTATCATTGACATGCGTCCCTTCCCAACCTATCAATGAGAGGTGCCTCAAGAATCCCCCTAGCTAACTTGTCTTTTAATTGTCCTATGACTTCTGTGCTTCTGTACAGCAGATAAAAACTACAGGGTTTACAGTATATATGCAGATATTGAGCATTATTTTATTAAGTTAAGCACCATATTCTCTTGGTCAGTTGTTTAGTAAACGACAAGTCTGCCTATATAAACAGACCTACAGCTATCTTGCAAACCACAGCTGCTGCACATTCAACAAGCTTTGTGGCATACTTCCTATTTCAAACCAGTTTCTTCACCATAATTAAGCTGAAAAGTGTATAAAGGCTTGACTACTTGTGAGGGGAGTGGGAGCCAACGAACACTACGTCTGTGTTGAACTGTGTTCTGCTGCCATTTCAGAACAGAGGTAGGGTGGAAGCAGGGCAAAATCTGAATTTTTTTTTCTGGTGTTCCTTTGTGGCACTGAGGACAGTGGGTCATCTATATTCTCTGCACAATTTCTGAAACAGGCTTTCTGCAACAGCAGTAAGCACCGACATGTTGGTCTCCTTGAGTATGTCTCTGCAATTAAAGCTTCTTTGAGTGTTTTCACTTCTCCAATCCTCCTTTCTCCGTCCTCTGTTTCTTCGGCAAGTCTCTCTCTAAAAAGTACTGCCAACTAGCCCAAAGTTCCACTTTGTTCATAACTAAAGCTGTAGGCTTGCGGTCGGCAAAATGAAAGCAATGTATATGTTATATATGGTATCAATAAATGGATGCAAGGTGGCTATCGCTTACCGCGCAAAAAGCGTTCATATTGTTTACTGCCTTGCTTTCATTGAATGTGTAATTTGTACCTGTATCTTTATTACAAATGAAATTGACCTATACAAATAACATTCAAGAAAATATTACCAAACACTGCAAGCATATAATATCCAAGTAACTCATCTTTTGATTTATTTTCCTTTGGTCACCTACACACAAGATTTCAGAATCTGACACATTGCAGTCCTTTCTTAAAATATGGTCAATACGAGGCCCATAATACTTCCTCTTTTCCACTTATCCTTTGCTCATGTATACATACGCATTTTGAGCTTGAAACCGACGGCCAGGTGATATTCACAACACATGCTTCAAATTTTGAGCTTGTAAGCCGTGCACACACAATGAACTGAAGTCATCATACTTGTGTTTTATGTTGAAATGCTACGGTGCATACCCAAATGATGTTGTGCTTGATCCATAACAAGAAATACAAACCAACAGAACACCCAGTAGCTTTAGTTTCACTCGGTCACTATGTGGCCACATACAATTCAAATGCAGGGCATGTTGCATAAACCGCTCTAAAACCACAAGAATTTTATACATCACCCATGTAACTTAGAAAAACAAAGTGCTGCGTCACAAGCGGGCGTTCCTGCCTTTTTTTTACACAGGCAGCAAATCTTTGCAGTATAAGAAAACAGTCATAAATAAGTTGGGAAGAGTAGCCACTCATGAACGCACTAGACAGCCGCGTTCATAAATCGCAATGTAGCAAACGCTCGCTCATTATCAGTGTACTTCTGTACATATACGTTGCTGTAATCACGCTAGATTTAGTGCGCAAAATGGCCATCGAAGTTGGTTTTTAGGCCTGCTGTGCACAGATCGTCTTACGATCACGGCCAAACACCGGTGCGCACACGACGCACATGGCAGTCGCGGTGTGTCGTGCGTATACGGCGGACGAAGTCGCCCGGCAGAGTCCAGAACGAGCGGTATCCGATTATAAACTAAATTAAATATATCCTATTTAGCTTGTGAAATTATACAGTGAACGCATGTACTTACCTGTGACACTGTCAGGTGTTTCGTCCTGCTTGGAAACACTCACCAGAAGCCGACGGCGGTCCACGATGTTCATGCCCAAAAGCACAAGCTTGCCTCACTGCGGCTCGAAGTAAAGAAATGTTTCCTTCGTAGCTCGCTCCACGGAAGGGGAAAAAAAACGCGTGCATGAGCTCCCGATAGCAGCGCTAAGCTGCTGCCCACAATCGTAGCACAGTTCCGGAAGTAAACACGATCGGCGTGCAAAACAACCACCAGCTGCATTACTTCGCACAAAATAACATTCTTTTCGTTCTTAGCAACCATTATCTTCGTGCACAAAGCACTTGAGTAAACACTCAACCCGGTGTGTCACCGAATATCGAGCTCTTCCAACACGGCGGCCTTCCTGCGACGCAGTCGGCTTGGAAGGTATATGGCGGTGGCCGCTCAGTGTTGCCAGTCAAATGCCGACCTTTGCGGTACTCTGATTTTTCCAGTGACTCTAACTCTCGGTAGGGGTGCGGGAATTGTTGTGCTTGCACCAGTACACTCTCACGAGTGCTACAGGAAGCTCCAATTAATGACTTTTGCTCTGAGTATTGAAGCAGCTAGGTGCAGGAACGTCGTAAGTTGTGTGGGCTGGGATGTGGAGTTATGAGCGGCGTGCGTCACCACAGAAGGGACGCACAGTCACGGCTCGCAGATCTCGTCACACCTTAATCCAACAGTAGGCAATCCATTACAAACTTGGCAGGTGTAGGAAGGAGAAGGGGGTTAGCGGAGAGTGAGAATGGAGATAGAAATGGAGAAGGTCGGTGGGTGAGCGGACGGCACCAAAAGCGACGACGACACCGTGATTTGGCTTAGGATGCCATATACAGCTGTCGCTCTAAAATTTGTCCCCATGTTTGCGCCCCTTTTGCTCACTCCCAACACTACTTTTATAATCTATTTAACGTTTTCAAGGAATCTATGCAAGTTATCGGACGAGAGAGCTTCCCATAAACGCCGGAATCACCGTTCTGTGAGCAGAGAACGCATGTCTCTTATCATGCGTCGGTCGTACAATGAAGTTGTATTTTTCTGCTTCATGGTATTCACATTATGCGCATAGACGAATGTTTGACTGAGACTATAAATTCAACAGATATTGGCGCGAGCTCTCTTGATGAAAGCGGGTAGCTAATCCTTCATCGACGTGCAGCTTCGTGGATGTAGTAGTTGGCTTTACTAGTTTAACATTAATAGCAGCAGAGCGCTAGCGCAAAGGAAGCCGCTCTCTGACAGCTCCAATGATTAAACCACGGCGTCTTTCAGCGCGTTCTGCCTATTGCATGCCTTGAATTTCGCTTCCCATCATTGCCCACATCCTGCGCCTCGACCTAATCACGACTGTGAGGATGTTGGTGATGGACACAAGCGGAGCACAAAAGACTCACTGAGATTAAGGAGGCGAAGGGAGACAGCACAGGGAAACGCTGCACATGTGACAACAGCGTGGTAGCAATGCGATAAAGATGCTGCCAAGCAGAAAATCAGCAGAAAATGCCGCTTGGCCGTCATCGGCGTCTGCGAGGACGGTGTTCTGAGCGAAAAACCTCCGGAGAAGCAAACTAGGTGGCACACTGTGGCAGGCGGCAGTTTTGCTTAATGCCTGGTCGCGAGAGGTCGCTCGGCAAGAGCAGTCTGGGGTCTCACAAGCCCCACCGGTGGCAACACCTGCCACCGCAGGTCAGTGGCGCATCGCTTGACCGTGGCACTAGTGCGCAGGGAGTGGTACGAGCACTCCCAGGAATCTATGAATGTAAAGTAGAGAATGGCCTATTCCGCATGTATTAGCAGTGACCCATTAAACATATCGCGTCATACCTTCAAGGCGGAGCTTACGCGTCCTCTCCAGGTTTTACTGCCGCGTGCTCGATGCGGCGCTAATGTCTCTCTTGCTCCGTGGCCAGTATGATCCGGATCGCGTGCTCCATACAAGCCGCACTTGGTATACAGTTGCGATTTCCCGTATATTTCAGAAGCCCACTGAAACGAAGAAAAGCGGCAGCCAGGATGGAGCCCACGCCACCGGGTCTGGCCGCAGATGATGAGGTGAGGAAGCACACCACTACGTCGTGTGTTTCGGTTTGGGATACATTACTCCCCGATTCTAAGGCACCCGTTTTTCGCGGTCAGAATACAAAAAGTGCAATATCTTCGATTAGAACGCGCACCAATTTTTCGTGCTTCCAGCACAAAGTGTGCACGGCACCTACGAGTGTGCAGTTTGGACGCAACTAAAGAACCGATGCGGATGGAAGCGAGAGAAACGCGCAGAGACGCCAATCAGCGTCCTAAACAGCGCGCAGATGTGTTCGGTTGGATGGCTGATGAGGGGCCGAAAGCAGCGAGGACCTTGTGCCAGCCCTAATTTTTAATGAAGAGTTAATCAGCCGCCGAAGACTGTGGCGAAGCTTAGGTAAGCGGAACCTAAACTAAGTGGTATGACCGTTCTCGGAGGCGAGCGCCGTCCGCTTTTTTTCACGCCTTCGTTTCCCCGCGCATCACAGGTGCGCGGACAATTCTACAGCATGAAATTCATGTCTGAGTAGGACTATTTTCATTATCTCTTGCCGTGCCAATCATGCCTGGTCGTGGGGGCCCTTCACGAAGCTGTTCAATTGAACCGGCGTGAGGCGCGTAGCGTGCATGTTAGCGAGCGTCCAGCCACACAGACATGCATGGGTGTCGCCTGTTCGAATTATCCAATTTTTCGAATTAATGTGAGTCGTATTAACCAGCTTTTCCAGCATCGACACGTAAGAAGAAACAAGCCGCCTTTTTGGTGCGATGTCGATGACAATAGGGTGCTCCTTGCGTAGTTTCATTTTAATTCTCAATTCTAACGCGCGTGTCATTTTTAGACGAGTTTTTCCGGGAAAAAGGTTTGCCTTAGAATCGAGTAAATACGGCATGTGATACGTTGAGCCAGAAGTGCGTGGCAATCAGCAGTGCATCGCCTATCTATGTCGTCTTGAAGGGGAGCTGTCATGCGCCAATGCATTTATGTGCCATGTCATACGTTTGAAACAATAATACTCAAAAGCCGAGTCCGGTCAACATTCATGCAATACAATATGTGCACACTGATCTGAAGCAGCTGAATGTTACCAATGTTTCCTGAGCCATGAAAGCTTTTACCGGTTGGAGACTGGCACTTTCCTGTGAAGGCACAATCATGCCCGTAGCCAGTGTCCAGCTCCAGGAGCAAGATATTCGTACTGAAGAGTGCTGCGTTATTCTCCAGAGCAAACTGAATGGCCAGTCATGACATCAAACACGACTGCAGGCCAAACTGTTGTAGATAGCCAGTGGGACAACTGACAGCCTGTAAAACACTTTCATGATGGCTAAAACAACAACAAAAAAACAGCGACACACGCAAGGAAAGCAGACATGAAAAGAGCTGACTTGCATGGAGCAATAAATGCTTTTGTTGCTAGTGAGTGCTTGTCATGTCGTCGTTCCCCACGCGTGGCGTTTTTTTTTCTTTACTGTAGCCGTCATGAAACATGGCCAACGCGCCGATCTTTTCGCCCTGCTTGAGTATAACGCGAGTATTCTAGTTATTTAATTGCCATTTCGTTTCTTCATTACATCGCCGTTTTCCATAAGCACCGCGTACCTTAGGCACTGTTATAGATTTGCGTTGCAAAGCAACCATTAGTCAGCGGCTCTGCAAGCAAAAAACTTCACTTTGTTGCGATTCATATACACAGGCTACCGTCTAATTCATAGAATTTCGAGTATTAACACTGACGAGATCTCTCAGCTCATACGTACTTTGCTTACCAGTATAGCATGGCGCAATGTTGTCAATTTGCTTCAATGGCGCTGCAGGAGTCATAAAAACAATTCGTTCGTGGAGACTCAGAGCTCGCAAAGGCTATAAAGGGGAAACTGAATTTGTTCGACACAGCGTTTGCACGGGAATACCAGCCAGTCACGGAGGTGCTGCTGCCATTTTGGTCACCGGCTAGCTCTTCCAGTGCGTCACGCAGCATATAGCAATTCAGATGTGGTTTCAACAGCAGTGTTAATGGAGAAATGCGTTTTTGGCACCCATCACTCAGCATTCGGGCCCGCTAAAAATCGGCGGAAGCCTATCGGGAGCGGTTGTCTGGCGTGTAGCACTGGCTCTAGTTTAAAAACACCTCGATTCGCTCATTTCAAGAAGTTTTATTTTATTTCGAAAAGTGTTGCTGGTAAAATAGCTAGCACCACTGAAATTTTCATGATTCACACGTGTCCCTCTGAGGCATAGTGCTTCCATTTGTTGAGCGTGCGTCGAATGCTGAACCTCCCATTTTCGCACTGTCCGAAAGATAGCACAAACTCGTGCACCAATACTTCGCATTCGTGTGGTGAGGTTACGTTTTGCAGCAGGTCTTGTGAATGCGCTTTGAGACCCGAAATTTTCTGTAGTCGACGCGGTCGAATGTCTTTGGGAGCGACTTCGCAATAATTGATGATTTCGTTCTTTTTTTTTCTATAGTTATAGTTAAGACTCAGGTTTGGCAGCAGAATTTAAGAAAAATTTATTGTCCTCACCACCAGCTAAGAATCTCCGCTGAACCAGGAGCTAAGAATCTCAGGCCTATAGGATAGTGCTATGGAATTTGCTAAACTACAATCCCGGTTTAGCATATTAAAACATTAGGCTCGCCTTCCATGTCGACAGCCTTCAATTTCGCGATAAAATTTTTTGCAACTGACTGCTCATTTTTGCTAGTGAATCATCTTTTAGTTGAGCTCTCTCAAGTACAAAATGTCCATTTCGCTGTGCACTCCAGCTGAAAAGACTGCACCTATGTATCTCGTACAAATTTTAAAAAAATAGGTAAACATTGAAAAAATAACCCATTTTATCACACGTGGCGGCGCCATACTTTTCTCCTTGGGCTTCTGAAGTGGCTACGCACTAAGGCTTCACTCAGGTCGAGTGTGCGGCATGCTAAGTGGGCGGCGCTTCGCAATCTGAGATCTGAAAAGCCCTACCTGCGCTTTCTTTTGACGATGCTTCAAGCCCCGCCAACCAACACTGCATGCGAAAGTTATAGTCAGTGGAGCTTTCACGTTAACAGATGCAGCTCCCGTAATTCATCGCGGACGTCTCTACAACCTCGTAATTGCTTAATTTGTTGGATTATCGAACTTCTGATCTACTTAAGTGCAACATATTCTTGTGACACTAAGCTTATCATCATGCTGAACTTATAATTCCCTGCATGCGAATAAGGTCAGATTTTTCTGCTTTGCTTCAGATGCAAAAGAAGATGAGAAGCCCATACACCGGCGAAACGTTGATGGCCCTCCTTGAGGCAACAGACCTAGAGGCCAGCTTCGTTGGTGTTTCAACCGTAACCATCTCTCTTTTTGGTTTGCTGACCATACTCCTCATGTGTGCCTTGGTCGCGCTCATGTGGTTCTTGGAAGAGGTAAGCCTCTGACGCCTTGTCCCGACTATATATTAGCTGCAGCACCACCTTACATCGTCATGGAAAAGGTTGTATCACAAATCAGACCGTAAAAGTTATACACAATCCTTCCATATCTTCAGAAGCGACAAAAGGTAATCATAAAGACTTTATCGCCGAGAGAAATAAGTGCCCGGCGATTGTATCTCTCTCTGCATGCACCAAGATGATTTAAATGATGCGTGTGTAGCGAAGGTCTGTTTCACTAAAATTGAAGTTCCCTTTTTTCTCTACCTTAATATGACCATTACGTGGAACTTACTTCTAGTAGGATTTCAGTGCGCAAGAACTCAAGCCCACTTTAATGGCTTCTGTTACAACGGCGGGCAGGTGACGCACCTGCTACGGTGGGTAGGTGTCAACCTGCCCACCGGGTTGTCGGCAACCCGTCAAAGTGTGCATAAATATTTATTCATTCGTAATACCTTAAAGCGCCAAGAATGGCATTGAGTAAGGTGGGCAAAAAACTACGTATGTACAAGAGAAAATAAATTTTACAACTTGAGATTCAAGGCAGAAAGTGAAGAGAAACTATTCGACACGCCAAAACTTAGAGGCGAAAATACATAGTTCCCAGGTATTTAGTAGTAGCATGAATGAAGTACATATCTCAAATAAAGATTTACGTAAAAAATCTAGTGGTCTATTAGAAGCGTTTGTAGTCGGAAAAGTTGTAAGACGTAAAAAAAACGCAGCAGCAAAGAAGGAACAAAAATACACAGCAGACCCTGGTTGCGTAGCTGCTTCAATGCAGCTTTTGAAATGGCTTTCTGCGCAGCCCTATTCGATATACATGCAAGTAAGATATACATAATAGTCTAATAATCACCTCCCCTTTTCATAGTGCGTGTTAGGCGGCCAATTGGCACAGTTTATTATCGTTCATTTTGAAACTCTTAATGCCGCAAAACATGGCAAGTGTTTTTCGAGGAAAGCGGGTTTTGGAAGGTGCTTAAAAAATTATATTAGGATACCATCAAGGCCTTGATATTACCCATGAACGTACGCTCATCATGAATTACCGCATCGATCAAAAGTGCGTTCTCTTTCCCAAAGTTGACGCTGACGCCACCTGGTGTATATTACGGCGACTATGGTGATAACGAAGGTCCCGGCGAATCCGAAGATGACGGCAACCAGGACCACTACGACGATTACCTCAATCCTGACGACGTCGAATATACCGATGGTGAAATGAACTCACTTCCAAAGATTCGAGCTCCTACAGTAACCATCCGAGTGAAGACGAAGACGAGAAGGGCACCGAGAACTGAGAAGTCGACCTCAAGAACTCCAACACCTGTACCGACTTACCTCAACCATTGTACAACAACAGATTGTCACCGCCAAAGTCATTATCTCAAGCAGCAGCTAAATTTTTCCGCTCGCCCGTGCCAGGACTTCTGTAACTTCGCATGCGGCAACTACAAAGGTCATCCAGAGAGTCTTTATTATCAGGTGACACGTATTTCCGTCATGTTTTTTATTCTTAATTCGTTCACCTTTATAGTCCAGGAAAACTGGGTTTTGGATTTTCTACCTATTGTGCTAATGTTTGTAACATTTATTTGTCGTGCCTGTTGCCTTATAGACTCTCTGTTGCGTCATGCCCAGCATTCTTGGACAAGAGTTAGTGAATATTGAAATCTTGTAAGGTGTTGTTTTGGAAATGTTGAAGGTAATGATCCATTGTTTGTATATGTAGCAATATTTTTTCTTTGACACTGTTTACATCGTTCGCATCGAGCAGTTAAGGCTGCCATAGAAAACCAATGAGGGACCCTTGTGACAACAGCAGAAACGTTATTAGCAAAAAATTAAAGTCTGTTATAGTTAAATCTTACAAGATATAAAAAAATCGCGTTCATAATTTAGGCCCCGTTCAAAAATCCTTCTGTCCAGAATTGTTGGCCATGAACGTTTCTGTTGTTCTTTCTTCGCGTTAATGCCTTTTGTATTATCATTGTGTGCTCAAATAAATGACTGCGCCGCAGTGAGTGAAGTGTGCGTAGCATGGCGAAGCCACAACTCGTTAAGCTTAATAGTGCAATGAAAAGACAAGAAAAAGTGCGAAGGATGGGTGTTTTTCAATATATTGAATGGTAACGAATATGCTTTCAAGATTATTAAAAAAAAAGACGAACAGTTCAGGAAAAATGTCTTTCTCTTAGGTTACGTTACCACATTGAAACGAAGGGCAGGAAAATATCTTTTGCAATCTCTTTATTCAACAAAATCAGATGGTAGAATTTTATGTACTTTAGTTGTGTTTTTTTGTTTGAATTCGATCTTCGTGGTTCTCGTGTTTTAAGGATATTCTGTTTTTCTTAATTCACATAGCCGGTCCGCGTTCCGAGATGTTCACCTGTCTATTCCAACTCTATCTGCGTAATTACGCTTGTAAACCGGTGGCGACCGGCGCAGTGCTCCTCCATTTGTGACGTGGCCCCTGCACATTAGGTTTTTTTTTTTTTTTACAACGGCGTTGAGTAATAGGTGAATGCTGCAAAGGTTAGCCTTCAACTTCTGGAATACAAGCCGTACGGAGCAGCTGGGTCATACCAGGGAGTTATTTCCTGCCAATCATTCCCGCTTTACATGCGAAATGGTGCAGAAACGAGTCGAGAATTGAAGGCGAACATCTCGTAACATAATCACGCTTCGAAAACTCTACCGAAAGGAATTGTCTGCGAATGCATGCGGCATAAGTTCGAAACCTAAAGACGTGAGCTTACTGTAGTGACCTCAATATTAGCTAATTTATATTAGGGGATTAAAAAGATGAACGACGTTACTAACCTTTCGCTGTGTGTCTCATCTTCGCGCAGAAATGTGAAAAATAGCTTTTGCACACTGCTAAACGTTTTTCTCTAAATATTTTCATATCAAATTACGAACAATCATCGCAAAGATCGGGGAGGAGCCTTGCTGTCACATGAAGTTTATTTGCTCTGTGTATATTTATCCGAAATATTAAAAAAATTAGTGAAATAACTTTATTCTTCATTCACACAGCAGTAACAAAATCCGGCCCTTCCCTAAGTACTCCTTTATTTCTTCGAGAAAATGGCTGGAATTCAACGTGGTTTTGAACCTTGTTATACGAGCGAATTTAAAGCTCTGTTATGGTGGTTTCCGCTGTCTCAAATCAAATGTCAAGTTCAAGGGTCAAGGCCAAAGTCAAAGGTCAAGGTCAGGCGCCCAATGGTCACAGTCATATGATCACGTGGTCATACTACCACAGCCTGGATTATATCACCACGCAGTTGAATTTGATTTGACATTGGAATGTGAATGTCATTATATCATCAACATCGCAGTCGGAAGTTGTACACCGAGGAGTAGGGCTCTCACTCTAAAATGCCCTGCACACAAGTACGTGTTTAAGGGCGTTTCTTACTGAGGAAAGCTTTAATGAACGTTCCGTGCATCTTGCCGACTGGCGTCCTCTGCGGCGGCAGCGAGTCGGGAGAGTTTAAAAAGGCAACTCCTCGCCGGGAGCGCGGATGGCATTCGAGAATGTGCGCTCGGCGCAAATAGCCTTTAGGTGTCCCATACAAACTTGGAAACCATGCGTGTCATTCGCTTTGCTAAGTTCCGTCTTCTGCTGCATTTTGTTATAAGGCCTGCCGCGCTGGTCTGTAGACACGCCATGCTGTCGCTTATGACGGACCCCCTCCCCCCTTCCGCCTTTTCGTTTTGCGGCCACTGCTCTCATAATTTTTTTCGACTTCTCTCTCTCTGCAGCGTGCAGTCTCCTTGGCTAAAGAAGGCTGTACTGAAAATGCATTTTCGAACACATTTATTTATTTTGTATTTGTGTTGCATTTTATGTCCCTATTCTTAAATTTCCATACGAACTCTTTCTAAGTAAGCTAGGAGTATTATTTTGAACATTCTTACAAATGCATCAAAAATACATTTTCTGCCAGCTTAGTATGTTTATTATACATTAAGGATATGCTAAAAATACACTTTAAATACATTACACTACATTAAAGATACACTAAAGATATATAATTAATACGTTAAAATATATTCACTTCGCCTCAGCTTACAAAAGTTGTGCTAGTCAAATTCAATGAATAATACTGATCAATGTTGTCAACAGCAGAAGTAATGACTGAACTGGCTATAAGCATCAGGAGGCCGACAATCCCAAAGACACTGCGTTGTCATCAAGAAGCCTATGCCAATACAAGACGACGTGACGGGACCTGAACGCGAAATATGTCTCCACGCAGGAAATGCCGATGGAAAGTGACGTCAGCAAACAGGAACTGCTCCGACAAGCCTAATTCTTGGGTTGGCTTATATATACCCCCCGAGATAAGAAGCATTATCGTGCCCGGTTAAGTGCTTTTTGCGCAAAGACTGTGGGCCCCCAAATTGTCGCACAAGTGTCGGACTGGTCGCGTTGGAATCTGTGGTCTAGCTAGAACCGAACTGTCAGTCGTAACTTGTGTCACGCGTCGTTCAGAAGTCGAACTGTCAACCGACAAATACATGGGCGCTAGTCGGCCTTGCCAGTCGGGGTCCTTTTCGCTGGCGTGTTCGGGCCTGGAGGCACACATGGCGCCATTGCCGGTATAATGCTATCACGCTGTCCGCACTTAATTAAATAAGTGGTGATTGCCTTTCTGCTAGAAGTCAACATAAACGAATGGACGAAAAGGGAGAGTTGTCACTGTTCCCGGAAACGTGATTTCGAGCACTAGGTTGTCCCAGGGCAGCTTGAAGTGTGCAGAAAATATTCTGACGCGGACTACTCATTTGTTATAGTTGAAGCATAATACGCACGAATTAATTTCGTATTTACGAAAGTACACTTTAAATGCAGTGCCAACATGTCATTTCCCGAAACGCGATTTCGAGCACTAACTGTTCAACGGCAGCATGAAGCGTGCTGCAAATACGTTTACGCGGACAGATCATTTTTAAGAACTGAAGTGTACTTTGGACGAATTAATGTTGTAATTGCGAAAGTACATTTTCAGTACATCGCCAGCATGCAAAGATTATTTCCCGAAACGCGTTCCGAGCACTAGGTTGTTCTACGGCAGCTAAAAGTGTGCTTTAAGTATGTTTAAAAGGACCGCCCGTTTGTTAAAAAGGAAGTATACTTGAGATAAATTATTTCAAATTTACGAAAGTACACTTTTAATATATTCACAAGGTGCTAAAACCGCATTCATATATTTCCCGTGTTTGAAACGTGCTCGAAACATGCTCTAAGTGGCGTGTACTTCGAATGTATTAATCTCATATTTAGGAAAGTACGCTTTCAGTATATTGACAACATGCTAAAACGACATTCATATTTTTTCACGTGTTTGAAACGTGCTCGAAGCATGCTTTAAGTGACGCATTTTTGGAAAATTTTAAGAATATATTTCAAATACCAAGCATAAAATTTTATGCACCTATCTCCGACATATTTTTAGTGCATTAATGAATACAAAATATGCTTAAAACACATTATAAATATCCCGAAGTGTATTCCAAACGTATCAGTTTTCGCTAAGGGGATCCTGCTCCCAATGTGAGGCTGACCACCTTTGCTCACCGCACACCCCTCGCTCCCTTGCAGGAAAGATCGATAGATTGTTTGCTGGCGTTGCAGCGATATTAAAAATTCTTGGAATTCGAAAAGAAATGTAAGGGTTGAAAAATCAACCACAATTGCTTCCCAACTGCTGGCCACGTTGGTATAGCTGCTCATTAAGTGCGCTACGTCTTCTCCTTTGTCACTTGCTTTAGTTTCAAAGGCTCTCGTAATTTTTTGTCTCCACTGTAAACAGTTCACTTTTGCTAACATTTAACCCTGAGCCCTGAACGACGGGAAATCTCTGCAACTCTGACATTGCAGAGAAGGTAGACCACTGAAACACCCAAAAGACTTGGCTGCGTGACGCTAAAAGAGAGCTTTTTGTATTCCTTTCTCCTCTCTGTTATGGGCGCTTACGTGGGCGGTCTTTCCACCATGAATAGACACTGAGTCATTTAATTGAACGCACATCTTTGCAATAATGCTCATACCGCAGAGTCCATAAGTATTTTGCTCCAAAGTTCGGGATTTCCATTGGAAGAAAATGCAAACTTTAGCCTCTGACACCCATAGCCTCCGTTCAAATGACTGGTTGACACGTATGCAGCTACTGCAATTCCTAACCGCCAGGCACAGTTTGCCACACATGAATGGATGTTGATTCACATTTACACTGCTCGAGCGATTAAGTACTCTGATTAGAGGCAAGTGTCGCGTGTAGCGCTTACTGGAATAATCTTGCGTGAAGGCCTTTAAGATGAGCTCGAAAAAACACCCTTGCATTCGGAAGATCAACTGCAACTCTGCAGAATAGTCTTTATGAGCTAAGCTGGTTCCATGTCTGCAGCACATTCCGGGAAGGGGGATGCGCGCGCAGAACGTGGCAATTTCATTTTCAGTAAGCGAGAGCGGACGGAATACCAGTGTGACTGAGAACAGGCAACTTGACCGCAGCGGTGGCCTAGTGGTCTGAGCATCCGCCTCGCACGCGGAAGCTGCGGGGTTCGATCCCCAGTGCCGCCGGGTACCAACCGGTGATACAACGAGTACTCTCCCCTTGTCTGGTGCTCGGCTTAAATCGGGTGAAATGCTTCGGAAATGGGTCTTTGACACCACATTTAGTAGAAGAAAAATATCTTGTGCCATGGCGCTCTTTGGCCACAGATGCCTTTCCGCGATCAAAATTCATCATCATCCCCAAACAAGCTTGACAGCAGCTGTGCATCAGCCAATGATTTTCCACCTAACCGCTATTGAAATAGGCGTTAACAAAGTGCCAAGCATCAAACATGTCCTGGGCAAATTTCCAGGCTGAGAACGCCTTACGCACTGCCACCATTACGGCCCTCAAGGCTACGAGAGTACCTGCCACGGGTAAGAGCGCTTGGGAGGAAGAAATCTTCCGGGCTGCACAACATTCACCAATTCTGAAGACTCTGAGCTTAGTGCGCAAAAAATGTGCGGTTTCTGTCATGGGTGGCACTATTCCGATTATTTGAGGGGCAATAGAAGCCACTTCGCAATAGGAGAATCCGCTTCATCGTACACGAAATAATTATAGTGATTTGTAGAAAACATTCTATTTAGAAAGTGAAGGAACTCCTCCTACCGAAACAAAATTTTTGAATAATGAGCCGTGGTCGTGAACAAGCTAAATGCCCTTTTCTTTATCAGGAACAGCAACTATATGCACCAAAAAATGAGCTGCCAGGAACATGATTCCGCTCCTTCCACAGACAAATCGATTTAAATTGACAGCAAAAAAGTTGCTCAGCCCCTTCATTGAACGTTACCATGAATGACTATCTCCAGTTGTGAATCGCTGCCTGACCATGCTTTGGCCGTACCAGCATAGGATGGCAGTTTTTGCAGGTGAATATGTTGTGAGGTTTTCTCGGAGGTGGGTTGTTGCCCAGTTGCGCCCCGGAAACAGAGAAGGAGGCAATGCAAGGCTAGCGTCTTGGTGGACGCATAAATTAGACCGCGTTAAGAATACGGCTATAGGGTATAGCGGATGCACTGAACAATGTCGGAGCAGGATGCGGTGTGTAGGCCACGTATCTAGCAAAGGACAAGACAATAGAGCACTGTGCTCGGTAGTGAGCAATCAACAGACCAAGACAAGTAGAGAAGGTAAAAAAGAAACAGACGCCGCGAAAATCGAGCCTAGCCCTTGCCTTTTTGCGAGTGACGGGGTGCCTTAATTGACACCATTTCGAGGTGTCCGCCAAACTTCAGACTGCCTAGATATACCTCTTTGAGAGCATAGAGGGACGGTAAACAAATCCTTCAGTTTAAGCTCTGTTGTGGCCATTTTTTCAGTAAAGAAGTGTACGTTTTTCCGTTAAAGGACAAGTGGACCACGCATGTGCCCCATGCAATGATATGACGGAAGTTTGCTTGCTTCACGTGGGTCCACTTCTGAACGGAGCGCTCTCATAGTCGGAAACGGGCATGAGATATCGTGCAGAGCAGCATCGCTATCGTTAATACTCTTCCCCTGTGGGGTGAAATTAGCTTGAGAGTTTCCGTATCCAGTCTACTTGGTCTTCTACCGATTCTAGCCGCGTTCTTGAATTGTACACAGTTTGCAGTATTGAAGTCATGGATGGTATGGCTTAACCTTGACCCGCTAAACTTGGCGTTTTCCTGGACTACGACCCTGTGGACATGGTGGTGCGCCTGGCGCTTGACATGGGCGTTGCCACCGTGTTTGACTTCAAGCTATCTGATAGTACCTTCATCGGAGGAAAACGGGCCATGCAGGTGGGTTGAAATCGCGGTTGAAACCACTGTCGGAGTGAAAGTCACTTTAGTCACCCTCTTCAAGAATTGAGTGCCTACGTTCCTAGATCCCTCCAGTGGCTTACAGAAGGAGTCTGCGTAGTTCTAACCTATTCGTACGAGGCGGATGGTCGTGTTTCATAAACCGTTACCTTGCGCAGTTTGTGGGACCCTAGTGCCCTGTTGATGATGTGTAATTTTTTAGGGAGCCCCGTTATGTGCATCAGCTATATCAAAGGCTTTCCAGAAATCCTGCAGCCACATAAAATTGACGTCAGAAAAAGCAAAGCTGGAAGCAGTGTTCTGGTGGTAGCACACTACGAAAAACTCGATAATTTAATACGTTTCGAACACGCTTGCGTGATTGTCGCTGAAAGAAATCCCGGCACTAAACAGATATTCCTTACGCGTTCACAGTCACCGAAATGGGGCATGTAATGCTCATCCGCGTACGCACATTTCTTCTAGCTCGCAAACTTGAAACGGGGAAGATGTGATTCAAGCGTCTTTCGGACCAGAATGCACAGTCTCATTGGGATACTCTGCAAGGGTAATTGTATTCGGGACGTAGGGCGTCTGCTCGCTATTCAAGAACAATCCAATCCACATATTCTGATGGAGCATGTATAATATGCAGGAGCCGATGGCGATTTTGGGAATTACCACATCTACAGTGAAGAGACCTAGCCGAGTCAGCGCAGTAAGAGCCTGAGGGGCTACTGAGGTTATCACGGCCTTGAGTGCTTTGCCTGTGGTCTTGCCAGTCTGTTTGGAAATGAGTGATCTGACAGCTTTGCTGAGATTTCCATTGCCATCTCTTCAGTTGATGAAACAACAATTCTTGGCGTGTTTTTCTGTTCCTGTGGGAGTGGTTTTTAAACTGGAATATACACTGTATAAATTGTGTATTTTCAGATTTCTTTACATCGCTTGAAAACTAAACATTTTGACAGATTTACCTGTCTGGTTGAGTTTGAAGACATATTAAACTGCACATCTCCAACCAAAAAGATTAACTTTAACATAACGTTTCGAAGCCGACTCGGCTCCTTCATCAGGTGTGACTGAGGGCAGTAGCTAGCGTCTTTTAAGTATGGAGGGGAGGGGGGGGGTGAAAAGAACCACAGCTGAGTCGGGCAAGGCGCGGGGGATGGGGAGGGGTTTTAGGCTGTTAGTCACGCTGTCGCACTGCAGGAAGGTGCTTAATGGCGACATTTTCCTTGTGTTGAAGAGCAAAGTCTCTGGGCATACATATACTGGGGGCAGGTTTCCTTTTGTGCGGTTGATATTGTTCGGGGTGGTTAGGATATGCCAGGATTTCAGAAGGAGCCTCTTGTGGTAATTTGTTTCGGTTTCCTATAGGAAATGTCAGATTCCTTGCGCTTGTCACGCTTTCGTTTCTCATTCACCTTGTTGCAGTGGCTCATCGACTTTTTTGGTGCGCTAAATACAACTTTCACTTGGTGTTCGCCACTTTCTTCAATCCGTGCGATACATTATGTATATATGGTATGACTACCTGTCCTTCTCTATTCCCCAGCTTTTTCGACTATTTTTCTTTCCTCGTCAAGGATTTTAGCACTTTTTCAGCCACTGACACCATCATGCTCTCTGGGAACCCACTAGCTATCAGCCGACTGGTTTGCATGCTGATGCTCTCAGTGATTTTTTGATCGCAGGACTTCGTAAGGCTCTGCATCATGCACGAGTGGGCAACACTCCTATTGACAAGCTTAGACTGGCTGGGCAACACTCCGGTTGACAAGCTTAGACTGGCTGGAATCATATCTCATAATGCTTTTTTTCACTTTTTGTATGATACCACCGCAAGTATAGACAAAGATTATCTGTATTTCTAGATCGAGGAATCTTATCATTGCTTTTTTAGGTAGTTCATAAGTGAAGTCAAGGCCGTTCAAAATGCGTTTAAAAAGCATGATCATAGCATCCGCGTCAATCGCGCCTGCTTTTTACGCATTGAAACAGAGCAAGAAATCGTCTATTTATCGAAAGCATGCCGACAGATTCTTCGCCTCAAGCTCTGGTTTAAGGGTGCGGGGATTGCCCGGGCCGCATTTTTGGAAATGACCCTTGCCAAATTTGGAGTTTTCCGTCCCTCCGGGGAACGCTGAGTTATAAGATTTTGGTCCAATTCAGGCGATGTCGAAATTCGGGGGTCGCCCTGACCAAATTTTCGGAAATGACTCGGTACAAATTTCGAGGACGCCACCTTGTCGGGCACGGTCAATTATGGTTTGCATCGATATGGGTCCAAATGAATCAAGGTCGCAATTTCGGTGGTCGCCCAGAGCAAATTTTGGGTAATGACCCGGGCCTAATTTCTAGGACGCCATCGTGTCGGCCCCGCTAATAAAAAAAATTGGTTTTTGAGGAAAGGACATGGCGTATTAATTATCTCATATATGTCGCTGGACCGCCGAACCGCGCCGTAACGGAACTGAGGAAGGTAAGAGTGAAAGAAAGATAGAAAAGAAGGAAGAAAGAAAGGAGGAAAGAAAGATAGAGAGAGAGAAAGAAAGAAGGAAACAAATAAAGAAAGAAGAAAGAAAGAAACAGCCCAAGCAGCACAGGCAATTGGCCTAACTTTCGAGCGGTATTGGCAAAGGCCGGCCCTACAAAGGACCAGTATGGAACATTCCTGTTGAAATATTGGGCCTATTACCTGTGCTGCTTGGGAGGTGCTTTAGTAGAGGTCTCCGGAATAATGTCGACCATCTCCGGGTCTTTAACGTGCACTGACATACCACTAGACACGGGCGCCTATGCGTTTGGCCTCAATCGAAGTGCTGCCACCACGGTCGGGTTCGAACTCGGGAACTCCAGATTCGAACCCGACAGCAGCAGTAGTATTTCGATGCAGGCGAAACGCAAAGGCGCCCGTGTGCTGTGCGATGCGAGTGCACGTTAAAGATCCCCAGATGGTAGAAATTATTCCGGAGCCCTCCACCACGGCACCTCTTTCTTCATTTCTTTTTTTTCACGCCCTTCTTTATCCCTTCCTTACGGTGCGGTTCAGGTGTCCGCCGATATGTGAGACAGATACTGCGTCATTTCTTTTCCCCAGTTTCGCCTCCATCGGAATGCGGCGGCCGCTGTCGGGTTCGAATCTTGGCATATCGACTCAGCTGCGACTCAGCCTTACCACTCAGCCGCCGCGGCGGGTGCTCAATGATAGCTGGACATCGAGTTTGGTCCAGTTCGGCCGCGGTCAAATTTCGGGGGTTGCCAGGGCCAAACTGGAGGTCACCATCTTGTCAGCCACGGTCAGTTATGGTCGGTCGTGGATTTTGGTTCACATCGGCCAAGGACAAATTATTGATGTGGCCCGGGCAAAATTCTTGCCGCTCGTCGGCGCAGTTGCTGTCACAACGAGCCATACACAAACGCGTGCCCGTTAGGTCCGACCGTCTACCGCTCGAGACACCGTGTTGGCTACCTTGGTTTTATGTGCACCGATTCGGCCGAGAGAACACATTTTCTGGGTACTTTACCAAGAATTTTTAGTGGACTCCGCCATCCTTGCGGGCTCTTGCATTAAAGAAACGTGAGTTTTAATGGGATCAATAAGGCGCTGCATTATATGAAAATTTCCTGACGAAATAGCTTGAAATGCTTTCAGTACAATCTCCAAAAAGCTGGTATACATTGTCGCGCTCTTTTCTGCTAGACCTAGAAGGCAATGACTTCAGTTGGTGGTTACATTACACAGTACCAAAGGGCCAAGTTTACTACGATTTTGATAGAGGCTCTCACGCGCTCCTGCTAGACCTTGCAGGCAGTTAATTTATTTGCCGATTACATTATGCAGTACCAGTTGGCCAAGTTTGCACTTCAGGCCTATTTAGGGCCCAATTTTCTCGGATGTCTTAAAAATATTCTTCACTGAATATACCTTTCCTGAATCATTTGAAAGAGGCCACATTGTCCGCATTCCTATAAAGTCTCCTTTCTCAACATGTCCTCAAGATTGGCGCCCTATCCCCCCCCCCCCTAATTTAAGATTACAATGTATTAGCCGAATTACTCGTTCGCCATCTACAGGCTCTCCTCCCGTGCCTCATTTCCTGCGACCAGGTTTGCTTCATCCCGACTCGTGAAATACATAGGTTTATCTAGTATACTATACGGTGGCGCGCAGAGGATCTTCTTGTTTTCCTCCCTCAAGAAAAGGCGCTGAACCTTTTAGAGCATGAGAATGGTTACGGTACATTGGATGCCTTCGGTTTCCCACCTTCTGTCGTGCTTGTCATTAAACAGATGTACGGGGATGTATTTCGAGCACTCTCTTCCTCGATGGCCGGGAAAGTACCGCATTTGATGCTGCCGCGGCGTCCGTAAAGAAGTTCTGCTCCCCCGCCCCCCTTTTTTTGTCTTAGCATTAGAGCCTTTCCTCTTGGCGGTCAATCGCCACTCCCTTATTACAGGTCCGGCTCTGCCAGGCAGTGAGGCAGTACGCGTCACTGCTTATGCAGATGATATCACACACTACCTATCTGAAGAACGCCGCCTGCTCACGCCTCCTTGTCTGGGGCTGCTCTTTATTTCTCGAAGAGTCGTTAATTTTTTGTGGGGTCTCCTCAAACATGTATTACATGTCCGATACCTCTGCAGTGGTGGGAATAATAATAATAATTTGTTTTTGGGAAACGAAATGGTGAAGTATCTCTCTCATATATCGTTGGACACCTGAACAGCGCCGTAAAGGAAGAGATAAAGGAGGGAGTGAAAGAAGAAAGGAAGAGAGAGGTTTCCTTTAGTGGAGGGCTCCTGAATAATTTTGACCACCTGGGGATCTTTAACGTGCACTGACATCGCACAGTACACAGGCGCCTTAGCGTTTTGCCTCCATAAAAACACAGCCGCCGCGGTCGGGTTCGAAAATGAAAATTGGTTTTTGGGGAAAGGAAATGGCGCAGTATCTGTCTCATATATCGGCGGACCCCGCAACTGCGCCGTAAGAGAAGGGAGGAAGGAGGGACTAAGAGAAGAATGGAAAAAGAGGTGGAGGGCTCTGGAATAATTTCGACCACCTGGGGATCTTAAAGTGCACTGACATCCCACAGCACACGGGCGCCTTAGAATTTCGCCTCCGTAGAAAACCGGCCGCCGCGGTCGGGTTCGAACCCGGTTACTCCGGATCAGTAGCAGTGGTGTGCGCAAACTGTAGTCTGCACCCGCCTTTATCCCGCCGCGGTGGCTCAGTGGTTAGGGCGCTCGACTACTGATCAGGAGTTCCTGGGTTCGAACCCGACCGCGGCGGCTGCGTTTTTATGGAGGAAAAACGCTAAGGCGCCCGTGTGCTGTGCGATGTAAGTGCACGGTAAAGATCGCCAGGTGGTCGAAATTATTCCGGAGCCCTCCACTACGGCACCTATTCTTCCTTTCTTATTTTCACTTCCTCCTTTATCCCTTCTCTTACGGTGCGGTTCAGGTGTCCAAAGATATATGAGACAGATACTGCGCCATTTCCTTTAACCAAAAACCAATTATTATTATTATTATCACCCGCCTTTATGAGAGAGAGAGGTGGTTTAACAATGTCGCGAAGGTTCCAAAAGGCACACAGTATGACGGACTGAACCAGGTAGCGTCTCTCAAGCTGAGGCATGTCCCTGCTTCAAATGTGAAATGTCTGCTCCCTTCACACACGCGCTTTAGTGCCTTCTACGACCGAAGACCACACACCATCCGATATCCCCAGCGCGGTGGTAGGTCTGGCTGAACCGCAGTGGTGTGCGCAGGTGCGCATTTTAGGCTTGACCTACGGCTGTGCTGGAATATGGGATGGTGTGTGGTCATTGGTCGTAGAAGGCATATTGCAGCACGTGCGCGGAGGGCGTAGACATTTCACCTGCCTCTGCTTGAGAGACGCTACCAGGTTCAGTGCGTCATGCTGGGTGCCTTCAGGTAGATTTGCCACATCGTTAAACCACCTCTCTGTGTCATAAGAGCTGGTGCTAGACTACAATTTTCTCGATTTTTTTTTGGTCAGGCGGAACCGAGCTTGTGGCTCGTTCAGTTCCTGGACAAACAGTGGAGAAAGGCTTTTTTGCTTTTCCAACCTTGTCCGTCACGTCCTTGCTGTTAGCTTGAAGGGCATTTTGCATATCCTGCTGGCGGACGCCTTCCCTGCGTGAAACCTAGCGCGGCACTTTTTGGGCCCTTGTTTGCGCTTTTAAAGCGAAAGTTTGACTGGCCGCGAACTTGCTATTTCGCCGTGGCGGTGCTCCGAGGAAGAACATGACGTCACAATGCGCGCCTCGCCGGGGAGCCGAACCGGGCTTGCCGGGCCGGCAGCAGCTAGCGCACTCGGCGCGAAATAGAGACGTTCCGGAGCCCTTCACTACGGCACCTCTTTCTTCCTTTCTTCTTTCGATCCCTTCCCTTACGGCGCAGTTCAGGTTTCCGCCGATATGTGAGTCATTTACTACACAATTTCCTTTCCCCAACAGCCAATTGACTTGACGCTGTAGACTGTCGGCGTTCATTGCCGCTGGCGTTCACAACATTGTACACTCCGATGATTTTGAGGAAAGGAAGGTGGATAACTTGCTCCCTGGGGACAATGGACGTAATAATAACATTAATTGGTTTTTGAGGAAAGGAAATGGCGCAGTATCTGTCTCATATCGTTGGACACCAGAACCGCGCCGTAAGGAAAGGGATAAAGGAGGAGTGAAAGAAGGAGGAAAGATGTGCCGTAGTGGAGGGCTCCGGAATAATTTCGACCACCTGGGGATCTTTAACGTGCACTGACATCGCACAGCACTCGGGCGCCTTAGCGTTTTTCCTCCATAAAACGCAGCCGCCGCGGTCGGGTTCGAACCCGGGCACTCCGGATCAGTAGCCGAGCGCCCTAACCACTGAGCCACCGCGGCGGGTGCAATGGACGTCTTTATCGCTCTTTGAGGTGCACGGCTGTGGTGAGAGAGAGATGTGGGCTGTATGCATGAGCGCTTACAACACTGGCAGACGCGCGGCACTACAGCAATAGGCTGCAGCGTTCACTGGGTGACCAGCCTCTCGCAATCAAACATTAACTTCCACCTGCCAGGGTGGGCGCGCTTATCCAATGTGCGGAACGCACTCAGCGTTTTAGACGCAGAACCGCGCGTCTAGTTGCCTGATACACCACAGATTTCGCACTCTAACCAGGTTTAGCAGTAGTTAAACCGCCGCTAATTTTTTGGATCCCGCGGCCTCTGTTAATCATTGGCCTCAGCCAGAGCAGCCTACCGCTTTTTATGCTATATAATAATTAATAATAATTGTTTTTTTGGGGAAAGGAAATGGCGCAGTATCTGTCTTATATATCGTTGGACACCTTAACCGCGCCGTAAGGGAAGGGATAAGAGAGGGAGTGAAAGAAGAAAGAAAGAAATAAGTCCCGTAGTGGAGGGCCTAATAATTTCGACCACCTGGGGATCTTTAACGTGCACTGACATCGCACAGCACACGGGCGCCTTAGCGTTTTTCCCCCATAAAAACGCAGCCGCCGCGGTCGGGTTCGAACCCGGGAACTTCGGATCAGTAGTCGAGCACCCTAACCACTGAGCCACCGCGGCGTGTCTTTATGCTATATCAGTGGCATTTTTCAGGCATGTAAGAGCAGGAGCACCTGATGTCAAAATCATTGGAGGCCGTGTGGGGGACATTTAGCGCTCGCTGGTGTTGCCTGTTGCGCCGGCGGCTTACCGGCACCATCTAAGAGACAATGTCCCAGAGTTTGGGAACTTGGTTGGGCAGTGCTGCCTACTTGTGATCGGCAAGAGCGGTGGGCTTTCTTACGCTCGTGTACCTGCTTGAATTGCCCACTCCCCGAAATCTAATCGCCACGCCACAGTCATCTGCTGGGTAGCGTGTGTCTTTTGGCGCGCGGTTATTGCAGGATTCCGTGAGCAGGGCATTTCGAACTTTGACTCCCGCGGCCGCTATCCCAGCGGTGTGTACATATGTAAACAAATTTTTTCTACTCTGGCTAAGAAGCCCCTCACTCTGTCCATCCGCGTGAGAAGTTTTCTTCCCATGTGCATCCGTCGGGCGACCCCCCCCCCCTAACCTGCCCCAATGCCACTATGACCGAGGCTGACCGTGTTCGCCGCGTCGTGAAGGGTATCTGCTCTCTGGCGTTTAGTGCCCTTGACGTTCAAAACCCTACGTCTGTCGATGCCATCATTGTGACCTGAGAACGCCTCGATCAGCTGCAATCTTTCCTAAACGGATGGATTGCATGTTACAACATGACCCGGCTTCCTCCTTTTGCCCGCCGACTCCGATCTGCGTGCCATGATTCCTTAGGACCTTCTCGCACACGGTTATCCGTGCCTCACCGCACCTGCGCCCCCTGCTCCGTCCTCTGCTGGTGCTTGCCTTGGCAGCATCATAAAAGAAAAATTGGCATCAGTAACTTGCTCTCTGGCATCAGACTACCCTGCTCTTCGCCCTACACCCGCGTACGCTCAGGTCGCTGCATGGAACCTGTCTTTGGTCCGCCTCCAACGCCAGTAACACCACGAGACCACTTCACTGCTTTAGCACCTCCAACCTCAACCGTTCTACTCGCCCTGGCGCCCCAGCCACTCGATGTGTTATTTTGCGGCTTCCTGGGCCATAATTCGCGCTTCTGCCGTCGGCGCCTTCAAGACGAACGTCGCGGATATGAAGCCCTTGAAAGCGGCTACACTCCTAGTGATCCCTCTCATCAACGCCGTTCCTGCACTGACTCTTCGGGGCGTTCTTCTTCACCTTCCCCCAGCTCTGCTCCGTTCGTGGTTATCGGCCCACCAGAGCTAGGTCCCCTTCGCCGTTATCGCCGCTCTTCTCCGCTCCGGCCGGCTTCTCCGGCGCCTGACCTTCGCTCGGAAGACTAGCCAGTGCAATTTTCGGAGGGAATACAGCATGCTTCAGCGACAAATATCACCGGAGCGCCCGTCCGATATGAGTTAAGTGTGGGTTGTAGGTTTAGAGGTAGAGGCTTGGGTTGACACGGGCGCTTCAGTTCCTGTTATTGTAGCGTGAGCTATACTGGCCGAGGTTGAGCAGTTTCGCGTGAAAATGGAGAGCCGTGCTGCGCATGCGCGAGGAGCAGTGACGTCACACGGTGCACAGCTGGCGCGCAGGAGCCGACGCCGCCGCGCGCACCTCGCCGGTCTGCGCATTCCAGAGGAGTGACTTCATAGCCGCGACAGACGCACTGGCGCCGGCGCGTGCCCAGCTGTGTGCCTCCGTTGCGCAGTAGCCAAGTCCGACGCTGCACCGGAGCCGCTTGATAGCGCCACTCATTTTGTGTGCATGCGCAGAGGTATCAGGGGGGGGGGGGGGTATACATATAGTGGGGCGTTTGCCACTATGGTATATCTACGGAGGAGAGTGAACTTGCTGCCCAGCGGCTCAGCGTAGCTCACGCCACGTATATCCTGACAGAGCCGAGCTAAGCCACTGCTAATTTTTCGCGGAGACATGTTCTCGCTGGCGGAAAGTGAGAACGCCGTATGATGGGCTTCCTCTCTGCCACCATCAATTCAGATGTCTCGGCGTCGCAACGGCAAGAGTTACTGGACTTGTTTCGCAAGCACGAAGGCTCGTTTGATGTGGCTTCCGCTAACCTGGGCAAGACATCTATTGCCGAGCACCGCATCGTTACCGAAGGTACCTCGTTTGTTTGCCGCCGCCCGTACCGCGTTTCCTTATCTGAACGCAAAGTCATCGAGGACAATGTGAGTGATCTGCTCCGCAGAGACATTATTCGCCCTTCCGCCAGTCCCTTGTCTTCTCCGGTGGTTTTGGTGAAGAAGGATGGATCAGTGCGATTTTGTGTTGATTGCCGTGCACTCAACAAAATTACTCGTAAAGACGTTTACTCTATGAACCGGATTGATGACCCCTTCGACTCTCTCCAGGGAGCTGAATACTTTTCCACCCTAGATCTTCGTTCCAGTTACTGGCAGATTCCCATGCATGAAGCAGACAAAGAAAAGACCGCACTCGCTACTCCCGACGGCCTTTGCGAATTTAATGTTATTCCATTTGGACTGTGTAACGCTCCTGCTACTTTTGAACGCATGATTGATACAGTCCTTCGCGGCCTGAAATAGAAATCTTGCGTATGCTATCTTGATGAAATTGTTAATTTCTCTTCACTTCTCGTGAACACTTACGCCGCCTCGATGAAGTGCTCACTTGCCTCGCTTCTGCTGGCCTTCAACTCAATACGAGATAGTGCCATTTCGCCGGGAAGGAAATCACAATTCTGGGCCAAATCGTCAGCCGCGACAGCGTTCGACCCGACCCTGACAAGTTTGCCTCTGTCTTTAACTTTGCCCATCCCCATAAGACTAAAGAACTGCGTAGTTTCCTCGGCCTTTCCTCTTAATTTCGGCGCTTTTTACGAAATTTTGCTACCTTTACGGCGCGACTGCATCAGCTCCTCAGTGCTCACAGTGCTTTCGTTTGGACTGAGCAATGCGAACGTGCCTTTCAAGCCTTGAAGCAAGCTCTCACCTCCGACCTTGTCCTTGGCCACTTCGACGATGCTGCTCCCAACATTCTACACTTACGCTAGCGGCCGCGGCCTTGGTGCCTTGGGAGTATTCTTCTCCAAGAATACTCTTTTGACGTCACCAAAAAGTACGGTCGAACGCACCGAGATGCCGATGCCCTTTCTCGTTGCCCTCTTCTTGACTCCGTGTCGTTCTTCAACGCCACCTTCAATCGGTCACATCGACTCCTCGTCGTCGCAAGCATTTCTCCACCTCGCCGCCGTCCCCTGCGTTGCATATTACGATTTAAACGACCTTGAGTCGAATCAACCCAACGATGCGTATTGCCGCTCCCTAATCGACCGTCTCACAGGAGCTTCCTATTTTCCCACGGCTCAATTGCGTTGGCAGCTTCACCAGTTGAAACTCGAAAATTATGTTCTACCGCTACGTTTACTGCCCTGATGGCACCCGCTGGGTTCCAGTGGTACCACGTACACTTCGCTCCCGTATTTTGGAGGCCTTCGACGAGGACGCAACGGTCGGTCCTTTAAGTTTTCACTAAACCTATGACCGCGTCAAGAGCCGTTTCTTCTAGCCTGGGCTTTCCTCCAGCGTCGCTAAATGCGTCGCATCTTGCCCGCTCTGTTAGCACCTAAAACGGCCGGCTTCACCTTCCACTGGACATCTGGAGCCTCTACCATGCCCCGCCACGCCGTTCGCCGTCTTCGGCAATGACTTGTATGGCCCGCTTCCTCTCTCTACCCGAGGTAATCGAATAGTCACTGCCATTGACCATCTGACACGCTACGCCGAGACCGCAACCTTGCCTGATGGCTCCGCGCCCGAAGTTGCCACCTTCTTTCTGCAATCCATTGTTCTGCGCATTGAGGCTCTCAGGTGCTTCTCAGTGACCGCGGCCGGACGTTTTTTTCGACTGTTGTTTACAAAGTTCTGCAAGCTTTTTCTGCACTTCACAAGATGACGTCCTGCTAGCAACCCCAGACCAAAGGTCTTACTGAGCGGTTCCATCGCACCCTGTCAGACATGATTGCTTTGTACGTCGAAACTGACCGCCGGAATTGGGACGCAGTCCTTCCTTTCGTCACTTTTGCCTACAACTCCGCGTTGCAACGAACTACTGGTTACGCCCCGCTTTTTCTATTTTACAGGCGTTATCCCACTACCCTTCTCGACGCCTCTTCTCGACGCCTGCGAGCTCCTCACCGTCTCTCCCCGAACAATTCCCCTCCCGCGTGGCCCGATTCCGCCACCTTGCTCGCCTGAACACTGCAGCCTGCCAGGAAGATCGCACGAGTCACTACGACATGACGCGGCGCGTTGTCTCGTTCAACCGTGGATACGAGGTCTTACTTTCTACCACTCTGCGGACACCTGGTCTTTGCGACAAGTTTCAGCCTCGCCTCATTGGTCCCTACTTGGTGCTCAACCAAACTTCACCTGTTATCTACCGCGTCACTCCTGTTGATCCTCCTCCGGACCGCCATTACCGCGGGACTGAAATTTTCCACGTTTCCCGCATGAAGCCTTTTACTCAGCGCTCTGCATCAGACTAATCGCGGACAGACTGGCTGCCTCTGACCGCGTGGGTAGTTAAAGTGTGAGCACTTTATACGCCTGCGTCGTCGCCGCCCTCTCTGGATAATAATAATAATAATAATAATAATAATAATAATAATAATAATAATAATAATAATAATAATAATAATAATAATAATAATAATAATAATAATAATAATAATAATATTAATAATAATAATAATAATAATAATAATAATAATAATAATAATAATATTAATATTAATAATATTTAATATTAATAATTATTATTATTAATTGGTTTTTCGGGTAAGGAAATGGCGCAGTATCTGTCTCATATGTCGTTGGACACATGACTTGCGCCGTAAGGACAAGGATAAAGGAGGGAGTGAAAGAAGAAAGGAAGGGAGAGGCGCCGTTGTGGAGGGCTCCGGAATAATTTCGAATAACTGGGGATCTTTAACGTGCACTCACACCACACAGCACACGGATGCCTTTGCGTTTCGCCTCCATCGAAACACTGACGTTGCTGTAGGGTTCGAACCCGTAGCTCCCGAGTTCGAACCCGACCGCGGTGGCAGTGTTTCGATGGAGGCGAAACGCAGAGGTGCCCGTATCCAGTGGTATGTCAGTGCACTGTAAAGATCCCCAGATGGTCGAAATTATTCTGGAGACCTCTACTACGGCACCACTTTCTTTTTTCTTTGTTTCTTTCTTTCTTTGTGTCCATCTTTCTTTATTTTTTTCTTTCTTTCTTTTCTTCTTTCCTTCCTTCCTTTCTTTCTCTCTCTCTCTATCTTTCTTTCCTCCTTTCTTTCTTCCTTCTTTTCTTTCTTTCTTTCACTCTTACCTTCCTCATTTCCGTTACGTCGCGGTTCGGCGGTCCAGCGACATATATGAGCTAATTAATACGCCATGTCCTTTCCTCAAAAACCAATTCTTTTTTTAATTGAGCATGCTCGACACAATGGCGTCCTCGAAATATGGCCCGGTCATTGCCAAAAATTTGCTCCGGGCGACCACCGAAATTGCGACCTTGATTGATTTGGACCCAAATCGATGCAAACCATATTTGACCGTGCCCGAGAATGCGGCGCCCTCCAAATTTGTCCTGAGTCATTTCCGAAAATTTGGCCAGGGAGACCACCGAATTTCGACCTCGCCATAATTGGACCAAAATCCCATAACTCAGCACTCCCCGGAGGGACGGAAAACTCCAAATTTGGCAAGGGTCATTTCCAAAAATGCGGCTTGGCGATCTCGCAACCTCAAACCACTGCTTGAAGGAAGGAATGTGCTGGCATGTTTTCAATATATAGACGATTTCTTGCTCTGTTTCAGTGCGGAAAAAGCAGGCGTGGTTGACGCGGATGCTATGTTCACGCTTTTTAAGCGCATATTCGATTGCTTTGACTTGACTTATGAACACCTGAAAAAGTGATGTAAGATTCCTCTATCTACAAATAGAGGAAACCCCTGTCCATTCTTGCTAGTGGAACCATGCAAAAAGTGAAAAAAAACATCATGAGATATGATTCCAGCCAGTCTAAGCTTGTCAAAAGGAGTGTTGCCCACTCGTGCATGATGCAGAGCCTTACGAACTCCTGCGACCACAAAATGACTGAGAGCATCACCATGCATACCTGTCGGCTGATCGATAGTAGGTTCCCAGACAACATGACGGCGTCAGTGGCAGAAAAAGTGCTAAAATACATGACACGGAAAGGAAAGAAGTCGAAAATCCGGGGAACAGAAAAGGACTGGTAGTCATACCGCATATACATAAGTTATCGAACGGATTGAAGGAAGTGGCGAACAAACATCAAGTGGAAGTTGTATTTAGCGCACCAAAAAAGCTGAGAAGTCTCTGCAACAAGGTGAATGCGAAAGGAAAGCTTGACAAGCGCAAGTAATCTGGCATTGCCCATAGGGAAAGGTTCGTACCATGCCAGAGAGACATTATTTATAAGATACCGATAAACATGCGGGAAACAATACACTGGGCAATCGGGGCGATGTGTCATCACGAGGCTTCTAGAGCACAATAATGACTGCGAAAAAATTAACCGCCCGGAGAATCTAGCGCACAATTGCAGCAGGTGTAAAAAGAAAAAAAAAATGAGAATCACTATTTCACTGGACAATTTTAGGTAAGCAGAAAGAAAGGATTGAAAGAGAAAAGGTTGAAGCGTTTATAATCGAAAAGGCGGAAGATGGAATGTGTGTAAGCACTCCATCTATTGCACTTACACAAAACGAAATTGATATGATAAATGCAGATTCTGGATCGTGGCGATGTTCACATGTGTGATGACGGGATGGTCGCCTTGGCTAAAAACAGACGTAGCGTATATAAACGCATCTTCCTTACGAAAAATTAATGTTGATTAGCTCAGGTAAACGAGGATATACAAAGCGAAAAATGTCGGCGTTCGCAGTGTACATTGGCGTTGGCGATTACAAAGTTCTAGACGGCGAAGACTTTGTGCAAAGCCAGGGCGCATAACTGGCTCCCTGGATATGCGGACGCCTCATTCGTGCTTTGATACCTGCGGCGGTGGTGAGAGAGAGATGTGGCCGGAATGCGTTAGCGTTGACAGCTTTGTGGCTGACATGCGGCACTGCAGCAACAGCTAGCCCGCAGCGTTCATTTGGTGATCAATCTCTCGCGATCAACCATTAAAGGGCTGCGAAACACTGCTTGAACAGATGTCGGTTACACTTCAGATGGATTCTTTATGTCACACAGATGCTGACTCAAAAAAAATTACAAGAATCGATGCATAGGAACGGGAGATATTCAACAAAGAAATTTCAAAATAGAAGCAAACAAAATTCTGCCCTCAACTCGATTTTCGCGCTGCTTCCCATTCCCATTTCGCTCTCCCAATGACGACACACCGGGCCACCAATCAAAACAGCCTATCTGAGAACGTGAGGAAGTTTTCGCTCCATGGATGCCTGTTCTCTTTAACTCCTTCAAGCTAATGTTGGCAGCGTCGTTTCATTGTTTACAACAATCACGTGGGCGCAGAGCTGGCCCAGCGACGCTTCGTTGTGCCGAAGGGAACGTTGAGAAATGGCCTTCCCCGATTTGTCCGAGCTCGAGCGCGAGATATTGCGACTGAGTGACGACCTGCGCGTTATTCCTTATGGGGATACACCGAGAAATGAAGTGACCCGCGTTAGCCAGCAGTCCAGAGCATCCAGCAGTCCGCGCGCCGTTGACGCCGCCGATCATCTAGCCACTCGGCCGCCGCCCGGTGACCCTCCACAACCTGACGATGTGCACTGGTAAATGTGAAACGAGTGGCTTTTTTCTTTGCATCCTTCCTTGGCACGGAAACGAACGCTTGTGCAATGCATGCAGTGGCTCGATCAGATCGATTCCGCCAAGCCGTTCTCAATACGTATGCGTGCCGCACGAACTTCGTACGATGTACGATGTACGCGGACAGACGGAGATAGGGCTTAGAAAATTAATGCGTTGTGGCCATCGTCACACTCCGAAACGTACTGATGGAGCCACTGTTATGAGATTACGTTCATTTTTAACCTAGAAAGTGAAAATGTGTGGAGAAAAACACTACACTGTGAGCATGAAGAAAATGCTACTGCATCCATGTGTACATGCGGCCATTGTCAAGCCATGCCTACGGCAGCGGAGCGGCTGTGCTGCCGAGACCACGCGCTGTGCGTAGCCCGTTTGGACGACTGCATCTGCGAGGATGAATATTTTTTCATCCTTTGTTTGGATACAGAGGTACTGAAAGTCGCATACGGCGACCTTATTGAGAGGAGCCAGGAGCCGGACATGGATATCCACAAGTAGGTATTTCCCGTGCTGCTTTATCTTAGAAAGGTGTTAGCGGTAGTTTGCGCGTTGTGCGGCCAACTTATTCCACATTTTCTTTTGTAATGAGGCCTCGTAAAAAAAGTATAGCGATACCGCATTTGCTTCAAAAACGAGTGCTGTGCACCAGAAGCAGGCTGCACAGGTTTCCACATTATATGGGGCTTGATCAGGCCCAGGGACTTCCACAAGGGGCAGCGCCCCCCCCCCCTCCAGAAAAAAACAAAAACTTCCAACTTCTTGCACTCAGATCAGATCCCTGACAAACGTTTCAATTTTAGGACGCTATAAATGTAAAGCAGAGTTGGCTGAGCTCGTTGGCTTCTAAACAAGCCTTACGACTAATTTCAGTAACGTAGATTTCTGTCCCAACAGAAATTGCTGACTGAGCTCTGTTCATGAGCATGATTACTAGGATAGAAAGAATATGGATAAACTTGTAATGTGGTCAATCACTCCTCTTGTTGTCTTCTTTATATATATTATATATATATATATATATATATATATATATATATATATATATATATATATATATATATATATATATATATATATATATATATGCATTACAAATACACTTTTGAACTGCGAAGTAGGAAAATATGAACAAAAAGTAATTAAACTTGAATAAACATTTAAATAAAACATGGAACAAATAAAAAACTAAACAACTCGAAGACGCCCCCCACTCAAAAAAGTTTCGGAGTCCCTGCACAGGCTGGACATTCGCCTACCTTTATAAAGCCTAGCTGTTGCTTCACCATGTGTCATCAGTTACCTGCCACTGGCTGGTCAGCGCGAGCAGCAAGCTGGACAGTTCACATGCAAAATGTTGGAAGCTTCTGCAACTTCTTAAGCCTACGTTTTGTGCATGCCAAAGCACAATATATCATTGCTTTCGCTGATGCAGTTTATTCATTTAAAATCATTGCATACGTTCATGTACATAGCACCATCAATAGTGTATGATGAATGTTCTATAATAGCCACTTCAGCAACGAATTGAATTCCTGTTGGAATAAAACTCAAAATTTCAGATTTTTGTAGAGAACATTCCCAAGAGCACACAAGAAAATTCAACGCTCCCTGGAGATTAACTACATAAATTTTGTAGGGTGCAAAAATTTTACCTCATGACTGCAGTGCGTTTTCAGAATGCCAGTTGTACTTTCGACCCAATTGTATAAAATAATATTATATAAAAAATCGGCCATTTTAGGGCTCTTCAAAACGCTAATTCATGCAAAGAAGTGAATGGATACACGCACGTTCCAGAGCCACACCAGCATTTATGCGAAATGTAATGGTGACCATCCTAAAAACTGACTTCTGCATTCGTATCGCATGCATGGCGTCAAGCGGTTGTGCATGACTTATTACAACAGGTTCAAAATATAGCCTCTAGCCGTTTGCGGCACATTATGTCCCAGAAGCGACTAAAGCATATGTGAAACAGGTTGCGTACACATTTGGGGACGCTCTAACTAAAATGTCTAGAACTCCACCATAAACAGCTATGGAGATTATTTACAGTGGCACATAACTGTCAATGGACTGTATGCTTGACATTATAGCCGAAATAATATGCACTAGATCTGAGTAAATCCAGAGATCACAGTATGACATATGTCTTTATTCTTTCCATTTCAGAAGATATCGTTACATGGCGTACCGCCAGTTCACAAGTTCGACGTGGGGGCGGCTTGGAATTGGGCGTCAACAAGTCATCCCTTCGTGTGTCGTATCAACCATAAGAAAAATGTTCCGATTAGAATTCTACACAGGTTTTAAGTATCCAAAATTATGAAGGGTCAAAATAAAAATATGTCAAATTCCATAAAATCTGAGCGATCAACGATCAAGCTTCTTTCAGTTATACTGTGAATAACCCGCAACCCAGCATTGCTACATGTGGTACTGTAAGCCACGATGCAAACAGTATTCCAGACATTGACAGAACATAAAGGAAAACATGCATGTGCAACTTTTGTTTTTGTTCAGAGCCCATCGCTTTTGAGTTTACACTTTTCAGAATATTGAGGCCAATTATGCGTTCCCTACCTTTTCGCGGAGTGAGAAGCCAGTCTCTCTTGCACCAGCCATGCACACTCTACACTTTCGGAAGCCTCTTCTAGTGCCCCTGGCACATCGGGAACCCATTCCTATGTGTTTTTCAATGCCGGCCATAACTAATATTGTTGACAGGAAGGTAAAAGTTCTTCCAGCAGTGCATTATTTTCTTATTTAGCATGTCAAACTGTTCAACATCAATAGCATACCAATGGAAAGAAGAGGTCTGTCTTTGTCACAGATTTCTCCGGAGAACACTCGGACCGAAAGAATGGACTAGGCGACAGGTGTAACCACACAAACGCACATTTAATACACCCTACGTGACACACACACATTAGAATACAAAACTAACAAAATTAACACACAACGCAGACTATAAATACACACGACCCGGGCATACTGCTACCAGCGTCTACTACTAGGGTTCTACTATTAGCGGTCGGCGTTCGTGCTCACTGTTGGTTCGGTGTGGCTGCGGCGTTGCATGGATCCTGTAGCCGGCGTCGAGGCGGCGTTCGGCGTGCTTAGGCTGGAGTTGCTGGCGGCGTCGTATAAGCTCCCGGTCCAAGCGCCCGCGGAGGTGATGCCGGTATTGTTGGCGTGGGGGGGGGGGGGCACCACCCGGATGGGTGGCAACAGCGCTGGATACACCCCTGGCCGTAGAAGGTGGTAGCGTCTTCCGTTGTCTCCCCGGAACGGGCTCAGGCACGACAGGAAGTCCACGATGCGAAGTCGTAGAACGCGAGCTCACCGGAGCAGTAGCCGGCGTCGCTCTCTTCCAGCCAAAGTGTCCCTGACCCGCCGGAGCCTCCGCTTCTCTGGTGTTCCCCCCGTTCCTCGCTCTCACTTGCCCTGTTATAGCCTCGGTGTTAGTCCACGTAAGCCTTGTCGTCGTCTTCTCTTCTCCACCAATAATCTCTCTACACCTCACCGAATGCTTCTCCAGCAATCATCTCTCTTCACCTCACCGAATGCTTCTTCTTCCTCTTCTTTATTCTTCGGTTAATCCACGTCGTCTTCTTCACACCTCTTTCCTTTAAAATTTAATTTAGGCTCCTTAATATATGTTCCAAGGACCCACTCTCTCAAAAGTTTTTCCATAAAGAACTGCTCACATCATCTTCATCTCCAAGCCATCCAGACAACCGACTATCTTCTGTGATGATTCTGGACCCAGCACACACCACATCGTAGATGTCCAGCACCCACCAAACGCACACCACTAACACAGCACACCAAATTGAGTTTTCAGAACACTAACACACCACTGCCGCTGTCCGTACAGAGTCCTTAATAAACATGTTCGTGTCCACAACACCCTCCCTTGTATGATCACATAACACCAACAACAGCAACAACCACAACAAGATAAATCCCAGAGATACATTAACACAGCTACAACAAAAAGATACATCCCCGATATACCTAGAGCTGTTCAGTTAGCTCTATCTGTATACAGGTCTAATTTGCAACATATGACATTCGTTTTGCCCGGCACATCAGAAAACACACCCCCTTTGCTTTGGAGTAGGGCCTATATTTGTGAACTTCGGTCTTCATTCAAATTGGGGTTTATTAGCACCTTATCCCAACCTACAGTTTTCTTCCCACTGCATGTGAGCATCTCGACAGTATCACCTGTCTCCTCGGCCACTACCGCACATGCTACCTTGGGGGCGTACCGTACGGGACCCCTTTCTTTGTATTCCTTCAACATATTTACATGGAAAGCATTCTTAGTGTCATCTATCAATAACTCATAATCCATGTCATTTTTCTTCCGCGTCACAAGGTACGGGCCCTTCCAATGCATAAGTAACTTATTATGATCCGTGGGTAGCAGGACGACAACCCTGTCGCCCGGATTCAGATTCCTGTGAAGGGCTTTCTTTCCATAATATCCCTTATGGCGATCACGTGCCTTTTCCAGGCCTTGATGTGCAAGCCTGCATGTTTCCTTCAACCTGTCCCGCAACTCAAGAACGTACGTGTATGTTGTCTTGAGATCTGATGCTATCTCTTTATTAGCCCACAGCTCCTTGAGTATTGCAAGTGGACTTCTAACGGTTCTCCCATATAACATCTCGAAAGGCGAGAAACCAAGACTCGTTTCCGGTACTTCGCAGTAAGCGAACAAAAGAGCCGGGAGATATCTATCCCTAGCAGTACGTCTCTACTGGCACATTTTCTTGATCACATCTTTGAGGGTGCCGTTGAAACGCTCTACAAGCCTATTACACATGGGATGGTAAGGCGTCGTCAGTAACTGCCTTACTGACAAAAGGCGGTTAACCTCCTTCATTAGTTCAGATGTGAAGTTCGAGCCCCGGTCACTCAAAACTTCTCTCGGGAATCCATAACGCGAAAACATTTCCACAAGACCCTCTGCCACTTGGATACTGTCAATTGTTCTCAGTGGAATAGCGTCAGGATAACGAGTGGCCCCGTCAACCAGAGTAAGCACATATCTATTGCCTTTGGCGGATACTGGAGAGATTGGCCCCACAATGTCAATCGCCACTCGATGAAACGGTAGGTCGATGGCTCGCATCTTGCCGAGAGGTACAGGACCAACTCTTCCCTTCGAAACTGTGCGCTGGCCCACGTCACATGAGCGAACAAAGCGCTTAACGTCACTCTGAACACCCGGCCAAAAGAACTCCTCGGTGACCCTAGACACTGTTTTTTGAACACCCTGTTGTCCGGCCATAATGGCGTCATGTCCTAAGCGTAGCACGGTTTCTCGCATATATCTCGGTAGCACCGGCTGTTGGACCCGCCTTCTTGAACTAAATATGCGTGCCCTGTGCAGAAAACCATTTACCAATTGATATTCGAAGGATGTACGACTCTTCTTTCTTTTCACATTTTTCCCAACTCTTTCGAAGCAGGCTTTCAAGCTCGAGTCTTCTTTTTGCCTAATTGCAATTTCGCCCGGTGTTACGCTCAAGCACATCGTAAGAGGAGTAGAGAGCGGACGCTGCGTTGCTCGGGATTTCGCTTGAGCTCTTGTCTCCACTGCCGACGAGAAACTGACTGCACCCGTCTGAACTGTCGCAGGCCTTTCCTCCTTCGGATGTTCTTCAACGTCGAGCATCCTCCACTCGGGATCGGGGTCTTCGACACTTCTTGCACCCGTAATGTTTCCCAAGATGAGATCGTAGATGGGTTGGTCTACGCATTTTGCAACTACCTGCCCAGTATAATATGGCGTGGACACTAGAATCCTGGCTTCAGGAAGGTACTTTACTGTGCTGTCTAACAGAGTGACGGCCAATGCTTCCCCTGTAAGATCCTCGTCCTTCACCAGGCTTCTCCGAACCAAGACTGTGTTGGCTCCGCTGTCTCTAAGCACCAATATAGGACGGTCCCCTATTTGCCCAACCACCACTGGCATTGCTGCTTTCGACTTGGGTGTTCCGCTCACTGCCTCATTTTCCAGCGGCGTTTGCCCTCCTTTCAGCTGTGGAACTTCGGGTGGCGTGACAAGTTCTACCCTAGAGTCGACAACGCATGCAGCTTGGTCCTGCATTCTGTATCGGCACTCATCTAGAGTATGACCCCTCCTCTTACAACCTTGACACACAATCTGTGTTTTTTGGGCAGCGCTACTAGTCCGACAGTCAGCTGCACGATGCCCCACCTTGCCGCACAGAAAACACCTTACTGGCGCCTTAGATGCACAGCCATATGCTCTTGGTTTTGCCGCATCTGTCTCTAGGGTCTTTTGGGTTTCCTCTTTTGCTTTACTCAAATTTCATAGCCATTCAGCCTCGAGGAATTGGTCTGCAGCGTCTGCGAACTCTTCCAATGAACACAACTTTCTTTCAGGAATAGCGTTAGCTTTGAGCTGCAGCACCCTGAAAATTGCTCTGTGACCAGCTTGTCATGCATTCCTTCAAAGCTCTTTTCTGTGTTTGACATATCAAGCCACCTGTCTAAATAGTTGGTCAGTCTGCAGAAAAACTGCTTCGCGGTTTCCGAATCCTCGGGTTTCGCGGTGCGAAATCTCTCACGAAAACCCTCTGCCGTAAGCCTGAATCTTTGGAGGAGTGCCTTTTTGATTTTCTCCTAGTCCATGGAATCAGCAGCGGGCATCCTTCTAAATACATTAAGCGCCTCTCCATCTAAACACATGCTTAATGCCGTGGCCCATTCACTGCGCTCCCAGCCTTGCCCCAAAGCTATCCGCTCGAATCGTTGCAGATATGCGTTCAGATCATCTTTTTTGTCATCGAAAGAAGCCATCAGCTTCCTTGGAGAAACTCTGGCCGGTCTAGGAGATTCTCTACCCGCTAAGGAGCGTTGATCACTCTCCGTGATCTCCTCATATCCTCCCGCGACATGCGCCTGTTTCCACAAAAGAAACTCCTCCCGTTGTATCCTTCTTTTCTCCTGTTCTTCTGCCTCGCGAGCCTTCTAGCTTCCCGCTCTTCGGTCTGTCTGTCTGTCTGTCTGTCTGTCTGTCTGTCTGTCTGTCTGTCCGTCTGTCTGTCTGTGTGTTGTCTGTCTGTCTGTCTGTCTGTCTGTCTGTCTGTCTGTCTGTCTGTTGTTGCCAGGAAGAAAGAAAAGGAAAGTGCACAGGCCTGCTCACTGGCTCAGGCCGAGCCACAATCGCTACCACGTGCAGATAGTAGGAGAGTTGAAAGATGTGATAGAGACAGGATATTGCAGACGCGCTAAAGGCAAGGCCGATCCAGGAGTTAGTGCAATACCGTGCCAACCGGTGGCAGAAGTGAAGCATCCTTCAAACTCTCCGCCACATTTCTAAAAATAAGTCCATTGGACCCGTAACAGATACTCTACTCCCGCTCTTCTGCCTCGCGAGCTCTTTTATCTGCTTCGCGAGCTCTCTCATCTGCTTCGCGAGCGTCTGCGCGTGCTTGCGCTCTTTCCTCTCTCTGCCTATCTGCCTCCGCTTTCTGCCTCTTTCCCTCCTCGTCATAAAGACGCATCGCCTCTTCCTTGTTTAAGCCTTGCTTGAGCGCCAATTCTAACGTTTTTGCCAAATCCATACTTTCTAACGTCGAGAGATTGGAAAGATCCGAGACAAAGCAAAAAGCAAAAAAGGAAATGAATCCTGGCACCGGCTCGCCACTTATCTTTGTCACGGATCTCTCTGGAGAACACTCGGACCGAAAGAATGGACTAGGCGACAGGTGTATCCACACAAACGCACATTTAATGCACCCTACGTGACAGACACATTAGAATACAAAACTAACAAAACTAACACAAAACACAAAAACTATAAATACACACGACCCGGGCACACTGCTACCAGAGTCTACAACTAGCGTTCTACTATTAGCGGTCGGCGTTCGTGCTCACTGTTGGTTCGGTGCGGCTGCGGCATTGTATGGGTCCCGTAGCCGGCATCGAGGCGGCGTTCGGCGTGCTTGGGCTGGCGTTGCTGGCAGCGTCGTATAAGCTCCCGGTCCAAGCGCCCGTGGAGGTGATGCCGGTGTTGTTGGCGTTGGGGGCACCGCCCGGATGGGTGGCAACAGCGCTGGATACACCCCTGGCCGTAGAATGTGGTAGCGTCCTCCGTTGACTCCCCGGAACGGGCTCAGGCACGGCAGGAAGTCCACGATGCGAAGTCGTAGAACGGTAGCTGACCGGAGCAGTAGCTGGCGTCGCTCTCTTCCAGCCAAAGTGTCCCTGCCCCGCCGGAGCCTCCGCTTCTCTGCTGTTCCCCCCGTGCCTCGCTCTCACTCGCCCTTTTATAGCCTCGGTGTTAGTCCACGTAAGCCTTGTCGTCGTCTTCTCTTCTCCACCAATCATCTCTCTCCACCTCATCGAATGCTTCTTCCTTTTCTTTATTCTTCGGTTAATCCACGTCGTCTTCTTCACACCTCTTTCCTTTAAAAATTAATTTAGGCTCCTTAATATATGTGACAGTCTTCCTGATGTGTTAATAATAATATTTGGTTTTTCGGGGAGAGGAAATGGCGCAGTATCTGTCTCATATATCGTTGGACACCTGAACCGCGCCGTAAGGGAAGGGATAAAGGAGGGAGGGAAAGAAGAAAGGAAGAATGAGGTCTCGTAGTAGAGGGCTCCGGAGTAATTTCGACCACCTGGGGATCTTTAACGTGCACTGACATCGCACAGCACACGGGCGCCTTAGCGTTTTGCCTTCATAAAATTTAATTTAGGCTCCTTAATATATGTGACAGTCTTCCTGATGTGTTCCAGGTACAACACTTAATCCTTGCTGCAGAGCCTACTGAAGGTAAAAACACCCGATTAAAGGCAACAGCCAAACTCTTAGTTGCAATGGCGATGGCTAAGAATGACTCCAGCATGTCAAGGCCACCCAGCACATGGCTAAGTGCTGCCGATTCGTACTGCTATGGGCGCATAGGTAAAGCACACGATAAGGTATTGCTGTGAGGCCACTATACGGCTACCTGCCAGCATGCCAAATCCCAGTGCAGCACATGCAGCAAGACCAGACATATAGAAGAAGTAGTTCACACAACCAAGGCCACTGGCAAAGATGAACACTGCAAGCAAGCAGAATAAGCAAAAACAGACGAAGCAACCTGTAAACAGTGTTAGGAACAGTGTCACGTAGTGGTGACGGCTGTCTGAAAGACAGCGAAAAGGGCTTCTAAAAAGAAACTGTTTACTGGGCAGACCTGCGCCCACAAAGAACTAAATGACTAGGCGACGGCATACCAACAAGCGTGCTCAGTGGTCGTCGAACAGTATACCCACGCTCTCGGCTGCGCACAGTCTAAAGCTTACAACAAAGTTTCGATACAGCTTGCAAATTAATTACAGCAGTCTGAAAAAACTTAGAACCGGCTCCACCTGGGTACGATCAATTGAGGTAAATATGCTCAAGTCTTGCATCACAAACAGCGCAATAACTCCGTGCGCTGGCAGCTTTTAGGAAATAAAAAACAAAGATTAGAAGGCTTTGCAGCCTTATCTCCTTAAAGAAGTATCGATCTGATGCTTTACAACAAAGAAAAATGTGGGCAAAAATAAACACCGAGTGCAAAAAAAACGATCATTGGAAATTTTAGCAGTGTCCGTTAGCATGCATAATAGGGCTTTAGCACACAACATGTACAATTTCTGGGCGTGCATGGCGCTGCTGAGTCACTTTTGCTCTGTAGGAGGATACTTCGTAGTCAAGCTCTCAAGGTCGATGAACAATCTTGTGCAAAGGCTTTTAACTCGGTCCGCGACGGCGAATGGGCATCCATACCTATACATGGCCACCCGGCTCATATTCCGCGTAGTGTCAGCGTAGATTGTCGCGTTGGGTGCCGGTGTGTTGTTTGTCTACACAGGCTGACCAGTCGTAGTGCTTCTTCTATGCGCTGTAGGTAGGCGGCGCTGTTGGCATTGTCTTCAGCAACGTGTGGCAGCATGGCATCGAGTGTGGTCGTGGCCTCCATGCCATCGACGAGCCTAAAAGGCGTCATCTGGGTGGTCTCCTGCACTGCCGTGTTGTAAGTGAAGATGATGCAAGTCAGGATTACGTGCCAAGTCTTGTGTTCGGCATCGACATACATGGCGAGCATGTCAATGATGATTTTCTTCAGAGGTTGGGTTGGGATATCGAAAAGCCGCAAAACAGTAGGGCCGCAATACCAGACCCGCTAAGAAAGAAAATAAGCATACAACCTATCCCCCGAAACATGGACCCAAACCTCCATGTTAACAGGAGACAGGCCAGAGCAGAATTTTACGAGAGGCACATGGGGCACAGAGAAAATACAGTCTATACAGACGCCTCCCTCTACCCCCAAGCACACAAAAACTAAGCCGTAGCGGTAGTCGTAAACAACCGAGGAGAGCACATCACGAGCCTCACAGCCGAAGTGTCCGATATAACGGAGGCAGAGGAGATAGCTGTCGCCCTGGCAGCTAGAGAAGGATATAGAACAAGGAAATCCCTTAACATTTTAACAGATTCGCAAGAAGCGTGCCGGAACTATATCCGAGGCAGAATTAGCAGTACGGCACTCAAGATCCTCGGTGGAGCCCCGCTCCCCGAGGAACGACAAACACAAAGTTTAATCTGGATACCAAGTCACGCGGGGATCAGGGGCAATGAAGGGGCAGACATCCTAGCTCGAGGAATGACCAGCCGAGCAGGAACGTCGTTAACCCCGGAGGAGTCTCCGGTCGCTTGTGGGGAGCTATGCGGAATTACTAAACCTATACAAGGGGCTAAGAATCCAATATCCCCCACCGCATAAAGCATTAACCAAGGAGGAGGCCACAGTATGGCGTAGACTGCAAACCGGCTCTTTCCTAACTTATACATACTAAACAAGATGTTCCCCACACAGTATAGCGCCAACTGCCCGTGGTGCGGAGCATGACCGACATTATACCATATCACGTGGGAGTGCGAAAGAAATCATGCATTATACAAACACAAAACACCATATGCGGAGCAATGGGAGAGCCGGCTCACCAGCTGCGAGCTCGTAGTCCAAAGGGCCCTAGTAGCGCAAGCAAGCGAGGTGGCCCGACTCAGTGGAGCCCTGGAATAGGGGCCCACCCACGGCCAAGGAGGACCCAAGCTTCAAGATGAAGACTATCCTCCACCGCTACCACCCCCGTAAGAGAATCAATAAAAAGTTTTTCATTCATTCATTCAGACGTTCTGCAAGTCCGTTGGTTTGCGGATAGTATGCAGGTGTCCTCTGGTGGCTTCTTTGGCTGTAAAGCAGGATGGCTTGCGTCAGCTTCACCGTGAATGCTGTTCCTCTGTCCGTAATGAGCACTTGTGGGGTGCCACGTCAGAGAAGAATGCACTGCATGAAAAATTTGGTGACTTCTCCTGCTGTTCCGTTCAGTAGGGCTTTTTCCTCAGCGTTGCGGGTCAGGTAGTCTGTCGCTACAATGCTCCAGTTTGTTGACTTTGGGAAAAGGCCAAGCAGGTCCATGCCAATCTGTTGGAAGGGTCTTGACGGAGATTCAATAAGGTTAAGGAATCCTGCTGGTCGGAAGGGAGGATCCTTCCATCGCCGACACTCTCTGCGGTCTTCCACATAACGTGCGACATCGGCAGATAGCTGAGGCCAGTACTACTTGTCTTGAATGCTGTGGATGGTGCGAGAAAACCAAAGATGTCCAGCGGTCAGCTCATCATGTAAAGCATGTAAAATTTCTTCACAAGCATTTCCAGGTAAAATAAGGATGCAAGTATTCTGTGTGCAGAAAGACGACAGTCTTCACTTCCGATGAGGTTGGTGTGAAGAAACCTTGCCTTCCAAATGCTCGTTGAGGCATTGGAGCTTAGAGTCCGAGCACTGCTGCTGTGCAAAAGTGCTGCTGCTAGTATCTCCTAGGAAGGCATCGTCGTCATCTTTTAGTGGTGCGTCTATAGGCATGCGGTGTCAGAGTGCTTACATCCAGACTTGTAAACAACGGTAACGTCAAACTCTCGGACTCGTAAGCTTTGTCGAGCGAGGCGGCAAGATGGGTCCTTCAAGTTGGCGAGCCAGAGGAGCACGTGATGATCAGTCACAACTTTGAAAAGCCTGCCGTACAAGTACACAATGTATGATGAGGCAGTTAGGACATCCGTAGACATGTGGGCGGCAAATGTTGCCATCAATAAAGACATGTCATGCCGATGGTGGAAGACGTCGTTTGTATCCTCAATGGAGCCAAGTTTTCTCGAAGCTGGACCTGAATAGGGTTATCACCCGCTAGACCTTGTTGAGATATCACAACAGATAGTCACATTCGCCATGCACTGCGCACTGAGAAACTTCTCTCTTGAGTAAACGCAGCAGCAGAAATCTTCCATGATGCAATTGACAAGTTCTTCCTGACCAAGAGGGGTCCACCAACGTAAGAGATGACATTTTAGTGTAAGGACACTCTCTCAAAGAGCACGATCACCGTCTTCACCTTGTGCTACGATCACAGCAAGAAGCCGGACTTAGCCTGAACATCAAGAAGTGAGTGATTGGGACAAGAGTAAAGTTCTTACGACACATATTGTCCAAACTGTGTATCACAGCAAATCTTGACAACGTGGAGACAATCAAGCACATGACTCATCCAGTGACTCCCTCAGAAGTTTGAAGCTTGCTGGGGATGATTTAACTACTGCAGTTCATTCATCCCACACTTGGCGCATACTGACGAAAAGCTTCGCGCGCTTACTTGAGAAAAGAACACATTTCAATGGACCAGCAAAGAACAACACAATAATGTTAACAAGGAACTGGCTGCCCACCACTTGCGCAACTGCTACGATGACAGGAAAAACTGCCTCATGACAGATGCAGGACCAGCAGGGATAGATGCAGTGTTGACACAAGAAAGAAAAGGACAAAAGCTATACATCATCGTGCACTTTAGTCAAGCATTGACTTCTACAGAGAGGCGCTATCCTCAAATAGAAGTACTGACGAATGAATCAACAGTAGGACATTTCAGAGTGTAGCTGGTTGGTGGAAGCTTTGTGAATGAGACAAACTACAAACTGCTTGTCTATATCATAGCAGAACTGTCGCCCCGATTAGAGTGTCAGCCTATGAAGAACCGAAGAACCCCTTGTGTTGAGAATCAGCTGCAAAGCAGTGCTGATCCCAGCAATACTAAAGAGCCGGGAAGAGCGTTGCCGGAATCCTCACCATTTGTTGCTTCTGATGACCATTCACTTTGAAATACTCGCTGTCCACATCGGCCTTATCAGCAACTTCCACGTCAAAATCCACGATCGTTGAGTCATCCTAATTGACGACGGTGCACTGGTTTTGTGGTCATCCCATGGTCTGGAAGCTGCGTGCAAAGTGTAGCTATGGCCACTTCTTCTGCACTGGCCTCCTTCGATTGCTGCCGTCCACTTAGAAATGCTGGCGCTGAAGCAACCGTACCCTTATTGTAAGGACAAGTACTGCCTTGAAGACATCGTCGTCTTCCACCAATGCTGCAAATACCACAAGTTAAAATATGACAGCTGAGGTGACAGCAGATCGAACAAAGTCTTCATCCTCGTCCTCCCTCGCAACAAACCTCCTGTGCCAAGAGTCCAAAGCTTTCAAGGCACGTGTAGTTGACAAGGCTTGAATAGAAAAATGCCAGTGGGTAGAGCTTGACACAAAGAAGCACAGTGGCTTGTCACAATCAACATGCTCCAAAACACCTGTGCAAACATTGGTCATTAGTGTGGGTGTATAACAGTGGCTACATGAACCAAGGCGTCAGCAGGAAAACTGAAGGTTTGAGGTGGCTGATCAGCTGACGTTGCTAGTTCCCTGACAACAAATGCGGCCAAGTCCAGAACTGGCGAGGAGTCAGGAGATAGATGGCTTACAAAACAATCTGTAGGGTTTTAACATAGTTACACCCAGTAGACATGTAAAAGTCTGTGTTTAGCTTGGCTGCCTCATGGGTTTGCTTTGCTGGGTCGTCGGCACATCTGGCGACGATAATAGTCTGACAGTAGTATTAGTTGATGAAGACAACGATGTGCAATGCACAGCGTGAGAGTGCGTTGGTGTTTAACACCAGGTGTGATCGGCTGCGGTGATAGCATAGTGCTCTTGTGCAGTGGCAAGCGAGGCTGATCTGTTCGCGCTGCCGCGAGTTCGAATCTCAGTCATGGAAATATTTCTTTTACTCAACTTGGCATAGCACAAACCACAACTGGACAAGATTCTTGGCCGGTGTTTGTGAACGTATGAGTGCTTTCGCACTAAAATGCTGCAATCCTCAAAGGCGTTGAGTGCAGAATTTTGTGCAGCCATACCAGCCTTTTACGTGCAGGGCTTACATTTGGGTCAGAGGGGTAGCCAACGCTGCACAGGAACAGCAGCAGAGCTGAATTTGTGAGGGCCAATGTTGTAAGCGTGGATTTAAAACAGTGCTGCTATGACAACATAGGTCACTTCTCACTTGAGCACGCCCTGCTCGTTGAGGGAGCAGGATCCTGTCCAGAAATAGTTGCGCCCATTGCGGAGCGTGACTGGCGTGCAGCAATGAGCTCCTGTTTTGTGCGCCGTGGTGTGAAAAGCTCACTCATTTAAGGGTTGTGGCAGCTGCTCCTGCTGCTCTCATTCCGTGCCTGTCTAAAAGAAGAGCAGGAGATGAAACGGTTGACAACCTCTTGCATGAGTGCTGGAACATACCCTGCAAAAGAAAAGAGTGTTACGTAATGTTTATGTAAACTTGATTTACACACCATAAGTTGTTTCAGTCTTGACTAGGCACACAACTTCTCCTTTTCTGGCGCTCAATTGCTTACTTTTCCATTTCCGCTCGCCATCCTTGTTGACAGCTTGAGCACAGCCAGTGTTTTCATTGGGATGGAGGATGGCTAGCTGAGTCCTCATCGTATAACAAAATATGTAAAGGGAAACATACAAAAGCACGGTTGGGCTTATTCTTCAATATAAATAAGCAAAGCAGCCACTTGTGAAGGATGTACCTTGCACGCATAATGTCACTTGAAAATGACACAAACATTGGGGCAAACTTGATCAACACGCTGTGAAAAGACTCGAGGTTGCATGTCTGTGCACATGCCGAAAGCTTCTCAATGTCTTTGAGAAGCAGTCTTTCGGATGCAATGGCAACAAGTCGAGCATAAGCTGGTGTGCCTGAAAGTTTTCAGTTTTGAGTGGATGCAACTGCAGGCACAAAACATGACTGTACCTGGTGAGAGCCATTTTCCATTCGGTATGCTGTCTTGTAGGCACCTTGGGTATGGGTCACCATGCCCAGAATGTACGTTGGCAACATGCTTCAGCATGCCTAAAAAAAAACAGATTCACGAACACAATGATGCAATTCAGTGCTAGCAACATTTTTACTTCATAATGAGACCAATGCACTAGGTCAGATGGCAGTTGCCATCAAAAGTATATTCTAGAAAACAGGTAGCTTTCACAATAAATGCCCTTGGAATAAGGTCGCAAGTGACATAGGTGTGAAGGGAGGTATCCCCTGTAACATATGCTACCCAATTTCGACAAACCTGAGTTGTGCACACCTTCTACAAACAAAAATCAGATATAGCAGGATGACAAGTTAAGCTTAATTATAGAAGACAATCTCACTATGGCAGAACACTCCCTTTTAAACTTCAGGATCATTTTTTCAGTTCACACATCTAATTAGCATGCAAAACCAGCATGACTTATGAGGGTTTTACTGCTAATCTCTTTAATAAACAAGTGCAGAAATATTACTGGCTGTGGTTCCCAAATGAAAACTTCCAGGCTCTTAAAATTGCCTTATGGTGAAGGAATGACTTTGCAAGCTTACTTTTCCACATGGCCAACAGCAGTTTTCCATCCTCTGCTCTCACAGCGACGCACCATTATAGGTTGTTGACCACTGGTTGGACCCAGTGACGAAGGTCACCGCAGCCTGTCTTCTTGCTCGCTGCAACCAGTCTTTTCTTAATCGCTGCAATTGAGATGCTGATTACGGCGCGATTTATTATTTTTTTCACACGCAAATATGCGCTTCACAAATGTATCGCTTACTGACAAAGCATGCACAGTGCAGTGGCAAGCGAGGCTGATCTGTTCGCGCTGCCGCGAGTTCGAATCTCAGTCGTGGAAATATTTCTTTTACTCAACATGGCATAGCACAAACCACAACTGGACAAGATTCTTGGCCGGTGTTTGTGAACGTATGAGTGCTTTCGCACTAAAATGCTGCAATCCTCAGTAGGCGTTGAGTGCAGAATTTGGTGCAGCCATACCAGCCTTTTACGTGCAGGGCTTACATTTGGGTCAGAGGGGTAGCCAACGCTGCACAGGAACAGCAGCAGAGCTGAATTTGTGAGGGCCAATGTTGTAAGCGTGGATTTAAAACAGTGCTGCTATGACAACATAGGTCACTTCTCACTTGAGCACGCCCTGCTCGTTGAGGGAGCAGGATCCAGTCCAGAAATAGTTGCGCCCATTGCGGAGCGTGACTGGCGTGCAGCAATGAGCACTTGTTTTGTGTGCCGTGGTGTGAAAAGCTCACTCATTTAAGGGTTGTGGCTGCTGCTCCTGCTGCTCTCATTCCGTGCCTGTCTAAAAGAAGAGCAGGAGATGAAACGGTTGACAACCTCTTGCATGAGTGCTGGAACATACCCTGCAAAAGAAAACAGTGTTACGTAATGTTTATGTAAACTTGATTTACACACCATAAGTTGTTTCAGTCTTGACTGGGCACACAACTTCTCTTTTTCTGGCGCTCAATTGCTTACTTTTCCATTTCCGCTCGCCATCCTTGTTGACAGCTTGAGCACGGCCAGTGTTTTCATGGGGATGGAGGATGGCTGGCTGAGTCGTCATCGTATAACAAAATATGTAAAGGGAAACATACAAAAGCACGGTTGGGCTTATTCTTCAATATAAATAAGCAAAGCAGCCACTTGTGAAGGATGTACCTTGCACGCATAATGTCACTTGAAAATGACACAAACATTGGGGCAAACTTGATCAACACGCTGTGAAAAGACTCGAGGTTGCATGTCTGTGCACATGCCGAAAGCTTCTCAATGTCTTTGAGAAGCAGTCTTTCGGATGCAATGGCAACAAGTCGAGCATAAGCTGGTGTGCCTGAAAGTTTTCAGTTTTGAGTGGATGCAACTGCAGGCACAAAACATGACTGTACCTGGTGAGAGCCATTTTCCATTCGGTATGCTGTCTTGTAGACACCTTGGGTATGGGTCACCATGCCCAGAATGTACGTTGGCAACATGCTTCAGCATGCCTAGAAAAAAAACAGATTCACGAACACAATGATGCAATTCAGTGCTAGCAACATTTTTACTTCATAATGAGACCAATGCACTAGGTCAGATGGCAGTTGCCATCAAAAGTATATTCTAGAAAACAGGTAGCTTTCACAATAAATGCCCTTGGAATAAGGTCGCAAGTGACATAGGTGTGAAGGGAGGTATCCCCTGTAACATATGCTACCCAATTTCGACAAACCTGAGTTGTGCACACCTTCTGCAAACAAAAATCAGATATAGGCAGGATGACAAGTTAAGCTTAATCATAGAAGACAATCTCACTATGGCAGAACACTCCCTTTTAAACTTCAGGATCATTTTTTCAGTTCACACATCTAATTAGCATGCAAAACCAGCATAACTTATGAGGGTTTTACTGCTAATCTCTTTAATAAACAAGTGCAAAAATATTACTGGCGGTGGTTCCCAAATGAAAACTTCCAGGCTCTTAAAATTGCCTTATGGTGAAGGAATGACTTTGCAAGCTTACTTTTCCACATGGCCAACAGCAGTTTTCCATCCTCTGCTCTCACAGCGACGCACCATTATAGGTTGTTGACCACTGGTTGGACCCAGTGACGAAGGTCACCGCAGCCTGTCTTCTTGCTCGCTGCAACCAGTCTTTTCTTAATCGCTGAAATTGAGATGCTGATTACGGCGCGATTTATTATTTTTTTCACACGCAAATATGCGCTTCACAAATGTATCGCTTACTGACAAAGCATGCACAACATGAAATATGCAGTATGAAGGGACAAGGACAGAAAGAAAACAGACAAAGCATTCATTCTGTCCTTGCCCATGCTACATATTTCAAATTGCAACTGCACAAACACAAACAAGTATCTACTGTTGAAAAAGCATGTGTTCACCTATAGTATGACTGCCTGGAGAGCAGCAAATAGGTGACAAGTGCAAATACATGTATTGGAGTGAAAATGTGTCATCACAGTGCAGTTTGCCTATATAAATTGCAATATGATGATACACTTTGTACATAGTATTGAACTGTTTTACCGATCACACGGTCATTTTGTGGGCTCTCAAACCTACTGTCAAAGCACTCAAAGGCCAACTGAGCGTTGCGACACGGGCGGCTCCGATGACCATCGCATGAATAACCTATCAACTCAACGGAACGGCAAGGAACTCTACTGAGATTTTGAGGGCCTTCAAGAAGTGGTTGCGCACACTCTCGACACAGTGCTCAAAGCACAACGCTTGGGAATAAAATTAAAGCGCTATCATAGGGAACTTCAAAATATACAACTTTGGTGGCAGAATAAAGACATGTCAGATGACAAAGCACAGCAGCATAGTATCATTGCTGCCAGCAGTAAAAAAACAATGAACACCAGTGTCCTCAAAGGTGCATAAATGCTACTACAGCTTGTTCGAGACAATAGACTTCATTTCAAGAGTGATATGTAACTCTACCAACTAAGCGTTTTGTTTTCAACCTTTCAGGTTAAACTTGTTGGTTCAATGGCAGCAATGATGGTGGCACAAAACGGTGGTGTGTGATGATGCAATCTTTCGAACTTGAGTTTGCTGTGTAACAGCATGAAAACTCCTTCAGGTTCAATGCCTATTGAGAATCTCGAAAGCTCTCCATTCAATTGCCTTTAAAGGTGCCCCGAAACATATAATCAGTGCTTTGTTTTGCCATTTGGTTGCATAGAATGAGTTATAGTGATGCTAATAGCATCATACAATATAAGATAAGCAGAGAGACAGCTGGCATGCTTGTGGTCCTTGCTCATGATGCCAGAAAAAATGATTACATTTTGAATTGTTTAGATATTAACAATTTTTTCACAGGAATGTTCATTCTTATTCTCAAAAAGCAATCCCAATAGGCACAAAATACTCTCAATGCATTACATTGATCACTTACTCTTTGCGACATGCCACGTATCAAACTTGTGGTCAACACATGGCTCATGCACTTGCATGTGATTCTTGACACCCGGGTGACGGTCAGTTGTTAGTGATGCAACAGCAACACCCTGAGATCTCAGCTCTTGCATGCTTTAACAAGCCCGTATTTCTCCATTGCATTGCTTGTTAATACTTCCCTACTCTGAAAATGTGATGTGATGCATCCCAGAATTATACAACCAGTACCAAAGTGGCAGCTGGCTGGCACATTCAAAAAGGCCAGACAGAAACATGACACGCACCTCTCACAGCTGCAATTGGACAAAATGAATGACTGCTGGAAGCTGGGTCCATGAAGCTGTAGGTCAAATACTTGGCCGAGAAACCTGGCGAGTCACATCGCCCATCACCAGCCAAGTGAAGCGGGCCATCTAGTGCTTCAAGCACATTTTGCTGTTCATCTTCCCACATCTGGTAAATGAAAGCGTGTAGCGTGTAGCGTGAGCTTGAGAGCAAAGCAGATATAAATGCTTCACATGCGGCCTCTTGGATACCATGTCGAACTATGGAATGCATTCCCAACGAACACAAAACTTCCTCAAAATCTCCCAGAAATATCCTATCAGGACTATTGGAATGTCCCCAGGATGTGCTCATTTTTCCCGAAGACATCCAAAAACGTCCCCACAACTAGCCATGTCCAAAAATTTGTGCGTCCCAGGGACGGCCCCAAAAGGTTAATGATACATTTCTCGGCTCTGGCTGAATAAAATTATTTTCTTCTTTTTCATGCAGACTCCAGGCATCTAAGCGCACATATGTGCTAAATTTCAGGCAGATTCTTACGTTACAGATGGTGTAATACATCTGTCCACTAGCGTGAATGTCATGCTGGCTAGGCCATTCAGATTTACCGTTTACATGAAATGTGCTTTAACAACGCGAAAATTTGGACTAGTGGTGCATGATCTTGTGACGGGAGCAGCGCAGCACGAGACAAAGAGAGAGGCGGGACACGACGCTGAATAACAACCAGATTTTTAATGCACGTTCGTCGAATATATACATCTCGCTCGTATAAGAAGGAAAAGAAAACAGCATGCAAAACGCACAAGATGCACACGTGGGGAAATATTAAGACATCGCACGCAGATAATCAATTTCTCCGTCGCGAAGCGCTAGTGAAGGTATGCAGACACATACGTCGCTCTTTGGTCGGACGTTGAAGGTTTCTTCAATCTCCCTGGTTCGTTGATCAAAATATGACGGGATTACCATTGTGTTGATAAGCTGCGGAGCGCATTCATGCTCTCTGCAATGTTTTGCTTATTCACTACTGGTGGCGCCCTTTAGGAATCTTTTGTGCTCTCGAAGCCTTTGATTCAAACAGCGCCCTGTTTGACCAATGTTCGTGCGTCCGCATGACAGAGGTATTTCATAAACCCTGCTTTTCACACATTTCACATGTTTTTTCCGGTGTTGTTTATTGCATTGATTTTTTCCTTTTCTCGCTGTTGACTTTGGCGCACAGGCTTCTTAACTTGTGGGTGCTGACATAAGCATTTTTACACCAGCTCTTGCTCCTACACTTTTGAGATTGTGGGAAATGCCATTAATGCAAGGAATGACCGCGTACGGCTTCCTTTATTCTGATGTGGTTGTGACATATTTTCTGCCTCTAAGTGCTTGCAGAATCCCTTCTGCAACACAGGATAGCTGTCTCGTCGGGCAACCTGCTGCTTTCAGCTGACGGTTCTGGGTGTGAAAACTGCCATGAACTTCATGATGACAGGATCTCGCCAATGCGGCTCTCATTCCTGTTTTTTTCTACCCCCGCTTGATGATCTTGGAGTGCGCAGGTGTTTAGGGGAGCAGTCCCTTCTAGCTTCGTGGTGCGTACCGCCACCATATGTGAACGCCTAGAAAGGCTAGCGTCAAGTCAAGCAATCGCATAACGTTGTTTTCTGGGAGTTCACTTATTATTTCTAGTCCTAGTTCTTCTAGTCCTTCTAGTCCTTAGCAAAAGTAGCCATGAGAGCCGCATTGACGAGATCCTGTCATCGTGAAGTTCAAGGTAGCTTTGACGCCCAGAACAGTCGGCTGAAAGCAGCAGGTTACCCGACGAGACTGCTATCCAGTGTCGCAGATGGGATTCTGCAAGCACTTAGATACAGAAAATATATCAAAACCACATCAGCAGAAAGGAAACCGTATCCGGTCATTCGTTACATTAATGACATTTCCCACCGTCTCAACAAGGTAGGCGCAAGAGCTGGTGTAAAAGTGTTCATGTCAGCACCCAACCAATTAAGAAGCCTGTGCGCCAAAGTCAGCAGCGAGCAAAGAAAAATCAATGAAAGAAAAAGCACCGGAAAAAGCATGTGAAATGTGTGAAAAGAGGGGTTGCAAAATACTTCTGTCATGCGGAAGCACCTATTTTAGTCAAACAGGGCGCTGTTTGAATGAACAGCTTCGAGAGCACAAAAGATCCCCAAACGGCGCCATCATCAGCGAATTAGCAAAACATTGCAGAGAGCATGAATGTGACCTGCAGCTTAGCAACACAATGGTCATCACGTCATATTTTGATTAACGGACCAGGGAGATTGAAGAAGCCTTCAACATCCGACAAAAGAGCGACGTATATGCGTCAGCATACTTTCGATAGCGTTTCGGGACAGCGAAAGGGATTATCTGCGTGCGTTTTCCTAATATTTTACCACGTGTACATCTTATGTGTTTGTCATGCTTCTGTTCTTTCCTTATTGCACGAGTAAGATGTATATATTCGATCGAACGTGGATTAAAAATCTGGTTGTTAGTCAGCGTTGATTCCCGCCTCTCTGTTTTGTTTCGTGCTGCGCTGCTCCCGCCAAAAGAACATGAAATGCGCCAAAATTTTACACACAAACGAAATATGAATTCAAAAGTTGCCCGATCCTGTCCATATAACAAGAAATAACAGCGCAATACAGATGTAATTTCAGAGTATTAGTTGTGCTCTTTACATTTAAATGAATACAAACAGGAGACGCATATGTATGCACCATTTAACATACAATGTACGGAGCACTACGGCACCAGCATAAAATAATGGTCAAATTTTTATCTAGCTCTGGGAAATCTCAATAATAAAGCAATGAAAACATAATACAGACTGAAAGTTGATGCACTTTAAGCAAATATTCTAAATGGTACAAAAGGAAATATGCACACGCAAAAGCAGACGCATGTAAAGAGCAACCTGGGTGCCAAAAGAAATGACGAGATGGGCGTACGATACTGATACGCGGTTTCAGGTCACGGATTTTCTGCAGGTTGAAACGTCCCTCTCACTTTGCCTCTCACACGAGCCTCGGAGTAAGCTTGAGCGTGTTATCAAAACAGGAAAAAAAATTAACTCTACTAGGCGAAAAAAAAAAACGAGCATAAACCAACATACCTTAACGACGTTGCCAACGGAAACCCGGGGGTGATATAAAATGCTGCAACTGTGTACATGAATTCAACGCAGCCTTCTGTCCTGCGCCTTCTCACGGCACAGCGAACGAACAAACATACGCCTTACATCCTCGTTACACCCCCGTTTTATTTTCTTGTGATTAAGTGTGGAGATAAGACTGCTTGGAGCCGGATGGAAAGGGGGGACGTCTTGAGGTAGGAGCCTTGGCGCGCCGCACCCATGGTATTGCAGACCGCGCGTGCAGCACAATACGGCGTGGGAGGCGAGATCAAGGGGATGAAAGCACAAGTAATCCGATGGGGATGGGTTGAAAGTCAGCTACGGGAACACAACACAAACTATACCGCTGCGACAGGACGGCAATGTTAAGCAGGTTAATCCATGGGCACTCGCAGAAAGAGTCTGGTGGGCCTCAGAAAGTCTCTCCCGCCTATGACCGCAGTGGACGGCCAAGCTGCCACCAACAACACTCCACAGTCGTCGGAGACGCTTAGGGAAGCAGAGTGCGCGCTAGGAGTCGCCCATTGCCTTGAAATCCGCTGCCGCACACGACGCCTGGAAGAGCGCCATTATGGTGTAGGACAGTGAAGCTGCGCAAGACTTGCGATGCGCCGCGCGCCGCTGCATCAGTTCCAAAAAGAATTATGTGGGCACGCCGAGGTGAGCGGGAAAGCTGCCATGAATCAGCAGCTACGAAGTTCACGACAGCCCAGTGATGAGAACAAAAGCTGCCGCGCTCTGGGGCTTACGCGCGAGCGGCTAGGGGCTGCGCGAATACGTGTGCGCAACATGGCTTCCTTCCAGCGAGGAAGCCGGGAGAGCGCAGCGATGAAGCCGGGCGATCGACTGGAGGCCATTACAGCGCCTCTGCTAGACAGCGGCGCAACGAGGACTTCTAGTAGTTGGAGATGCCTGCAGGGACCGCCGCACCGTGCTGAAGTTGGAAACACTATAGAAGACTGGCACGTTGGTGACCGCCGCTCCCGGCGGTGCGATGAAAAGGCAGACCGCCGTCGCCTGCGTGCCTGCAGCATGCAGCCGACGGCCCAGGAGAGAGATGCGGGGTGAAATGCGCTTCCTTCGGCTGTTCGAAAAAAACTGCCTAATCTCTCAAAACGGCGAGTGCAAGAGCAAAACCTTCTCTCCCGGTAGCTTTTGGCGCGAGGGAGAGAGAAAAGGAAGCGAGGAGTCAATTTGTATTTTCTGTTGAAAAGCATTGGTCCCAAAAACGTGCTCCCAATTGCCTTTCTGGGATGAAAATGCTATGATTTATTTTTGTTTGTGCTTAACACCGCCGAAAAAACGTTTCTAGACCGTTAGTGGGCGCACTTCCCTTTTGCTTGTGTTTTTGTGTGCCTGCCTCTACGGCCTGGAAATGTTCGATCAATGTTTTACTGGGACTAGGACATTCCATCCTTTCTGGGCGCACCTGAGGAGGTACGTTGTTTGCTGGGTTGTTGTCACGTTCAACCTTTTTCACAATCTACTGCTTCGAGAACAGGAAAAGCTTGTTTACTAAATGAAGTGAAATTAATTTTGATTTGGCTTGATTTATTTCTGCTACATCAATGCAACATGTTCTGCAGTGAATTCTGCTGAAGAAAAATAGAGGTCAAGAAAAATGTATCAGGAACAGAAGTATCGGGCAATAAACAGCCACTTTCAGATGCGGTAGCACTTGTTACACACCTGTCTGATAGCTGACTGCAAGATGAATGTTTGATACATATAATACAAGCGGCTTGACGGCACACAGATGCCCGCTTGTTGACGAAGCCGGAGCACCTTTTTTGGGCTGGCTCCAGAAAAACAGATGGCAGCAGACAGCAGTGCATTTCCAGCCGCCTTTTTGTTAAACATAGGCTGGCTCGTCCATGTCAATCTATGCTGCTCCATACATACTGCTGTGACTTAAGTGCAGAACCTCTGACTTTTGTGGATACTTTGCAAGGTGTCTGGCACCATCTGCGCACTTTGAACAATTTTAACAAATTTTGCTCAAAGATGTTGAGTTTCCTCTGAGAGTGTGCTGATGCACTTGGAGTCTCAGAACCTCTGTAAAAACAAACGTAATGACTGGTGTAATAAATCCCCCAGACAGTCACAATTACTATTACAACAGAAACTGAGAATACTCTTCAGGCTAAAGGGTTCAGACGAAAGAGAAATTTAAAAAACACTCACAAAAATGACTGATCACTTGATGGCTCACAGCTGTCATCAGCAGGGAACTTCACAGGGGATGGCTCCACTGCTGATAGTGACAATGCATGTTGATGATTCAGTGGTGTTGAGCACCTTATGATGGAACCTTCTGCAACAAACTCCAATGATGTGTTCAAAGAATCCTCAGATGTGCCATCTGCTTGGTATTTTGTGGTGCCTGCTTCAGGGAGCCACACAGACTCTGTCTGTGTACATTCATCTGTCATGGCTTTGATCTGGAAGCTGGCCTGAACACCTGAAAGAAAAGTGAGGAATTTGCAATAAAACTAGACATGATGGCACTTAATTCAGTAATGCAAATCCAAGCAACTTGTCAAGGCCCTGATAAAACAAACAACGACCAAATAAGCTACGCATACACATTGAGTCGCTCTATTGCTAAATTTCTGACTTCTCAACCAGAATTAAAATCGTATAAATGGCGATGAATTCATGCTTGCAAATAGAAAGTTACCTATAGACTGCTTTTCATCCATAGCAATGATATGCATCTGTGTGGAAGCAGTGACCAGCCTGCAGTAGTTGTGGTCTATTCTGTGACTTGTTGATAGCTGCAAAGGTGAAAATGAAACACCCGTGCATCAACATACAACCTGGTCACTCAGCAAATATTTTCACATACTTTCTCTCCATTGTTCAAGGTAGGGCCTGATAAGCCAAGTTGAACTAGTGAAGGAACACTAATTTCCACATTTGCGCCAATTCTAAGGAAAAATGAAGTCTGGTCTGTAGGCACCTAGGTAAGAAGTAAATTTTTTAGCACAATTGCTTTTTCATACAAGACCGCACACACAAAGTTTAAAACCTCACGTTTAAGCTTGAAGTAGATGGTATCTCTGGTGCAGAAACATCAGTAGGATCAGCCTCTTCAGGTTCGGTTAGGTGCTCCTGAAATATGCAGTGATGAACTCCTTCAACTCATATATTACCTGTATACCATCATATCGCCGGCAGCTTTCATAACCTGTTATCAGCAAAGCACAGCTTGAGATCAGTGACAGCCTCTGCCAACATGCAGAGGTCACACCCTGCCACACTACCTGTTGCAAAAAACCACTGTCGACATATGAAGAAAGACTCCTATGAGAAATGAATTCCTTTTTTATCGCTCTATATCGGTTTAGTGGACTTAGGGTCCCTAGTGGACTACTGACAGGTTTACGCTCTCATGACTGTGTTCATACTTTGCAGCCACAACAACCAATGAAAAGGTTCACATTCCAGACAATGCTTCGCGCGCTGATGAAATTTCTTTCGTCTTTTCTGTTTTATTTTTGCTCGTTTCTGGTGAGCGGGTAAGTCGTAGGAAAGAAAAAGGGAAGAGCTTGAAGGCGCGTTTGCTTTGTCTTGTCAGCAGACGGTGCGGCGAGAAAAACGGGAACGCGCGCGCCGCAGTGATGTACCGTTTACGTGTTCTACTTCCCTTCGTTTTTATTTTTTTGCTAACAGATAATGTGGCAGGGCGCGGAGCAGGCTACTACTCTCCCGCTGAAGAAAACTTCGTCCGCTTGTGCGAACTCTCACCAACCTCCCGCCTTCTTTTCATTCATTCATTCATTCATTCATTCATTCATTCATTCATTCATTCATTCATTCATTCATTCATTCATTCATTCATTTAGCCCCGCTCGAGCCGTCGACGTGCGCACATATAAGCCCAATAGGCTGATCCCCGTCGGCCGACAGCGAGCGGCTGCTAGGTCAAATTACTCGTGACGCTGGCTCCTTGAGAAAGAACAGCGGTAAAAGCATCATAACCTCATTGATTTATTAACTTAGGTAGGCTCTTGAAACTATAACGTGGGTATCGCAACAAACTTTCATTGCTCGGACAATGCGTAGGTATCAAGTAACGGTACTCATTTCTACCGATGTTTTTCCTTGGGCGCCTGCCACTGTCGGCACGGCGTCGCATCGTAGCCGTCGACGCCTGTAGCCAGCGGATGCAAGAGCTGGTGATGACCCTTCGAAGGAGTCTCGAGAGAAATGCGCCGAGCACACCGGCCGATTCGATTGCTCCAGAACCCCTAGAGCTTGCATCCACATTCTTTTCCGCTCATTCTCAGGAGGAAATTTGTGGAAGGACACTCCACGAGCGCCTACGATGCTCGAGCAGCCTGGGACTGCGCAGCGTTTCTTGCCCATAGCAGCGCGAAACACAAAGCAGTTTCACCAACTGACGAGAAGCGATCGTGCCAAGAAAGCACAAGCAGCACAAGGCTACGAACAACCACGACGCACAAAAAGGTGACGCAGCAGCCCAGAGCAGGCTAAAAACAGGCTGTAAAGATATATAGAGGGTAGCCATAAGTGCTTTATGCCAGGCAGTATGATGTGCACAGAGTGGCGCGAAGTCCTTCGATGAAAAAATATAGACAGAGCCTCTGGTCGTGTATTTTTGTTTCACTCCTTTAAAGCGTTTTTATCTAAAGCAAAAGAAGTTGGTTTTCTTGATGTAATATAAAACGCAAAACCTTTACAAAACCTATCTCTAGGTATTAACGCAATCTTCAGTATATTTACTGTCTCTCCAATCATAAAGCTCGCCCACTGTGATGTCATATCCGCTGCTAAAAACCACCACTGTAGGGTGACACCATCAGCGCCATGAATTGTTTTTTGCGCGCTAATTAAAATATTAAAAACGCAGTACACGCGGTACGACCGATGCTAATAGCATCACTATAACTCATTCTATGCAACCAACAGGTAAAACAATGCACTGAAAATGTGTTTCGGGGAAAAACGCTAAGGCGCCCGTGTGCTGTGCGATGTCAGTGCACGTTAAAGATCCCCAGGTGGTCGAAATTATTCCGGAGCCCTCCACTACGGCACCTATTCTTCCTTTCTTCTTTCACTCCCTCCTTTATCCCTTCCCTTACAGCGCGGTTCAGGTGTCCAAAGATATATGAGACAGATACTGCGCCATTTCCTTTCCCCAAAAAACCAATTATTATTATTATTAGCCCCTTTAACAGTATGCCACCTCCCAGGGTGGCAGGGCGGGCGCTCTGCCTATCCAATGTGCGGAATGCAATAAAAGCAGGCTTTTGCAGATGGACACCAACGCCACGTACATGAAAGCGAGGTTGAGGTTTCCACTAAACCACGGATCTGGTTGCGCGTCTTTCCTTTCGTTAAAATGAACGGTCTTTTCAAAGTTGTCAACGACAATAAATTCTATGAACGCAACCGGCTAACTTGTTTTGTTTGGTTTTAGAGGAAAGGAAATGGCACAGTAACTGTCTCCCATACATCGGTGGACACCCGAACCGCGCCGTAAAAGAATGAATAGAGGAGGGAGGGAAAGAAGAAAGAGAAAACTGAAAATTTAAAGTTTGATTTAGAGGTAAGGCGCGGCGCTGCGCAGCGACGGAACACCTCTGGCTCAGTGTTACTAGTGGCGCATGCGCAGTATTGACTAGGAAGCGAGACAGAGAGAAAAGAATATCCACGGTGAGGTGCGCATTGTGACGTCATGTGCCTCCTCGGAGCACCGCCACGGCGAATGCGCAAGTTCGCAGCCAGTAAATATATCGCTTTAATAAACAGTTGTTAGTTTGCGCTGGTGTCATGTGTGTGTTATCTTCTTGTGTCAATTATAGCGCATACGTTCGCATAATGATCAACTTACAGGCCCCGGAATTAGATTCCCTAGCTTTGCCGATCCCCGAAATATAAGCATGGACGATTTGGTCCACAATCGACGTCCAACCATAACTGAGCGTGCGCTCTACGATGATGAGCTCAAAATTTCGCCTGAGTAATTCCTTAAAATTTGGTCCGGGCGACCCCCGAAATTTGACTTTCTCTGATCTGGGCCAAAATCGATGTCGAGCCATCACTAAGCGCCCCGCTGTGACAGAACCTCCAAATTGGGTCCGGGCCATTTCCAAAAATTCCGCCTGGGTGACCCCTGAAATTCGAAAATTAAAAATCGGCTTTCAGGAAAGGAAAAGGCGCAGTAACTATCTTACTTATCTCGGTGGACACCTGAACCATACCGCAAGGGAAAGGTTAACGAAGGCAGAGAAAGAATAGAAGAAAGAGGTGCCGTAGTGGAGGACTATGGAATAATTTCGACCACCTGGGGATCTTTAACGTGCAATTACATCGCACAGCACGCGGGCGCTTTTTGTGTTTCGCCTCCATCGAAACGCTGCCGCCGCGGTCGTGTTCGAACGTGGGTACTCCGGCTCAGTAGAGAGCCACAACAACTGAGCCACCCTGCCCGATGGCAACCTCCAAATTTGGCCCGTCATTTTCAAAAATTAGGTCCGGGCGAGCCCCGAAATCGATTTGGACCAAAATGATTCAAACCATAATTGAGTGGGCCGGACACAATGGCGAACGCCAAATTTGGCCAGGGTTTTTCCAGAAATTTAGTACGGGCGAACTCCGAAATTAGGAACTTGGACGATTTGGACCGATCTCGATGTCAAAGCACAATTTAGCGATCCGGACACGATAGCGACCGCCATATATGGCCCGAGTCATTTCGGAAAATTTGCTTTTGGCGACTCCCGAAATTGGACCTTAGCCGATTTCCACCAAAATCAATGTCAGACCATTATTGATCGAGCGTGTCCGACACGATGGCAACCTCGTAATTTGGCCCGGGCGATTGCCAAAATATGACAGGCCACGCGAGAGGAGGCCAAAGTAAGATAAAACTGCTTCGTCGCGCCGCCTGACGTTGTACTTCTAGTGTCGATATATCGCAGTGCTCGTGCGCTTCCTTTCTCGCTCGCAGCCGTGTCTTCTAAAGAGAAAGCTTCACTGCTCTCCTCCGTCAATTCTTCGCAGTGTGCGCGAGTCTGACCTTGAACCGAGGAGAAACCACGTGACAAGCATGACGTTATGGCAGCTCTGGCAGCTATTGCCGCTGCCGCAGCCGAAACCGAGCGCTCGGCTGTGTTTCCATAGGCCTTCGTCGTGCATTGTCTTCATTGGCGTTGGCGTTGACAACTAGACTCTAATGATTTCGAGGAAGGACGCATAACTGGCTCGCTGGGTCAGTGGACGCCTCAATCACTCTTTTAGATACGCGGCGGTGGTGAGCGAGAGATGTGGGCAGAATGCGTCAGCGCTGACAACTTTGTGGCAGACACGCGGCACTGCAGCAATAGGCCGCAGCGTTTATTGGGTAAACAACCTCTCATGATCAACCATTAATTTGTACGCCACCTGCCAGGGTGGGCGCGATGCCTATCCAGTGCCCGGAACGCACTCAACGTTAAAGACGCCAAGCCGCGTCTAGTTGCCTGATACAGTACAGCTTAGCAAGACCGAACTTAGCAAAGTATAACTACGCATAACCTTCTGCTTTGTCTACTTAGGTTTAGCCGAGTTACAACTTTCCATAATTTTTTTTTTCGCTCGCAGCGTACGAGCTGATTACATGCAGCGCTTGGCTCTAGGGATCCTTTTCTTTATTCACTACGCCCCCGCGTGTAGTTTGGCGGGGCAGCACGAAGGTGAAGCATGCGCTTCCCGCTTTCTGGTTTGGTTTGGTTTGGTTTATGGGGGTTTAACGTCCCAAAGCGAATCAGGCTATGAAAGACGCCGTAGTGAAGGGCTCCGGAAATTTCGACCACCTGGGGTTCTTTAACGTGCGCTGACATCACACAGCACACGGACCTCTAGAATTTCGCCTCCATCAAAATTCGACCACCGCGGCCGGGATCGAACCCGCGTCTTTCGGGCCAGCAGCCGAGCGTCATAACCACTCAGCCACCGCGGCGGATCTTCCCGCATTCTCCCGATCGAAGAACATATCATATGTGTCTCGGAGACCAACCGGCGCCCCATAAAGGATTTAGTCTCTGCATTTTATTTTTGGTTTAAACATACCGTGTGATGTTGAAATACGAACGAGCACACCGAGAACAAAAAGGCATTCCGCCGATAAATGGTTTATTTCGTTTCCATCAGAGGAGGCGAGGTAGGCAGGCCACTTTGCACATAAAATAAAATAAGCCATAAGATGAGGGAAAAAACAATGCGTGAAGATATCGGCGTAATCATAGGTTGGACATGACAGAAAATTGATGCACTGTTCAGAGTCGCCAGAAAAATAGCATTGACGGAATGTGTTCCTCTGTGTTGCCTTTTTAGGGTGAATGACCGACCACGGAAATGATGTCTGACATCCTCCTTGGTCCAGAATTGTAAAGAGAGATGTTATGCTCGCGGCCAGCTGGAAGGACTTCGAACTCTTCACGAATGGCGCTCCACAGCGCGTCGGCTGTTGGCTTGAACTTGTTTCGTCTGGGCAGGTACAATGGTGAGCAGCCCTGTCTAGAGCGCGCCGACTGTGCTCTGCGGGCAAGTCAGTGCCGTCTAACGTTTGGCTCTGGATTTGAGTTATGAGTAGCGTGCGTCTGTGCGGTCAAAATAAAGCGGTGCCTGCTCGTGGGTTCTCGGCCTCATTTCCGCTCAGTGCTTGCGCTTCACTCTGCCAGGGCCACTCTCAGTGATAAGTAACGGCGGCAGGAAAACCAACGTGTTTTACGCGAATCACGAGGCAGCTAGGCAAGCAAGTGCAAGCGATATCGGTTGATTCCTCGTTTCAAAAGCAAGTGCGAGGGATAACGGGTGAGCGCGCGTTTCAAATACGGATCAGGCTAACACTGCGAGAATTAGGCCTAGTTTGTTTTTTGGTGCCTGTTTCCGTCTTGTCCCTATAAGATTAGCTACACTTGCAGCCGCAGAATAAGCCCCAGAGGCTGCCAAGTTGGACTGTTTGGAGAGATGCAGAAAAGCGCGATCATTCGCGCTTGCTTTAACGCCTGTATCGTTACACTCGTAACAGATGCATGCAGTACTCAAGAGACACAGCATAACACGATTGCACTTATAATTGATTATTTTATTCATTTAGGTCTAGTGAAATGTGATTCATATTAAATACAATAATAATTCTGTTAGGCGTCGATCATTTAGTGTCAATACATCGATACCTAGTTAACTGATCATACTATCTGATTAGTTCAGGTAGAGTACAACTTCTAAGCTGCCGACCGTACTTTGTGCGGGAAAATCGTATTTGCCATGGGGGTTGGTGTCTATATGGGTACACGTAGTGGGTGTGTTTGAGGTTAGCATTTGGTTAAAATGAGTCCACTTTTCCATGGACTGCACTTTGATAGGATCTTAAAAGTTTTTTATTATACACTTCCAGCACTTTAATTGTTTTAAGCGTCTGAAAAGATCTTTCCCTATGTTCAAGAAAATGTTCACTTTGTATCACTCGTACTGCATTCTTTTGTAAAATAGTGAATTTACGCAGGTTTCAGGACGTCGTATTTTCCCGAACTGACACACAGTAACAGAGATGAGAATGTAAAGGAGAATGGTATATGAGTTCTTTTATTGCGACAGGAATTGAATGCCGGGTTCTGTTAAGCACGCCAACTGATTTGCGAATATTTGCACACATAGCGTTAATATGTTCATTCCAGGACATGTTTTCTGAGAAAATCCTGGTTGTGACAAGAGCCCTAGAAGTCACCAAACGCAACGGGCTCATGGCCACTTGAACTGGCTACACCAAACCAACTGCTACCTTGGTCGACGAAAATAAAGTTTATCCTCCTCCTCTGAGAAAATTACTCCTAATGTTTTAACTTGTTTTCCGACTGTGATTGAGTAGGGGCCTAATGTAATATTTCCATTCACTTTAATTCGAGACAATTCTGCACGAAAAAGAACACATTTTGTTTTGGATTCATTTAGTACTAGGTTATCCTTTACGGGCCAATCTTGAAGGCTACAACACACAAAGCTTGCCTAGTCTTAAAATGCTTCCCAAATCCTTTCCTTCCACGTATATGGTGCAATCGTCTGCATATGTAAAGAACTTACAGGCGTTACTGATTGCTAAAATATCATTTATATATAAAGAATAAGTACCGGACCCAGGATGCTACCTTGCGGCACACCAGATTGTATCGGTCGCTTCCGCCGTTTCTCTTCATGTATTTGGACAAAATGACTGCGTCTGCTTAAAAAAAATGTAATTAAGTTTAATGGCGTTCACGGAAACCATAGGACTCGAATTTACAGAGAAGTAGTTAGTCATTTACGCAATCAAAGCCTTGCTGAAGTCTAAATATATACCTAGCGTCATGAGTTTGCTTTCAAAATTATCTAGGATCATATCTTATTTTATCATGGGGCTATTTCAGTAGAGCGTTTTTTTCTAAATCCATACTGACAGTCTTAAGTAATGACGTCATGCTTTCGTGAAAAACTCTCTATACAGATATGAATTATTTTTTTCAGACCTTTCGAATATATGTGTAATATGAATATTGGGCGATAGTTTGTTAAGCTACTTTTATCGCCGGTTTTATGAATGAGGACGACCTTTGCTATCTGCATCTGTTCCCGAAAAACGCCAGTGGAAAGGGCAGCATTGAAAATATGTGTTAACAAAGGCGAATTTAAATGTATTGCTTATTTCACTGGCCCAATTTCTATGCCATCCGCGTCTTGGCAATGGCTGTTTTTGAAGATATTAAAAAATGTACAGACTTCATGAATTGAAGTGGATGCGAAGAATATTGATTGTTGAACAACTGGAATGCTTGAAACAGTATCTAAGCCACTGTTTCTGCCCCCTAATTCAACAAAAAAAGTCATTGAATCTGTCTGCCAGTTTTACCCCATTTATTGCTTCCATCGTGTTCGATAGTCAGACTGCACATATGTCTGCCACAACATTTTCTATTCAGCATTTTGTTTAACTTCTGCTACAAGACGTCACTTCTTTTTATGCTATTCTTATTGAAAATGCGATGATAGTACTCACTCATAGCTTTCTGTTTCTTCATGTTTATTTTATTTTGAAGTGTTTTAAAGCCCATCTATTTCCTTGGGTCACGGGTTCAGGAAGGACTAATACAGTTTACTTTTTATCTTAATTTGCTTAATAAGGTGTCTTTAGATCCGCAGTTTGCGCGATTTCTTATACCTTCGACGTGTGTGAATAGAGAAGGACTGACAAGACATTATTTTCAACCTAGCTAGAAAATTTTCGTATGTCTTATTTGCGTCAACGACGGCCATAATGCCCCTGCAATTTGTTTGAGCTATTTCTGTTCTGAAACTTTCTAGCGTACTTGGCGTTATTAGACGATACGTATAATTTTCGTTTTCACTAGGCAGGGGCACAAGATGCTGTTTCACAAATAAAAATATCGGCAAATGATCGCTGGTATCAGAGCTAATCGTACCGGATACTGTATCTTTGGTAGAAACATTTGTGATAAATGTGTACAGTAATGATGATGTTAACGCGGTAATATGCGTGAGTGAGGTGAGAATACTAAATAAACCATTAGACTCAAGTGTAGATGAGAAGGTTGTGGAAGGCGTTGAGTCTTTCAAAAGGTCTATGTTAAAATCTCTACTAATTGTGAGGTTGTGTCCAGCATAATTTGCAAATGAAAGAAAACTGTTAGTGAAGTCAAAAAAACTTAAAGGCTTCCACAGGGATGATGATAAACAACTGAAAATAAGTTGTTGCGCTCTTTGAGGCACAGCACTTCGTAATTTTCTGTTATAATACTGTAATCAGAAACTTCCACACAGCCTGGTATAAGTGTTAGAATTGAGACACCGCCACCTCTGCTTATCTGACGGTTAGAGAGAAATTATCGCTGCGGGAAATAGAAGATATTCTGCGTCATTTGTGTAGAGGTTTCAGTCAGCATAATGATCTTGAAGTCAAAGCTGCACGATTCTTTTAATAAGGATATGTCATCTCGTTTCGATTTAATTAAACGCGCACTTCAGTGCAGCAAGCTTAAACATTGTTTTGTTCTGTAGTTGTTTGTAGACCGATTGCATTAATAACATCTTGAGGCAAAATACAGTTTCCAGACATGTCACACGCAGACCGGTACTCTGAATACAAGGACTAAGAAATACTCGATCTATGCCGCATCAGCGGTGCAAATCTTGCTTATGTTGCTTTGTCTGATGATCGAAATGATAGGCGAAGTTTCAGTCTTGCGCGGAAAAATGCTACTATTCCTCACCCACACGAACTTCCAGTCGTGCTAGCGCTTCCTTTGCGATAGCCTTTCCCAGAAGCCGCCTCAGTTGAGGGCAGAGGTGCTCGTTCAGGGAAATAGGTGACTCATTTGTCATGCCAAGCACTGTATCGTTTATCCGCTTCTCGCGAGCCTTTTCGAGAACATGGTCCCGTTTTTCGCGGCGCTGGAATTGCGCTATTATATTAGTTCAGTTGCCTTATTTGATTGGCACCCTGTGACAAACGTCCAAGCCATTGGACGATATGCTTTCGCCGATAGCGTTACCAATTTTCTGAAGCATGTTGACCAGGTTCTAGTTTGGTGTTTGCGTGATACCTTTTATCTCAACATTTCGATTTCGTGAATACTGTTCTGATTTAAGAAGGCTGGTCTGACACTCAATCAATTCTTTTTCAAAGGTAATGTTTTGTGTCGAAGTGTTTCATTCTCTTTTTTCATATTATTGTTTCCATAGAGTAGTTTTATGGCGAGAGTTGGCTTCATCGAGACTACTGCTGATGAAATTCATGCTCGTTTTCATTTCATCTAGTTCCGTACGCAAGTTTTTTTCTTCCGACCGTATGCTCCGTTCGAGTGATACTTTAAATGCTTTCCAGTCAGACTTAATTTTCTCCCTGAAATCATTCAACAACTTTAACATTTCTTTAGCCATAACACCAGGCACCAGGCAACAGCAACAGCCTTCTGAAAACGTGATTTCACTCAGTGAAAGCGAAATAGACGGAGTGCTGAAACATTTTTCACCATTTTTTACGATGTGCTAGCCTTCGACCACCTCCCTTTCCGTCTTATCTCTTGATTTAAACAAAAAGGTAAAGTAGCGCAAAACTGGGCTGCAATGTACTTTTTTCTTGCCCTTAACCTTCTGTTTACAGTTCTTACAATGGTGTGCCAGATGACTTCCCATATTGTTCTTCATTTCCAAGTTATGTCCGCGTGCCCGTTCACTAAAACACCTACCAGTCTGCCCAATGTAAACTCTACCGCACGTGAGGGGATTTTTGTAGACAAGGCCTGAATATCGCTTTGTGAACTTCTTTTCGTGATTGGGATATCATTGCGGCCTGGTTCTCTTTTCTGTCGACATCAAAGGGCAGACGCTGCTCAGCTTATTCGGTGCCGAAAAAACGACAATTACACCACATTGGTTCTCCTCTATTTTTTAAGTTGTGGGATGCCCGGTGTATGTAAGGCATCACCTGCACGGGCTTTTCTTTGGCCTTTTCATTCTTCTTTTTACGGCCTTTAAGCTTCTGTAATAGGCTTTCACACGCTGCGGTGATGAGGTGGGGCGTGCATCCTGCCTCCTTCAGAGCTTTCTGCTTCTGTTATGCTTTATCTGTGGGCAGTGCTTCTGGTATGTCTGGTTTTATCTACACTTAGTGCTCCTTTTCCGTGTTTTGGCTTCTGCCTTTGGCTTTCATTGCATTGGTTTAGTGTTTTTGGCATGTCTTGCACCTCCTTGTTGTGCAGAAGTGCTGTGGACTGTATGTAGGGCCATTTATATTTACATTTTCTAGAATGCCCCCCGAAGGTTCTCTCCTATCTGGTTATACGCCATTATCACCATTGACGGAGACATTAATGTAAATAAAAATTCAAGGCAAGCCTCAGTCGATCGTTTGGCTGCGTTAGCCAACATCCAAGGTTGACGTACTAAAGTTCGTTATATCTGAGGTCGTACACTTAGGTTCATTAAATCCGAGGTCAACACACTAAATCATTACATTCGAGGTCCAGAAACGAAAGTTTGTTATATCCAAGGTAGCACACGAATTTTTGTTATATGCAAGGTTAACTCACAAAAGTTTGTTAAGTCTTATGTCAACGCATGAAAGCTTGTTATGTTTGAAGTGGCATACTAAGGTTAGTTATATCCATGATAGTATACAAAGTTTATATGGTCAGTATACTAAGTTCGTTCCTACCCCGGTGGGCAGGAGCCACTACCTACTGATAAACGGCGGTCGCCATTTCTACTTGTAGAAATTTTCCAATACTAAAGTATTAATGTAGAGCACTACAAGTATTTATTTTTGATAGTGTGCAACGTTGCTTGGTAGCACCAGGTAAATTTTCAAGCTCAGCCTCTTACATACCATAGAGAACAAGCTCATTGCAGTGTTAGGAAGAAAAGGCATGAGAATGATGTGTGTGAGGTGCACAACAAATCCTCAGGGGATTTTTGAACGGGGTGCGTCGACAGTGTTGCGACGGAAAGAGGAGCGCTGCGCTTGCCAGCCCAGTGTTGCGCGTGTGCGCGTGCGAATGGTGTGTGCAAAGCGACGGCGACGAAGATCGTGGCGAGCACGAGGAGCGGAGAGCTGACGTGTCAGAAACCCGATGTGTGAAGGGAGACAACGCAGCGGAGATCCGGCCATTCAAGCGAGGAGGTGGCAGCTGTCGGACTTTGGGTCCGTGCTGCCGTCGACCTCCCTTGGATCACCGACGCAGGTCTCCTGCGTTCCTTGCAAGCGTGGTGGTGGCAGCCGAAGGACTGAGGGTCCGTGCTGCTGAAAGGCACCATTGAATAGCCTGCTTTAGGCCTCTGGCGTTTCAGGACGCCGTCGAAGGGGCTCCACTACGCTTTTTCTTTCTGCTGCTGCCAAGTTCTTCGGGCTGTTAACGAGAGCCCACCGGCGTCTTCCTTCAGTCCTCTCCGCTCCTACTACGACCTGGCTCTTTTTCGTCGCTTCCGTCGACGCATCACCAGCGACGCGTCGCAGTTCATCAACCCGCATTTCATCCTGTCTGCAAGGCATCCCCACTTCACATGGGATGCTCAATATATGGTGAACGTTTTCCTTTAATTTGAAGTATTGTACGTGTGTTGTGTGTGTGTTTTCTTGTTTTCGTTTCCGTTTCTTATTAGCTCTTTTCCTTTAAATTATAAACACGACCCCGTTTCGATTTGTTTTGTTTGGTTTGTTTGTTCTCTTGTTCGAACCTGCACGGGATAGTGTCCCCTTCGGGAAGTCGGGGACGCGTTACCAATTCGCCACAATTGGCGTCCGCTTGACAGGACGAAGGCGTGCTTTTTTTCTTTAGCGGGTTCGTAAAAAGAAACGATGACAACACTAAAGGATTTGATCGAGTTGGGTGAACGAATGGGGTTGAGAGATGCCGAGCTGCGTTTGTGGGTTGCCGCTGTGCTGGAGAATGAAAGCGCTGCACGTGCAGTCGAACGCGAGCATGTCAAGATAAAAGCAGAAGCTGAACGCGAGCGAGAAAAGTCGCTAGCAGAGGCTGAGCAGCCTAGACTGCAGCTCCAATTGTGGCCCGCAGAAGTCTGGTGGGGGTAATCGAGAACCCGAACCGGGGTCCTCAGTTGCGGTTACCCCACGCAAATTGATTCCCCCTTTCGACGATCGCGGGGATGACTTGAATGCACACCACGAAAGTTTTGAGCATTTGGAGGGCACAGCTTGCTTAAGCAAAATGGGCTACAGCACTCAGAATGTCGTTGACTGGGGAGGCTCTCCGTGTGTTCGATCGACTGTCTGCAGCAGATTCAATGGACTCCGACTAAGCAAAACTAGCCCTGCTGCAACATTTTCGGTTCACAGCAGAGGGTTATCGCGAAAGGTTTCGTGAAAGTAAGCCGCTAGATAAAAAAAACAGGCAAGCAATACGCAGCACGCTTGCTCAGTCATTTTGATCGATGGGTCGAGACATCTGGAACGGCCACAGCGTACAATAATTTATCTGGCTTGGTGGTGGTCGAACAGTTCATGAGGAACTCTCATTGTCGCATGGCAATTTTCTTTCCAGAAATAGAGTGAAAGACGCTGGGAAAAATGACTGAGGCAGCAGACAACTTTCTAGAATCCCAGCAGCGAAGAAACTTCTCTTCGTTCATAGAATCGTTAGAGTTGGGCATCCCGAGGGAGAAGTATTGGTTTGGTTTATTATGGTTTTACGTCCCAAAGCGACTCAGGCTATGAGGGACGCCGTTGTGAAGGGCTCCGGAAATTTCGACCACCTGGAGTTCTTTAACGTGCACTGACATCGCACAGTACACGGGCCTCTAGAATATCGCCTCCATCGAAATTCGACCTCCGCGGCCGGGATCGAAGCCGCGTCTTTCGGGCCAGCAGCCGAGCGCCATAACCACTGAGCCACCGCGGCAGCCGAGGGAGAAGGATGTTCCATTAAGTAGATAGTTAGGAAAGTGCCTAATTTGTAATCGACGAGGACATAAGGCTGCCGACAGTCGCTCTAAGCCAGAACAGCTTTATTGCGTTTTTTGTCGAAAAACAGGGCGTGATGTAAGCTCCTGCTCAAGGAAGCCCGAAAACCAGAAGCAATCGTCCTGTCGCGTTCAGCAAGAGAGTGTTGCGCCTGACACATCGTCCACAACAGGAAATAGGCTTGACCCAGCTGAGGATAAGGTGCTGGTCGGACTTGTGCGGGAAAAGCCTGCAGACGCCCAGCACATCCCTGTACTCGCAGGGGAGCTCCGAGGCCCACCCGTACGTGCTTCCGGGACACCAGGAGCGTTATAGTGGTTGTGCGGAGAACCCTAGTTCCTGACCCAGCTCTCACCGTCTCGAGATCTACGGTGTTCTTTGTTGATGGCAGTAGTCTGGAAGTTCCCGAGGCAAAAGTCGATATCGCTCCCCTTATTTCACTAGCCCGGCCCTGGTAAAGTGCATGAAGACAGCATTGTACGATATCATAATTAGAAATATTCCAGAGGTCCATGAGCCGGCCAATATTTTAATTGGAAGAAATCGGAGTGCGTTGCTAAATTATGTTCTGGCATAGAAAATGACGAGGTTGCCAGTTAAAATGGTGAAGGCGAGGGCCATAAAGTGATGTTGACTGGAAAAGAAGTTTCTTGACGAAGGAGAGAAAATACCGCTTTGAGCGTTGGTCCCACGAGGTTCACCAAGGAAATGCTAGAAAAAGAGCAAAGAGACGATGATTCATTGAAGGCGTGTTGGGTGAAAGTAGAAAAGGTGTTCCATAGCAAGCACCGTACTTCACACTCGTATTCTGTCGAGAAGGCTTTGCTGTACCGCTTCTATCGTCTCGCTTCTGGCCGAGAGGTTCGGCAGGTAGTACTTCCAAATTCTTGCAGGTTACAGGTATTAAGCCTTGTCCACTGTAGCCCTTTGGTGGGACATCAAGGTATTAAGAAGTGCTGGAAAAGGTATCGAGTACTGGAAAAATTCTACTGACCAGGAGTGCAGCAGGAGATTAAGAGCTATGTCATGTCGTGCCACACCTTCCAAAGAACGTGCCCGAAAGGCAGAGTAGGGAAAGCTCAGTTGTGACGCATGCCTCTTATCGACACTCCATTTGATAGGGTCGCTGTCGATATTTTCGGTCCGCTGTCGCCCACATCGGTGAAAAGGAATATATATATATATATATATATATATATATATATATATATATATATATATATATATATATATATATATATATATATATATATATATATATATATATATATATAGATTTAAGAGAAGTGGGCACTTCTACAAAGACACTTTTATTTATCAACGTTTCGACCGCTGTGCGGTCTTCTTCAGTCCTGAAGAAGACCGCACCGCGGTCGAAACGTTGATAAATAAAAGTGTCTTTGTAGAAGTGCCTACTTCTCTTAAATCTTTATTCTGCGGAGCCAACGCAACCTACGTTCGCAACTTATATATATATATATATATATATATATATATATATATATATATATATATATATATATATATATATATATATATATATATATATATATATATATTCTCACTCTCGTCGATTTTGCCACGCGGTATCCCGACGCAGTGGCTCTGCCAAAGAGAGTTTGAGCGGTTTGAGCGGTCAGACCTGTGACAGAGCGGAGGGTGCTAAGAACCTTTGGCTCCGGAAAGGCGGCCATGGGAATCAGAGCCTGGCAACGTTTAACGCTAGAATTTTATCTAGTGAGGCTAGCCTAGCAGTGGTGTTCGAGGAACTAGCGGGAATTAAATAATAAGTCATACGGCTCAGTGAAGTTAGGAGGACAGGTGAGGCGTATACTGTACTAAAGGACGGGAACATACTGTGCTATCGCGGATTAGCGGATAGACTTGAAATAGGTGTGGGATTCCTCATTAATCACGATATAGCCGGCAACGTGGAGGAGTTTTTTCTACGAAAAAAAACTTTTCCGAAGGGGGGGGGGGGGGAATATGTGAGGTGCACAACACATCCTCAAGAAATTTTTGAACGGGGTGCGTCGACAGTGGTGCGACGGACAGCGGTGCGCTGCGCGTGCCAGCCCAGCGTTGCGCGTGTGCCCGTGCGAATGGTGTTTTCGAGGCGACGACGACAAAGAGTGTGGCGAGCACGAGGAGCGGAGAGCTGACGTATCAGAAACCCAATGTGTGAAAGGAGACAGCGCAGCGGAGATCAGGCCATTCAAGCGTGGAGGTGGCAGCCACCGGACGTTGGGTCTGTGCTGCCGTCGACCTTTCTTGGATCACCGACGCAGGCCTCCTGCGTTCCTTGCAAGCGCGGAGGTGGCAGCCGATAGAATGAGGGTCCGTGCTGCCTAAAGACACCCTTGGATAGCCTGCATTAAGCCTTCTGTGTTTCTGGACGCCATCGACGGGTGTCGGCTACGCTTTTCATTTCTGCTGCTGCCAAGTTCTTCGGGCTGTTAACGAGAGACCACCGGCATCTTCCTGCAGTTCTCTCCGCTCCTACTACCATCTAACTCTGTCGCCGCCTCTGTCGACGCAAAGCCATCGATGCGTCGCTCATCAACCCGCATTTATTCCTGTCTGAAAGGCATCCCCATTTCACCTGTGACACTCAATATCTGGTGAACGCTTTCCTTTACTCTGATGTGTTGTTAAGGTTAATGATTTCGGTAGATGCTAAGCATGGCAGATAGCGCTTGCCATGCCTGTCATTATCTGGGTACAATTTTAAGCTGTCCTGCAATAAAACTTACTTCAAAGTCACTTTCGTGTTCCGTTTACTTTTCTTGCTGCTGGTGCTACAGTCAATCCAGCCTTATTTTTATTTTATTTTGCCTATTAATATATTTACATCTATTCATTTCAGTATTGAAGCAAAGAATAAAAATTCCAATTGGAACTAAAGAAGGTGTGAAGGAAGCATTAAAGGCATAGAAGGAAAGAAGAAACCCATGTGAAGGACAAGTGATTGCAGGTGTTCTGGAAGATGGTAAAGATATGGTGCTCAAAAAGCTTGCATCCCTATGCACACAGTGCTTCGTGGCGTGAAGTGCTCCTGAAATATGCGAGAATGCTAGTGTAGGTCACACACACACACACACACACACACACACACGCACGCGCACACACACACACACACACACACACACACACACACACACACACACACACACACACACACACACACACACACACACACACACACACACACACACACACACACACACACACACACACACACACACACACACACACACACACACACACACACACACACACACACACACACACATACACACACACACACACACGCACACACACGCACACACACGCACACACACGCGCACACACACACACACACACACACGAAAAACTACAGATCCACTAGATTATGGTGTGTTGTGTTGAAGGCACTTTCTGAGCTAATGGTTAGTAAAATCTTGAAAATTTCCCGTGCTCTAGAATTGGGCTTCTCAATCTCTTTAGTTTTAGGGAACCCCAGATACTTTCAAAAGGTGCTGAAGAACACCATGTGTGTTGACTTCCAACTCTTCCTGCCTGACATGCATGTAAAAATGAACATGCGGATTCACAGCCACTCAAAAAATGACTGAATTCGAATAATTTTGACTGGCTCTGCAGTCATAGAGTTTTCTAGGAGCAGCTGCTGTGTGATAGTCCCAAAAGAAAGTCTGTATATAAAAGGTGGGGTTGAGGCTTGCGTGGATAATTGTGCTCGGGGGAACCAAAAATGCACTTCAAGGAACGCAAGGGTTTCATAGAACCCAGTTTGAGGAATCCCGCCCTAGAGAATAGACTGGTTCTCGGAAGATGCACTCACTAGGGTGCAGGTGCAGGCTAGTTGGGTATCCATAATGCTCTACAGCACAAAACATAAGAGACAACACGAAAAACAGAGATAGCGCAAACACTTATTACGTTGTCTGTTTTTTATGTCGTTCCTTATGTTTTACACTGTTAAATGTCAACAGGCGCTTGGCAATCGATCGCATTCATGATATTATTTAGGCTGTAGGAAAATGGGCAGAATATGACAAGACCCTAACACTACTGCTTAGGGTAAAGTTGAAAAGCATTTGACTGCATGGAAACACCAGCTATCATGCTGGCATAGCATATCTAAGACATTCATCAGGGACATGTAAATACGCTTGAAAACATTTGCAGGGACTACAAAGCGGCCATAGATCTCCATTAGACTGAGAAAGTAAAAATCATAAAAGCTGTCAGATCAGGAGAATCTGAAAACGTGCATTGAGAACATTAGGTTGCGAGAATTTACTTATAAGAGGTATTGGGAGATTCCTCAAAAAGATCCAATTTGGTGACATTTTCCTTGTGAATAACTGTGCCAATTACTCTGAACTACTTAGAACATAAATTGGCAAACCTTCTACAACCTTCCGAAGAGCAAGGTACAGTAGGCAACGTACATGGTTAGAATGTTCCTTGCTGAGCCCGAGGACGCAGTTTAAAAGCTCGTTTCGGCGGCCGCGTCTAAATCGAGGCGAAATCCAAAAAGCATGTCCTCCGTTACAGAGGCTCTGTGTTTCTTCTTTCTCGCCCAGCTTCCTCGCCTGTCTGATCTCAGAAAACTTTTCCTTCACGGTATTAAACGGACATCGAAGAGAAACTGGTCATATGATGTGAGATAATGTAACGTGAGGTCACTTGAGGTGAGATCATTTGGTTTGTTCCTTTTTTCTTTGTGAGCACAGATACTCTCTTTGTGCTTTTACGGGTGTTTTTCCAATAAACCTTTGTTGAAAAAGAGACAACTCCAACAGAAAGCGGAGGTTTTATAAGCTAGAAAACACCAATAGAGTTAATACAAGTGTTGCCATCACCGGCTGATTACGCCAATAACTTGCATTCGTGACACCGAATTTTTTGCGGGGATCCTAAATGCTGTTAACCGTTTACTTCAAAACCATAAAACGGTGCTTCTCTCTTCAGCGTGCATACTCTGATTTCTGGGGCGGGGAAATTTGGAATTCATTTTGCTCAGGCATGAGTCTTTTTTCTTTTCTCAAGGTGCGGTTCAGGTGTCCATCTGGAAATGAGACAATGGCTGTATTTCGTTTCCGCAAAGCTAGTTTTCCCTCGTGGTGAGGCTCACGCAGCGATGGCGTAGAGGTAGAGCTTCCGCCTAGCGTGCAAGAGGACCGGGATTCGAATCCTGGTGCCGTGCAGTTCTCCACCGGGTTGAAGGAAAATTTCCGCATGTCGATGGATTTGCATAAGCAGGCCTGGGGTACGGCCTGATCTCGGTGACCAGAATCGACAACGCACTCCCTCATCTGAACAGGATTTAGTCACACTAATGGTGTAGTACTTGGTCACAACTTTCTTTGAATAAACCAATTAACTCTCGGCCCTCAGTCCCCAGCGGCTGCGAAGCAACTGACCATGGAGGCGGTCAGACCTGTGACAGAGCGGAGGGTGCTAAGAACCTTTGGCTCCGGAAAGGCGGCCATGGGAATCAGAGCCTGGCAACGTTTAACGCTAGAATTTTATCTAGTGAGGCTAGCCTAGCAGTGGTGTTCGAGGAACTAGCGGGAATTAAATAATAAGTCATACGGCTCAGTGAAGTTAGGAGGACAGGTGAGGCGTATACTGTACTAAAGGACGGGAACATACTGTGCTATCGCGGATTAGCGGATAGACTTGAAATAGGTGTGGGATTCCTCATTAATCACGATATAGCCGGCAACGTGGAGGAGTTTTTTCTACGAAAAAAAACTTTTCCGAAGGGGGGGGGGGAATATGTGAGGTGCACAACACATCCTCAAGAAATTTTTGAACGGGGTGCGTCGACAGTGGTGCGACGGACAGCGGTGCGCTGCGCGTGCCAGCCCAGCGTTGCGCGTGTGCCCGTGCGAATGGTGTTTTCGAGGCGACGACTAAAAAGAGTGTGGCGAGCACGAGGAGCGGAGAGCTGACGTGTCAGAAACCCAATGTGTGAAAGGAGACAGCGCAGCGGAGATCAGGCCATTCAAGCGTGGAGGTGGCAGCCGCCGGACGTTGGGTCTGTGCTGCCGTCGACCTCCCTTGGATCACCGACGCAGGCCTCCTGCGTTCCTTGCAAGCGTGGAGGTGGCAGCCGATAGACTGAGGGTCCGTGCTGCCAAAAGACACCCTTGGATAGCCTGCATTAAGCCTTCTGTGTTTCTGGACGCCATCGACGGGTCTCGGCTACGCTTTTCATTTCTGCTGCTGCCAAGTTCTTCGGGCTGTTAACGAGAGACCACCGGCATCTTCCTACAGTTCTCTCCGCTCCTACTACCATCTAACTCTTTGTCGCCGCCTCTGTCGACGCAACGCCATCGATGCGTCGCTCATCAACCCGCATTTATTCCTGTCTGAAAGGCATCCCCATTTCACCTGGCACACTCAATATCTGGTGAACGCTTTCCTTTACTCTGATGTGTTGTTAAGGTTAATGATTTCGGTAGATGCTAAGCATGGCATATTGCGCTTGCCATGCCTGTCATTATCTGGGTACAATTTTAAGCTGTCCTGCAATAAAACTTACTTCAAAGTCAATTTCGTGCTCCGTTTACTTTTCTTGCTGCTGGTGTTACAGTCAATCCAGCCTTATTTTTATTTTAATTTTCCTATTAATATATTTACATCTATTCATTGCAGTATTGACGTAAAGAATATAAAATTCCAATTGGAACTAAAGAAGGTGTGAAGGAAGCATTAAAGGCATGGAAGGAAAGAAGAAACCCATGTGAAGGACAAGTGATTGCAGGTGTTCTGGAAAATGGTAAAGATATGGTGCTCAAAAAGCTTGCATCCCTATGCACACACTGCTTGGTGGCGTCAAGTGCTCCTGAAGTATGCGAGAATGCTAGTGTAGGACACACACACACACACACACACACACACACACACACACACACACACACACACACACACACACACACACACACACACACACACACACACACACACACACACACACACACACACACACACACACACACACACACACACACACACACACACACACACACACACACACACACACACACACACACACACACACACACACACACACACACACACACACACACACACACGCACGCACGCACACACACACACACACGCACACACGCAAGCGCACACGCACGCACACGCACGCACGCGCACGCGCACGCACACACACACACACACACACACACACACACACACACACACACACACACACACACACAAACACACACACACACACACACACACACAAGACGAAAAACTACAGATCCACTAGATTATGGTGTGTTGTGTTGAAGGCATTTTCTGAGCTAATGGTTAGTAAAATCTTGAAAATTTCCCGTGCTCTAGAATGGGGCTTCTCAATCTCTTTAGTTTTAGGGAACCCCAGATACTTTCAAAAGGTGCTGAAGAACACCATGTGTGTTGACTTCCAACTTTTCCTGCCTGACATACATGTAAAAATAAACATGCGGATTCACAGCCTCTCAAAAAATGACTGAATTCGAATAATTTTGACTGGCTATGCAGTCATAGAGTTTTCTAGGAGCAGCTGCAGTGTGATAGTCCCAAAAGAAAGTGGGTAAATAAAAGGTGGGGTTGAGGATTGCGTGGATAATTGTGCTCGGGGGAACAAAAAATGCACTTCAAGGAACGCAAGGGTTTCATAGACCCCAGTTTGAGGAATCCCGCCCTAGAGAATAGACTGGTTCTTGGAAGATGCACTCACTAGGGTGCAGGTACAGGCTAGTTGGGTATCCATAATGCTCTACAGCACAAAACATAAGAGACAACACGAAAAACAGAGATAGGGCAAACACTTATTACGCTGTCTGTTTTTTATGTCGTTCCTTATGTTTTACACTGTTAAATGTCAACAGGCGCTTGGCAATCGATCGCATTCATGATATTATTTAGGCTGTAGGAAAATGGGCAGAATATGACAAGACCCTAACACTACTGCTTAGGGTAAAGTTGAAAAGCATTTGACTGCATGGAAACACCAGCTATCATGCTGGCATAGCATATCTAAGGCATTCATCAGGGACATGTAAATACGCTTGAAAACATTTGCAGGGACTACAAAGCGGCCATAGTTCTCCGTTAGACTGAGAAAGTAAAAATCATAAAAGCTGTCAGATCAGGAGAATCTTAAAACGTGCATTGAGATTGTTAGGTTGCGAGAATTTACTTATAAGAGGTATTGGGGGATTCCTCAAAATGATCCAATTTGGTGACATTTTGCTTGTGAATAACTGTGCCAATTACTCTGAACTACTTAGAACTTAAATTGGCAAAGTGCAATGATGGGCCTAAGCTTGCTGTGAAGTAGACTTAAGTAAATTCTACAACCTTCCGAAGAGCAAGGTACAGTAGGCAACGTACATGGTTAGAATGTTCCTTGCTGAGCCCGAGGACGCAGTGTAAAAGCTTGTTTCGGCGGCCGCGTCTAAATCGAGGCGAAATCCAAAAAGCATGTCCTCCGTTACGGAGGCTCTGTGTTTCTTCTTTCTCGCCCAGCTTCCTCGCCTGTCTGATCTCAGAAAACTTTTCCTTCACGGTATTAAACGGACATCGAAGAGAAACTGGTCATATGATGTGAGATAATGTAACGTGAGGTCACTTGAGGTGAGATCATTTGGTTTGTTCCTTTTTTCTTTGTGAGCACAGACACTCTCTTTGTGCTTTTACGGGTGTTTTTCCAATAAACCTTTGTTGAAAAAGAGACAACTCCAACAGAAAGCGGAGGTTTTATAAGCTAGAAAAGACCAATAGAGTTAATACAAGTGTTGCCATCGCCGGCTGATTACGCCAATAACTTGCATTCGTGACACCGAATTTTTTGCGGGGATCCTAAATGCTGTTAACCGTTTACTTCAATACCATAAAACGGTGCATCTCTCTTCAGCGTGCATACTCTGATTTCTGGGGCGGGGAAATTTGGAATTCATTTTGCTCAGGCATGAGTCTTTTTTCTTCCCTCAAGGTGCGGTTCAGGTGTCCATCTGGAAATGAGACAATGGCTGTATTTCGATTCCGCAAAGCTAGTTTTCCCTCGTGGTGAGGCTCACGCAGCGATGGCGTAGAGGTAGAGCTTCCGCCTAGCGTGCAAGAGGACCGGGATTCGAATCCTGGTGCCGTGCAATTCTCCTCCGGGTTGAAGAAAAAAATTCCGCATGTCGATGGATTTGCATAAGCATGCCTGGGGTACGGCCTGATCTCGGTGACCAGAATCGACAACGCACTCCCTCATCTGAACAGGATTTAGTCACACTAATGGTGTAGTACTTGGTCACAACTTTCTTTGAATAAACCAATTAACCCTCGGCCCTCAATCCCCAGCGGCTGCGAAGCAACTGACCATGGAGGCGGTCAGACCTGTGACAGAGCGGAGGGTGCTAAGAACCTGTGGCTCCGGAAAGGCGGCCATGGGAATCAGAGCCTGGCAACGTTTAACGCTAGAATTTTATCTAGTGAGGCTAGCCTAGCAGTGGTGTTCGAGGAACTAGCGGGAATTAAATAATAAGTCATACGGCTTAGTGAAGTTAGGAGCACAGGTGAGGCGTATACTGTACTAAAGGACGGGCACATATTGTGCTATCGCGGATTAGCGGATAGACTTGAAATAGGTGTGGGATTCCTCATTAATCACCATATAGCCGGCAACGTGGAGGAGCTCTGTATATATAGTATTAGTGAGAGGGGAGCAGCTATCGTAATTAGGCTCAATAGGAGGTACAAGCTGAAGGGGCGCAGACCTACGTACCTTGATCCAGCCCTGATGACCGAAACGTGGAAAGCTTCTATGAATACCTGGAATCGGCAATGAACAAAGTAAAATCACACTACAGTGTACTGATGGGCGACTTCAATGCGAAGATGGGCAAGAAGCAGGCTGGCGACCACGCGGTAAGGGACTATGGGATAGGTTCTAGGAATAGCAGGGGCGAGTTATTAGTTCAATTCGCAGATAGGAAAATTTACGTATCATGAATACCTTCTTCCGCAAGAGAACAGAAAGTGGTCCTGGAAGTGCCCCAATGGCGAGAATGAAAATGAAATCGACTTCTTACTATGCGCTCAACCTGGAATCGTTCAGGATGTGGCCGTACTCGGAAAGGTGAGCTGTAGCGACCACAGAATGGTAAGGTCTCGAATTAGCTTAGTCTTGAAGAGGGAACGGAAGAAGCTAGTGAAGGGCAAGTCCATTAACGCGTTAGCAGTAAGAGGGAAAATGCAGGAATTCAGGATATGGCTGCAGAACAGACATTTGGCTTTAACTGAGGAATAATATCTTGATGCTCATAGAGTGAACTATAATCTGACAGCTATCATTACGGAGTGCGCAGTAGAAGTAGGCGGTAGGGTGGCTCGACTGAATAATGACAAGCTATTTCAGGTGACGAAATATCTCATTAAGAAACGTGAAAGCATGAGGGTATTAACCCTACCGAAAGAATAGAACTGGCAGACCTATCGAAGTTAATGAATAAGCTCTAAGGGGGGATGGGGGTTTCCGACATAAGAAAGTTTAATATGGAAAAAATGGAGCATGCTGTCAGGAACGGCAATAGCCTAAAAGCGGCGAAGAGGAAACTAGTGATAGGTAGAAACCCGATGTATGCTCTAAGAGACAAGGAGGGCAATGTCATTACCAATATGGATACGACAGTTCATGTAGCTGAAGTGTTCTGCACAAGTCTGTACAGTAGCCAATGTAATCAGAACGTTAATGAGAGAGAAAGTAGCGCACAGCACTGTGCCATCCCGCCAGTAGCGAAAGAGGAAGTAAAGAAAGACTTAAGAGCAATGGAAAGGGGAAAAGCAGCTGATGAGGATAAGTTAACAGCAGATCTCTTGAAGGACGGCGGGGAGATCGTGCTAGCAAAACTAACCACCCTGTATACGTAATGCCTTATGACCTCTACTGTACCACAAGCTTGGAAGAACGCAGATATTTTCTTAATTCATTAAAAAGCAGACGCCAATAAATTGAAAAATTACAGAGCGACCAGTTTACTATCTGTTTCATACGAGGTATTTACTGAGGTAATCGCTAATAGAGACAGGGAAACCTTAGACTTTAATCAAGGAAATGATCAGCCATGCTTTCGTAAAGGATACTATTCCACAATAGATCACATTCATCCTATCAATTAGGTGATAGAGAAATGCGCCGAATATAACCAACCCCTATATATTGCCTTCATTGATTACGAGAATGCATTCGACTCAGTGGATCCTCAGCAGTCATACAGGCATTGTGTAATCAGAGTGCTGAAGAGCCTTCTGTTAAAATACTTGAAGATGAGTATAGCAACTGCACAGCTACCATAGTCCTCGATAGAGTCAGCAATAAAATTCCAATAAGGAAGGGCGTCAGGCAAGGAGACACGATCTCGCCAATGTTATTCACCGCCTGTTTACAGGAGGTATTCCGAGGCATGAATTGGGAACAGTTGAGAATAAAAGCAAATGGAGAATACCTAAATAATCTGCGATTCGCTGATGACATTGCCTTGCTTAGTCACTAAACAAGTGAACTGCGAATCATGATCAATGAGTTAGACAGGCAGAGCAGAACGCTGGGTCTAAAGATTAACATGCTTAAAACCAAAGTAACGTTCAACAGTCTAGCTTGGGAACAGCAGTTCACAATTGGCAGCGAGGGGCTGGGAGTGGTAAAGGAATAAGGAATACGCCTACTTAGGGTAGATAGTAGCAGCTGATCCGGATTAGGAGAGAGAAATATCAAGAAGGATAAGAATGGGGTGGAGCGCTTATGGCAGTTTCTCTCAGATCATGAATGGCATTTTACCAATATTCCTTAAGAGAAAAGTGTACATCATCTGTATCTTACCAGTACTCACCTACGGGCAGAAACGTGGAGGCTAACGAAAAGGGTTCAGCTTAAGGACAACGCAGCGAGCCATGGAAAGAAAAATGATAGGTTTAACGTTAAGCGACCGGAAGCGAGCAGATTGGGTGAGAGAACAAATGCGGGTTAATGACATCCTAGTCGAAATGAAGACGAAGAAATGGGCTTGGGCAGGGAATGTAATGCGAAGGCAAGATAACCGCTGGTCCTTAAGGGTAGCGGAGTTGATTCCAAGAGGAAGTAAGCGTAGCAGGGGGCGGCAGAAGGTTAGGTGGGCGGATGAGATTAGGAAGTTTGCAGGCATAGGGTGGATGCGGCTGGCGAAGGACAGGGTTAATTGGAGAGACATGGTCTGAGAGGTTGTGGAGTTCACAGTCCTTTCCGCAAACTCGTTGGTCTTGTGTTCGCAAGAAAGGCCGCTCGGATGTCGCCAACAAGGAGACCCGTCACGTCCCGGCCTCCACTGCTTGCGGCGGACATCCTTGTTTACTCCGCGTCGTCCAGGGCCCAACCCGCCGGAAAAAACCCTAACAAGATACAGCTGTGGACATGTGTGCATTGTCAAGGGGTTGCCGAACCTTCGAGAATGAAGGAAAAACTGCTGGGTAGGAGCCGAGTGACCATGAAACCCATTATTCCCGTAACGACTGTCTTCTTCTCTTTTGATGGGTACTGTGAACAACCTGAGAGATCGTCTCGTCTGCATATGTTTGTCGCGTGTGCGAGGGAGAAAGCAGATCGCAATGTCAGGAAAGTAGTAACGGCTCATCCAAGGGTACTGTGGGAAAGGGTAGTCGCGTTTGTGCTGTTTGTGTATTTTATTGCAACCTCTCCTTTCCAAAACGTTTAATCAGTACCCTTTCCCCAATCTGTGATTAGTTGGCGGACACCTTATTTTCCTTTCCATAACCACTGATTGTTGGGGTGAGTCGCTTGTAATCTTATTGGTGGCAGTCCCCGCTAAGGGCGGAGACAGAGGGTTGAAAAACAAGCGCTGTGGGTTGAACGAGGGCTCAATTCGTCTTATCAATGGTTTAGTCATGTAAATAGTTTTCTCCTTGCTTTGTTTCTTCTTGTTTTATTTATGTTGTAAATAAATAGTTAACCTTCTCTTTTCTTCGAGTAACGTGAATGTTTGCGAGTTACAACCACCGGGTCATCAAGAAACCCCGATTTCATCATCAACATGGTGTTTCCTCTCATTTCCACCTGAAGGGGATTGCAATTGGCGCAGTCTGAAGAGGGGAAACTCAACTGGCGCATTCGATGGCAATCTAGCTGCCAAAGATGAGTTGTCTTACCAGCCGGTGCTGACACTATGCAGACTGACAGTGACAGCAGATCTAGCTAGAGATTTAGGGCAGCTGGTAACACCGGAAACACACGCACTGATAGAGCACTCTGAAAGGCCGCAGCTAGTAGAAAAAAAATCTGAGCTCAGATTTGGAAGAGCATTTCGACATTTCCCACGATTCGGTTCGCGACAAACCCGGGGCTTTAGTAGAGCTTCAGGCTGATCCGGAAGCCGCAAAGGTTCCTGCAGCAGAATGGGACTTAACACGAACAGCTGCAACGAGTTTCTCCTTTCCCGCGTGCACATTGCGGATTCAATTAACCGCAATGTGCATGCGTGTGTGCGTGTTTGTGGACTGATTGAACAGCCGATCATACATATGCGCTTGTGTGTAATTTTGTTGTTTCAGGAAAATGTGGCTGGACTTCTATGTCACACTGACAGCACGCGTCTGCGTTACATTCTTGGTTGGGAGGCGTGAAGTTCGCTGACCTTTCCGCGAACTGGTCGGTCTCGTGTTCGCAAAGAAGGCCACAGCAGTGGGGTCGGAAGTCGCCAACAAAGGGTCCCATCTCGTCTCGGCCTCCCCTGCTTGCTGGCGAGCGTCCATGTAAACACAAGACAAACGAGTCTGCTGAAAGGTCAGCGAACTCCACAGAGGCCTTTTCCCTGCAGTGGGTGTAGTCAGGCCGATGATGATGATGAGGCTGGAGCATCCACCGGCAATCGGAGCGAAGGCTCGTGGTCAGAGGACTCGGCTGTTGAACCGAAGGACCCGGATTCGAATCCAGCTGCGGCGGCCGTGTTTCGATGCAGCAGAAACAGAAGAGGCGCCTGAGTGCTGTGCGATGTTGTAATTATTCCGGGTTCCTCCACTACGGCACCTCTTTCTTCTTTCACTGCCACCTTCCGTCCTTCCCTCGGGGCGCTTTTGAGGTGTCCGCCACCCGCCGCGGTGGCTCAGTGGTTAGCGCGCTCGGCTACTGATCCGGAGTTTGCGGGTTCCAACCCGACCGCGGCGGCCGCGTCTCGATGGAGGCGAAACACCAAACGGACGCAGCACCCGTGCTATCTTGCGTGTCTTCTTGTGTCCGTGTTCGACAGCGCTGGGGTCTTTCGGCGCCCCGCAGAAATGACGACCTTCCCAGTCATAGTTGCGATACCTGCAATTGCACCGCGGTGAAAAGAGGTCGGCATGGAGAGGCCAGATGTCACAAAATAAAAAAAAAGAAGCCGTCAAGCACACGACGCGCAGGCTGCTAGGAATGGGAGGGCTCGGAAAAAAACAGAATTTTGAAAAAAAAACTATTTTTCAGGTTTTTCCCCAAGGCATCAAAATCGGGAAAAATTAACGTGCTCAGCTATAAAACCCTGCGAAGCGGTTGTTTCAAAAGAATCAGAATAGTTCCGAGCTAGCGTGCCATTCTTCATTTCTTAAAATTAGTTTTGGCACAAATTAGCGATGGTGCCATTTTATAACACAGGCTAAACAACTGATACGCTTTAGTATGCTGTGTCCTTGCATTGCCCCTGTTGCATTGCGTTCGTCTCGAGCGGGGACCTAATACCGTAAGCACTGCAGTGCTTACGGTATTAGGTACAGCACAGCATGCTGTACTGTTTTGCACTGTTTCCTTTTAATTATGGAAACGTGGGCATGTATGCATGGCAATAATTTCGAAGTTAATTTTTGCCGCAGCTACGGATAACATTCTGATCAATGTAGTTGCTGTGTGCCGCTTTATTATGCGTACATCAAATTTACCTCTTCCTTTTTTTATATGTAGAAAAGCACCTCGCGAATGACAAAAAACGTAGTATATACGGATGCGGCCCTACATCCGTGGACAGAAACTCTAAAGAACACAGAGTTGCGGCAGTGGTGGTGAACCACAAAGGTGACATGATCACCTGCGCAACACTGAGAGGCTGTAGGGTATCCGAGGGGGAAGAAGCCGCCGTAGCTCTAGCGGTAGTGGAAGGGGAAGAGGCCGCCGTAGCTCTAGCTGTAGCGGAAGGGTATCGTAGGAACGAGTCGCTCACAATTCTCACGGACTCAAAAACGGCATGCAGACACTACACCGCAGGTAGAGTCAGCAAAAGGGCGCTGCGCATAATCCTCCAAGCAGGGCCCTCGAGCACACAAATACAACATAAGCTTTTCTGGGCACCGGGACACGCCGGAGTGAAGGGGAATCAGAGGGCCGATGATCTAGCTCGCGAGCTTACTAGCCGAGCGTATACATCAACGGACTCGGAACCCACCACGACGGTGGAGCCAACGTTCGCGGAGATACTGAATTATCACAAAGGCAGGAGAATAACGTATTCCCCGCCACACCCACTCTAAACACAGCACGAAGCAGTCGGCTGGCGAAGACTGCAGACAGGATCACGCAATGGAATGCCGCGGCCTCGATCCGAACGTAATACCTTGCGAACTCTTTTAGAGCAAGGTGTAAATAAATCTATACAGATGCGCTACCCTGAAGCCGGTGATGTGCCTTCTTGGATCAAGCTTTTGCGTCCTCTCGTATTTCGTTCTGTTTTCCTTTTGCGCGGATTTCCTTTCGGCAAAATTAAGTGCCCTAATTGTTTGAGTCGATTTCGAGAAGCTCTAATAATAACACAGCTGCACGCGAAAAAGCTTACTTGCGCGATCAAGAAGCACATGTTCGTCGTTGCATACTGCTGCGGAAAACCCTGTTTAGAATCCGCCGCCAGAGTTGCTTGTCCGGCGCGATCAAGTCGTGTTTTTCAAAATATGAAACACGGCAATGTCTGCTTATGACTGGTCACTGTTGCCGATGTTAACGTACCTAAGCTCTGGAAGAATTGCCATTATTTCTAGTACACAGTCTGCACCCGGTAGATATATTCCGCGCATCAAAATGCATATGCAAGCCCTGATCATATCTGATCTGGACTGTAACAGGAAAAAAAAGTCGTGTCTCTAACAAAGGCCCATGCCTTCACTATCTTCAAGTGCACCTGTCCGCCAGCCAATGATTATAACATATTGCATTCCGTAACCTAATTGCACACTTCTGCGAGAAAGTGGCTGTTATTTAGGTAGCAAATAGGACCAGCTAGCACACACGCGTTCCAATATATATTCAGGTGACTGCAACAGAAGCACAGCTCGAGTATCATAAACGTTTGGGATTGAGACGCATTGGGCATTTGAAGATATACTGAGCAATTTTGAAAAAAAAAATGCGCCTTATATTCTCCAAGGTGCAAAGTTTCAACTTCTAAGCATGCACAAGTGGGGACAGTGTACTGCAAATAACAGTGCACATAATCCATAATGTTTTTTTTTTCAACAACTACGCTTGATGAGCAGAGGAGCATTTTTCATTTGTCATTGATATTGAGTACTTCAATTTTAACACCCGTGTGCATAATATTTTGTACAGTATATTTTTTCACAATTTACAGAGTTTCATGAATGGAAAGCACAGGAGAAAGAGATTCAGCCCGGTATGCAAGTTCGTAATATCTACATGTTAAAAAAGGCTTACCGACAGAAGAACAAAGACCTTCTACAACTGTCAGGATGGCTAGACCAAGTGCAGGTAACAAGACTCTTGCGATGTAAAGTCAAGGAAGCTGCAAGGGTGGTAAGACATGCTTCTATTTATGATCATTACAAGAGAAGAGGTATACTGTCGAGGTCTTTTACCAGAGTACACATTGGGGGCACGATACCAGCATTGCACACCTGAGTACAGGTTTCCTCATTTAGCTGCACTTTCTGTACTACAGTTCACAAAAGTGCCGTGCTAGAGCAGCGCCAGTTCATGTGGCGCGAGTGTAGCCTAACACTATAATACTCCCGTTGCAGTGGCCAAATCGAGTGCAAAAGTGCAGAAATGTTTTTCTGCTGTGACAATGCGTTGGTGTTTGTCACGTGGTTTGAAATATGTGCGTAATTGTGCTGGTTGTACTCAGCACTGTGCATATGTTCGAACAGGCGCATCTCGTGGAGCGGCCATTAAATTTGTTAATTCCAAAGGTGATGAAAAATTTGACACTGTTCTTTCCGTCGCGTTGCCTACTGGTACGGGATGACCATCACCGAGTGAACGGGTACTTGAGAGAGGCAGCAAACTTGGTATTCAAAAAGTTATTTATACTGTCGCTCGAGACTACCTTTGACAGTTTATACGGGTGGCTCTGGCTGCTGCCGTTCTATCCAAATCTGCAGTTCTCTGCCACAGATTACTGCAGAAAATTGTTGCCTGATAACTTGAATTTATTTGAACTCAATAACTCGTGTTCACTTTCGGCAGATGGTGCGGCAGAGTGACTATCAGAGACTGACTGACAGGCAAAGGTTTCGTCTGACAGCGACCACAAAGCCAGTCGCTACTGTAAGCGGAGCTGCGGATGATGTCGCAGCGAGTCATCACAAACGTTGCGATCATCCACATATTAATGATCTCACCTTCTTCCTCTTATAATGATGATGAAAACGCTTATTCAAAGCCACACCGATTTAGATTAAGGGAAGGCTGATCGGATCCGTAGTCCGGGACACCGTTGGTAAAAGCCGCTGCCCGTGCTCTGGCGACGAGGGTTCGTTGTTCCTCGAGGTCGGAGCAGGACATCGCCGCCTCCCAGCCGCCCACGTTGGCTAATTTATTATGTCAATACTGTTGTTTTCCTGACAAACCCATAACATGTGGTATAAGTTTGCCTTCTGTCCACAATATTTGCACTGTGCCGAAAAGGACTCGGGCTCAATGGCGTCCAGCGTAGCTAGAATATTAAACCACATAGTATGTGGCCTTTGAAGGTGACATTCTTCTGATTTACTAAGACACTTAGCGGGCCTCGGGAGTATCTGCCTTTTAAGGCGCAAATGCTGTAATATCTCTGGATATGTTGTTTAAGGAGAAGGGAGCCTGACGGCTCGAAAAGAAGGCGTAGTGGAGCTTTTCGCTTCAATATCTGCAGGGTTTGCACGTCATTTGGAACCGAATTTGGTTCCATATCTGCGCATACAACGAGCAATAATACAGTTGTGAATATCACCGAAGCTAGATAAATATGTACTGTGTGATGACCCCCATAATGCGCAGGTCCACACGGGACGGAGAGGCAAAGAGACACCGTATGGCTCAGTTTAAACAAACAGGTATATTCAATAATTACACATGAGTAAGATTATACATCAGAGGCTAGGGCGTCCGAGCTTACGTGCCGACGACTTCATGGGGGCGATGGAGTGGCTCCGGAGTTGGGCTCGAGCGGTTGCTGGCAGAAGCTGCACGCCGACGGGCTTCGGCGCTGAAGGCCCTCTTGGCGAACGATGTCGTCCTGAGCGTGCTTGCAGTAGAATTTCAATAGTCGTCCGTTTCTTCGAGGATGGTTCACAAACCCTTCCTCTAGTGTCGTTCGGCTTGGAAGATGAACAGGAGGCGAGCTTGTAGATGATGACAGCAGAGCATAATTTTACAACAGAACAAACTTTGCACTTCTTTACTCATCGACCGGGCAGGTTAGTGCCTAAGTAGCATCACATTACATGCTAAGCATGGAGCCCCAGCTCAGACTGAACTGCATCCGTTTACATGCGCTTTTAAGCACTTGATTAACAAAGGACTAAGGGCGGTCATTTCCAGTGGCCCGCCCAAAGCATCAATTCTCCAATCCAAAATAACATGCGAGATGGGGACCACCCCTTGGGCTGGGCTTAGCCTCGACCCCAGAGTCTGTTAACAATACAAAGTAAATAAACAACAAAAACGCCACCACTCTCTCTCAAGTGAGAGTATACACAGGCTCTCTCTTCGGAGCTAATTCACTAGCGCCTGTCTTTCCACATTCTTGGCGAGTACTGCCTGTCCGCCATGACAGGTGTCCGTCGCGGCCCTTCTGGGAAGCTGTGGGTGCCTTCCCGGCGATAGCCCACGACAAAGGGGGGAGGGAAAGAATGTCGTCTTCGCGGTTTCGCATAGCGTCGGCTGTGGTACGGCGCGCTCTGGCCCACTGACAGCTCCCCTGTCCTGGAATGCAACCGTAAATTGGGGAGGACAAAGCCTGTTTCCCCGGGGCGGCGGCGGGACCGGTTTTTCCGGTCGTCACTCAAAGAGCATGGCTGGGCAATTGATGATGCCGCTGTCACGGTTCCCCGTCTACGCCGCGCCGTCGAACGTGGATCCTCGTATCACACACGGAATGTCACACTCGCTCACCCTCCAGAAGAATGTTCTCCGAACATTTGAGTCCACGCAGCTCCCCTTGTCTTTCTGAATCGCCTCGCACAGTGCGTCCGACAAAGCACTTTTCGCTGCACTCAACACCACTGCACAACACCATATGCCTCCGCTGTCAATACTGGCGTCTCCAGGGGCAGCACTGATCTTCTTTTACAGATAAACATGAAACTCAGCACCCAAGCCTCTCCTTTCTAGTCCAAACTGGACGAAAATAAATTTACCACAGTTACAAAGGAGCTCCCACTTCTAGCACGATCACGGCACAGACAAAAATATAGATAACGAAAGGAAGTAGGGCAGGTTCTGCATGCGCTCCGCATGCTCTCCTGTGCAGGTGTTACTTAATGACAGAAAGGTTTAACTACCAACTCCGATAACTTAACACATAAGCACATAGCAATGTTATGAGCTGCGGCATTACACAATTCTAACCAGTTCACAACTCCGCTCTGTTTACGCCATTAGTCCGACTTAGCTTTCCGATTTCGCAGCGGATATCGGCCTTCATGAGTCATACTAAATAAGTCTGTGCCCCTTTGTCTGCTTTGGGACTTGCGAGGGCTCGTGGCAGGAGCCTCTCCTGGCGTTATCTGCGCGGCAACCTCGCGCGCTTCTTCTTCTAGCAATGCATGAAGTAAATCCGGTGGCATTCCGGCCGTCACCTCGGGCGCCTGCCGAACAAATGCAGGAGAGGGCGTTTCTTGCGAACTATCTGCGCGCTCCGCTTCACTTCTGTCCCCATCAAAATCCGCGCTTTCCCTTTCCTCATTTCGTGAATACTGAACCGGTGCCGACTTGAGGCGATTTGCGTGTATCCTTATCAAACGCCGGTTCACGTCTCGGACTCTGAAGTTTACCGGAGAAAGCTTCTCGACAACCTCGCACGGTCCTCTCCACTTCGTCTGGAACTTACGAGCTAGCCCAATCTGCCTTTGGCAGTTTTCAATGTACACGCTGTCCCCCACATCAAACGGCGCGTCTCTAGCACTGCGATCGTGCACCTCCTTCCTGCGCTTCGCCGCTTTCTTTAAGGACTCCTTTGCGATGTCCCTCGCCACTTGCAAGCGCGATTCTAGCTCAACCTTATAGTCGTCCAGTGAAGCGTATGGGACACGACGGGGGCCCTCTGGCACTTCACTAGGCTGGTCCGGGTCTCGGCCGTAGAGAAGAAAGAATGGCGATTCGCCCGTGCTCTCGTGTGCTGCGGAATTGTAGGCAAACATTGCATACGGGAGCCACAAGTCCCAGTCCCGCTGGTCGCGCGAAACAAAATGCGACAGGAACCCGGCCACGGTTTGGTTCAGTCGCTCCACCGCGCCGTTGCAAGCCGGATGGTACGGTGTTGTCTGCTTCTTAGCGATCTTAAGCAGCTCGCAAACTCTCCTCATTAGCTGCGACACGAAGTTCGTTCCCCGATCTGTCAAGAGTTGCCTCGGGGGTCCATGTCGGAGCACGATCTGTTCGACAAATGCTCTTGCAACCGTGTCTGCCTTCTGATCTGGGAGTGCTACCGCTTCCGCGTATTTTGAAAGGTGGTCGACAAATACTAAAATGTACTTGTTTCCGGAAGTGGTCGTGGGCAATGGGCCCATTATGTCCATACCTGTCCGCTCGAAGGGAGCCGAAACCTCAGGGAACGGCTGAATTGGAGCTGGTCTTCGTCCCTTGGGTGTTTTTCTTTCGAGACAGGAATGACACTTCGCACAGTAGTCTCTAACATCCTGTCGCATGCCACTCCAAAAGTACAAACGCTCCACACGCCTGCGTGTCTTCGCTACGCCAAAATGACCGGCGCATGGCGCATCGTGAAACGCGCGAAGAACCCTTTCTGTCCACGACCGAGGTATGACGACTCTCTCCCAAGCGGTTTTCTCTGGTCTCCCTTTCCTGGTTGGCCTCGTGCGCCGACACAGGGTGCCGTCTTTGTCAATGAAATAACCTAGCTGTTCGGGATGAGACGGTGCGCCCTCTAAGCTTTCGATTATTCGCTTCAGGTCAGGATCTTTGCACTGCTCTGTGCGTAATTCGGCGGGGTCGACTACGGGGACTAACTCTTCTATAGCTGCCACGGCAGCTGTGCGGCTGAGTGCATCAGCGTTCAGATGTGTCTTTCCTGACTTGTGCTCAACTTCAAAGCAGTATTCCTGCAGGTGTAGATTCCATCTAGCGAGTCGCGAGCTAGGGTCCCTGACACTCATCACCCATTTCAGAGGATGGCAGTCTGTGACTAGCTTGAATTTGCGGCCGTAAAGGTAGCATCTGAAGTGCTTTACTGCCCAGACAACGGCGAGGCACTCCCTTTCCGTAGCTCCGTACTTTTGCTCTGTGGGGCTCAACTGTCGGCTAGCAAAAGCAACGGGATGTTCTTTGCCCTCGATAACCTGAGATAGCACGGCACCAACTGCGAACTTTGACGCATCTGTGGCCATAACGAAGGGCAAACTAAAATCCGGGTGGCGTAACAGCGGTGCACTCATTAGCTTCTTTTTCAGGGCCCCAAAAGCATTCTCCGCGTTTTCGTCCCAACGAAAGGCGACATTTTTGGCTGTTAAGGCGGTGAGCGGCTTAGCGAGCTTGGCGAACTCCTCTATGTGCCTTCGGTAGTAACCGATCAGGCCGAGAAACTGCCGGACCTGGCGGACGCTAGTCGGGGATGGAAAATCCGAGACACACCTTAGTTTCTCAGGGTCCGGTCGCACGCCGTCAGCTGAAACAACGTGCCCGAGGTATTTCACCTCGTTTTTGAGGAATTGGCACTTAGAGGGCTTCAGTTTGAGACCCGCTGCTCTTAGTCGCACCAAAACCTGCTCAATATCGCGCAAATGGTTATCAAAACTGCCACTGTATATGATAATGTCATCCATATACACGAAGCACAGCCTCCCCAGAAGACCTGCCAGGATAACATCAGCGGTTCTCTGCCAGACAGCAGGGCTGTTGGCCAGACCCATCGGCATTCTTTTCCATTCATAGTGCCCTGAGGGCGTGTTGAATGCCGTTTTCTCGGCATCTGCCGGATCCATTGCTATCTGCCAGAATCCCGCCGCCATGTCCACTACCGTGAAGTACCTGGCAGAGCCCAGCTGAGAAAGCGTCTCCTGTATATTGGGGATGGGGTATGGATCGATGCGAGTTACGGCATTTAGTTTGCGGTAGTCCACTACCAATCGATACGAGCCATCTGGCTTTTCCACCAATAGTGCTGGTGCTCCCCAGGGTGACTTTGAGTGTTCGACAATGCCGCGATCAATCAGGTCCTGCACCTGCCGCTCCATCTCCTCACGTTGGGAGTAAGGAATCCTGTACGCACGCTGGTAAACGGGCGATGAAGTGCCGGTTTCTATCCTGTGCTTTATAACGCCACAGCAGCCCAAATCCAGGTTGGACGCGGCGAATACCTCCGAGTAGTCGTTCAGCAAACCAGCCAGAGCCTCCCTCTCCCTGGAATTTACGTGAGAAAGATCGAACGACACCGTTGGAGCAGCCGAAGGACTAGCATGCTCTACAGTTGCGAGTACCGTATCGGTGGGCTCACGTTGCTCTATCGCAGAGGTGAAGAAAGCCAATGTTTTGTTCTTGGGAAGGCTCAGTGGCTGCTGGCTACAGTTAACCACCCGTAGGGGCACTCTGTGGGCGTCATTAACTGTCACGAGGCACGCGGCTGCCTTCAGGCCATTGCTGAGAGAGTCGACCGGCTCAAGCACTCCCACGGCGCCGCTCTCTACATCTGAAGGCACAAACGCGTACAAAATGTGCTCCGACCAAGGAAGGACGACCGCCTCCTCGACCAGCCGGACGGCAACCCGCGAATATACCTTCTCCAATGATCCCACTGTTTGACGGGTGTCAATATCGGTAATGCGAATCTCAGCCCCTCTCCTGTTCAAAAACGGAACTTTTGAGCCGCCCGCATTAACCTCTTCCTCAGAGAATGAGACTACTACCTTCCCTTTTCTCAAAAAATCCTGCCCTAATATACCTGACACTCCGTTTGGCAGAGACACCGTGTCCGGGCATACGTAGCAGGGGTGCTCCAATGCAATTCCGCCGAGAGAGAAGTGTAACCGGTTGAGTCCACTTATGCCAAGAGGATCCCCCGTTATGCCTACAAATTTGGTTGCCATACCACCAGACGCTTCCAACACCTCGCGGTCCCCCTTCCTTCGAAGCGTGTTAAAACTGCTCTCCTTAAGCAATGTCACCTTTGACCCCGTATCTATCAACAATTCCATGCAACAACCATTTAACTTGCAACGCACAACAGGGCATGCCTCGTCGGCCACACAAACTACCACCACCTCATCATCTACTGCTTCCTCCCCACGCTCCTCAGGCTGGGGAGGACTAACTAGTTTTTTGACTCGGTATCTGGAGCCCCGCTGTAGGCTTGCTTAGGGCATGTCTCGCCTGCTTCTCTTTGTGGCTCCCCACGGCGCACGTTTTGGCAGAACCTGGCGATGTGTCCGCGACCCTGGCAAGCGAAGCATACGATTTCTTCAAAATCTCGCATACCGCGCCTGTAGCTTTGTGGCGGTCTCCGGTTTCCAGCGAATGAGCGCTGTTGAGCGCGCGCTTCAACCTGGTGTTCTGAGATAGAAGCTGTTCTAAGCGATCTAATCGCTCTGTCAAGAGAGCAACCTCAGGGTGGAGCACCGCTCTCTCTATGACGCGTACTCTCGCTGCGGCTGTCGTTAACACCTCATTTCGTTCCTCATCCAATGCGGCCTCCACGGCTTGGTCGAAATTGCTCGGCTTGCGCGAGAGCACGAACCGGCGCACGGGGTCTTGCAGACCAGCCACGAACAAAGCGGTCATTTCCTCTTTAAGTAGTTCCTCCGCGTATTTCTTCCTTAGCTGGTCTCCTTCTTCCTCCCTGCTTAACGTATCGCGTGCTAGGCGCTGAAGCCGCGACGCAAATGTTCGCACGTCCTCCCCTACCATCTGTTCGGCGTCACGGAACCTCTGTACCCGCACGTGACGTGGTTCAGTGTCGAAATGCTCAAACGCGAGCTTCTTAAATTCCGCAAATGATTTTGTGGATTTTACTTTTTCGTCTCGCCATGCAAAATCATGAGCAGCTCCTGCCATCTTACACCTCGCCATTCCCAGCATTTGAGCATCGGACCATCCCCCCATTTTCCCAATCTCTTCTAGCATGGAAAAGAAATCGCAGATTGGAACCCCTGTCTTATCTCCCGTAAACGTCGGAATGACGCTTCCTAATGCCAGCATGCTTGCTCCGAGCGACGGCTGTGGAGTGGGAGCTCCCTCAGATACAGTCATTTTTTTTTCCAAGCCCTCCAGTGCCTCAAGCCTCTCAAATGGGGGTAAAAGTCCCACAATCAGTCCCGTGATTCCCTTTTGATTACAATTTTGAAGTCATGAATGTCACCGCATTCAGAGGACATTTGCCTTGAGACCCCACTTCTGACACCAGTGTGATGACCCCCATAATGCGCAGGTCCACACGGGACGGAGAGGCAAAGAGACACCGTATGGCTCAGTTTAAACAAACAGGTATATTCAATAATTACACATGAGTAAGATTATACATCAGAGGCTAGGGCGTCCGAGCTTACGTGCCGACGACTTCATGGGGGCGATGGAGTGGCTCCGGAGTTGGGCTCGAGCGGTTGCTGGCAGAAGCTGCACGCCGACGGGCTTCGGCGCTGAAGGCCCTCTTGGCGAACGATGTCGTCCTGAGCGTGCTTGCAGTAGAATTTCAATAGTCGTCCGTTTCTTCGAGGATGGTTCACAAACCCTTCCTCTAGTGTCGTTCGGCTTGGAAGATGAACAGGAGGCGAGCTTGTAGATGATGACAGCAGAGCATAATTTTACAACAGAACAAACTTTGCACTTCTTTACTCATCGACCGGGCAGGTTAGTGCCTAAGTAGCATCACATTACATGCTAAGCATGGAGCCCCAGCTCAGACTGAACTGCATCCGTTTACATGCGCTTTTAAGCACTTGATTAACAAAGGACTAAGGGCGGTCATTTCCAGTGGCCCGCCCAAAGCATCAATTCTCCAATCCAAAATAACATGCGAGATGGGGACCACCCCTTGGGCTGGGCTTAGCCTCGACCCCAGAGTCTGTTAACAATACAAAGTAAATAAACAACAAAAACGCCACCACTCTCTCTCAAGTGAGAGTATACACAGGCTCTCTCTTCGGAGCTAATTCACTAGCGCCTGTCTTTCCACATTCTTGGCGAGTACTGCCTGTCCGCCATGACAGGTGTCCGTCGCGGCCCTTCTGGGAAGCTGTGGGTGCCTTCCCGGCGATAGCCCACGACAAAGGGGGGGAGGGAAAGAATGTCGTCTTCGCGGTTTCGCATAGCGTCGGCTGTGGTACGGCGCGCTCTGGCCCGCTGACAGCTCCCCTGTCCTGGAATGCAACCGTAAATTGGGGAGGACAAAGCCTGTTTCCCCGGGGCGGCGGCGGGACCGGTTTTTCCGGTCGTCACTCAAAGAGCATGGCTGGGCAATTGATGATGCCGCTGTCACGGTTCCCCGTCTACGCCGCGCCGTCGAACGTGGATCCTCGTATCACACACGGAATGTCACAACTGTCTTGTGTGAGCGCCTTTATTGTCGTTTCGAAGAAATGAAGATGTTTAACAAACGAAAAAAATGCCTACTATTATGTGCGTGGCAGTATATAAGGCTATCTATGGAAACCGCCAGTTGCTCGAGAACAAACGTAGCCAGAAAGATACAGCTCTCCGTTTTCAACCAGCGTTAACTAGAGTTAAACTACCAGCAATTTTTTTAACCCACCGAGGTGGATCACTGGCTAGAATGCACGCCTGCTCAAGCCCAGGACGCAGCGTGCAATCACGCTGCGGCGGCCGCGTTTCGATCGAGGTGAAATTCAAAAGTCCCCCTCCACTACGGAGGCTCTCCGTTCCTTCATTCTCCCCCACCTTCGTCGCCTATCTGATCTTCTCCTTCAACTTTTCTTTCACGGTATTAAACGGACACCGCGGAGAATCTGAAGTTAGCCTGCATCGAAAGACCATGGCATTCGAACGAAAAAGAGACGACACCAACGGAAACCGGAGCTTTTATATGCTATAAAAGACCAAGAACATAATACAGGCGCTCCTAACACCGCCTAATTATGTAAATAACCTGCAAGCGTAGACACCGAATTTTTGCGCAGATCCCATGGGCTATATTCTACACTGCAATTTACTTCAAAACGGCAGCAAATGGTCCTTCTCGCTGCAGGCTTCCAGATTTTTGCTTTTCGTTGCGGAAAATTATTAATTTCGTTTTGCTCTAGCATGAGTCTTTTTTCTCTTCCTGACAAACGTCAACATAGCAACAAAGAGCAGGTGAATAAATTTTTACTGAGAACAATAATTGCATGGAGCTGTCCTCGGTTCCCTTTGAAACACCTCTCATGAACTAAATTAATCGGAGCCCTCCTCAGCGACACTTTTCTTTCTTCCGTCCGGCACTCCTTGCTTCATCCTTTCCTTCATTACCTCCCTCAAGGTGCGGTTCAGGTGTACATCTGGAAATGATACAGTGGCTGAGTCTTCCCTTAACACAGAACCAATTTTCCTTCGTGGTGATGGCTGGGGTGTCCACCGATAATCGGCGCCGTGGCTCGTTGTTGGACCACTCGGCTGCTGAGCCGAAGGATCCGGATTCGAATCCAGCTGAGCTGGCTGCGTTTCAATGAACGAGAAAAGGAAGAGTTGCCCGGGTGCTGTGCGATGTTGAAATTATTCCTGGGCCCTCCACTACTGCACTTCTTCCACTCCCACCTTCCTATCTTCCCTCAAAGCGGGGATGATGCGTCCACAGAGAAAAGAGGAATTTCGCCTTTCATTTGCTCATTTCTCGGTGGACACAACAACTCCCCGAGAGAGAAGGGAGGAAAGTGATAGTGAAAGAAAAAGAGAGGAAGAGGTGCCGCAGTGGAGGGCTCGTGTTCTGTGCGATATCAGTTCACGTTAGCTATCCCCAGGAGGTCGAAATTATCTGGGTCCCTCCACTGCGGCGTCTCTTTCTTCCTTTCTTCTTTCACTCCCTTTTTTATCCCTTTTCTTACGGCTCGGTTCAGGTGCCCGCCGATATGTGAGACAGATATTGCGCCATTTACTTTCCCTAAAACCAATTTTCATTTGTATTTTTCATTTGCTAAATAAAGCGGGGTGTCCAGAACTAGTGAGAGAGTTACTGCGTTTTTCCTTTCCTACAAAAGAATAGATATTTTTATTGGCCGTGCTATTGCGTTGTGAAAGTGCTGGCATGTGACGGGCCGCTTTCTGACGACGACAGTGTATTCTTTAAAAGGTATGCAACGCGCAACGGTCAGACACTAGATGAACACCTCACAGGTGCTATGAAGGGAGTGACGAATAAAGTAGTGATAGTGGGCACAAAATAAGCTGATTCGCCATGCAACTCTGAGAATAAAAATTTGGATTATATAGATTTCGCAACAAAGCGCAACATTTGCAGGCTATATGGTGTGCGTTGATATATCAGTGATATTGTGCAATTCTAGAAGGCAAAGCTGAAGAACACACAAGTGCATGTACGACAGTTCGGCAGTACTGCATGAAAAGATGTAGCTATCTCCTTTGAGCTAGTTATACACTATGCGCGTACCAATTCTGGACTAAGTAAACAAATAAACACAATGGAAATCGCCTGTCATATCTGGTGACGTATTGTCTAGGACGTGCGAAAAACGAAAATGAGAAAAAAGGGCACATCATTGTTTAATCAGGCAGCTGTACTTTACACCCGCAAGGATCAAGCAACGCGGGAAGTGGTTGAAGCTTTCCATATCGCAAAGAGCCAGCAGAAGTGCATCACGAACACACTGCTTGTTCTATGAGATAAGGAGATAGCTTTCCTTGAGGATGGTTGAAGATCGGGCGTATCTCTGCTTGGTTTTTATTGTTGTTTTATTTGTGCCATCACTTTTCATGCCATTGAGTGCTCCTTTTTAATGCACGAAAGTTTTAGCATATAAAACCTTTAGTTGCGAGTCAGCGTCTGTCCTGTGTCTTTCTTTCTCTGGTCTCTCGTCGTTTGCGCTGTTTTGCATGTTCATTCTTTCGTGGGCGACTACGGAATTGAACTGTCCCCTACACACGAAAGCAGTAGTACGAATGAGCTATGAGCTAGAAGAGTGGGATAAAATAAGTGCTCTTGTTGCGGTGCAGCTGCGTAAAAACATTGCAACATTAACCCTTGTTGCATAAATCGCGAAATTTATTAAGTGGCGTAAGTGTTGCCATTTTTAAGCTCCCTGATCCTTTCCCCTTTTGCTTTATTTTGTCGTTCATTGAACGGCCCAGGTGTCCACCCACTGGAAGACTGCCACCACACCTTTCCTAATAACTGCTTAAGCCCTACAAAAGCTTGCACTCTTTTGGCTTTGTCAGAGCGAGGGCCCTCGTGTCTCGAGCTTTGTTACGAATCAAGCATCAAGCGTGACGAGTCACCCTCGCGGACATGCGATGCTACTGAGTTTCCCGCAGTATGGCGTAAAAGTTGTCACTGAAATTTTCGGGGACAGACCTGCGAATGATGTCGGGCAGCCGTCCCGATAGCCTGCTCCCTGTGTTCAATGCGCCCCACCTTTGCTACGTAGAGCTACGTGCTCGGCTACGTAGAGTGTGCGAGAGGCTTTTCGAAGCGTCTGTCGACGTCAGGGTTGCACGAAGTCCGAGGCTTTGGCCAGAGCTGTGCACCGGCTCAGGGCCGGCCCGAAAGCCCCGACCATGCCCGGCCCGCGGGCCGGGCTCGGGCCATTTGGAGATTGTCTCACTCGGGCTTGGGCCGGGCCAGGGCCAGGCTTTCTATGACTCGAACGAGCCGGCCGGGCTCCCCGATCTCGACTGCGTACCTTATGCGAAAGTATGCTTGTTGTCTCGCATGTAGGTACAGCAGGAAGTGTAATGTATTTATTCATCAAATATGGAATCTACAGGGGCGGGAGAAAAGTAGAAACGCTAACAAAAGGCAAACGAAAGCTAGCGGAGGCTCAGAATGCGTTTTCGATTCTACCAAGTACCGACGCTGTGGAAAAGCCGCCGCTTGCAGGCTCCTCCCAGTAAAAAGGCTGAGAAGCGAAGCGTTTGGGAAGCGAACATAAGTGCGTGTACGGCGCACACGGGGTCGCCTTTGCCACACATACAAATTAGCCAAGCGGCGGCGTAAGGGGAGCTTTTCCAATGGGCAGTGGTATTGCTTGAAGACTGGTCGTTGGTCGAAGTCGACAGGAAGCACACGTCGTCACTGCCCATGAGAGAAATGTCACTGTTTTCTTTCAGCAGCATTTTAGAAACGGGAGAACTTTTTCAACTCGCCGCTGTCGGCACCCAAAAAAGGGGTCGATCGAGTGTTTTGTGGCATTCTCAGGACGAGGCTTCACAAAGCTCAGAAGACGTGCACCCGGAAGCGCTTGCCTTATCTCTTGTTCGTCTTCCCGGCCGGAGCAAGTAGCTAGTAGCAGACAACCTGAGTACTGAACGAGACGAGCTCACCGATTACTTGGCTGCAGAATCGACACCGTGCTCGGAATCTGAACTAGTGCAGTTTTTGAAAAGCAAGGAAGCCACGTACCCAAAACTTACTCTTCTTGCTAAGAGGCTATTACCCATTCCTGCCACCAGTTCAAGAAGTGAACGAAACTTCAGCGCTGCCGGATTCATAATGCTGGAGCGCCGCACTTGTCTTAACCCTTCACCAATAGACAATTTGTTGTTTTTGCACAATAACTTAGAATAAAAATTCTGTGCACGCGCTGCCTCTGTATACATCCACGATTTTGTCATATGGAATGCAAGATTTCAACATTATAAGGTCATTTAAATGAACTCATTTTCTTGGTATTGTTTCTTTCTAAGTCGGCCTGGCTTTATTGCAGGTGGAGCCGGGCCCGGGCTTGGCCTTAACCCTGCTTACGGCTGAGCCGGGCCGGGCCGGCCGAGCTCAGGCTTCTTTAGCGTCGGGCCGGGCCGCCTGTGGTAGTGTAGGGCCCGGGCAGCGCACTGGCGCAGAATTGCGGCCCGTGCATAGCTCTAGCTCGAGGTGCGTGATGGGGGTACACACGTGATCACAGTTGAGGGCGCGCTCCCCATCTCGACCCGAAGACAACGAAGGCGGCGTTGGACATGCGATCGCGGAACGGGGTTACGGGTTGTCAGTGGCAGAAGGTGCCCCTAAAGAGCTCTCGCTGTGAATCCCTCTTTTATTCCATGCGGACCAGAGAATAATGGTTCCATATGCCGCACACACCAAGCCGCGGGAGCGCTGCATTAAACCAGAATTTCCCTAGTCATTCAAACAGGTGGCCAAACAAGGCTAATGGAGAGAGTTCTTTTTGAAGCCGAGGCTCGTGGACTCTTGGACAAGTAAGAGGCCACCCTTGAGGACGTCCTTTTATTTTTTCTTCAAAATTAATTTGTTAGCACCACCATGGTACCAGATGAAAATTGCTGGGTGTTTTGTGGCGACAGCTTTATATATCCGCTACTTTTCCTGGGAAAAAGGTTGTCACTGTCCTAGTGTGTTGCAATCGTTAAGTGGAGTTTTCCTGCCGGCCACTGAGAATGCTATCCAGGTGTGGACTCGGCGCAGTTGCCGTTGTCCTACGTCCCAGCCAGACAGCGGATATCCTGATAGTTTTCTATGTAGTTCGTCGCAAAATATGGGCTCGCGTGAAATTTGCTAGCGGTCGCCACGTGGTGGTAATCAGTCGATAACCAGGACTGCTGGAGTCAGCAGAGACGCTTCTATGACAATCCCTTTGGTTTTGCGTGCCGTGTGCGGTGTGTTGTCGTTATATTGAAGCATTTCAGGTGCGGGAGAGTGCACCTGAAATGCCCGTTACGGCGCTCGCGAACAAGGACGTGAACGCGTTTACATTTCGCATTACTTGCGGCGTCACGCTTATGGTACTACCGGCAATATTGAGGACGTGGAATACGAGATATAAGACCTACCATTGCTATCGCATGTGGACGCCTTACGGTACTGTTTCAGAGGCCGTGCGCTTTCCCAGTGATGCTATAGAGCTTGCGAGTGTGCTGTTTTATGCGTTGTTTCCGCACTTCCCACTGCACTCTCGCTGACTCTAGTGGAGAGTGTAGTGAAGGCTATATATACTTTTTTTACAGCGCTATCTGTTAAGCCGGAGGCTCGCAGGAGAAGCGTGTTTGTCACCGTCGTCAAAATGCGTCAGTGCAGCCGAACGTAACCGGAGGTTGGGGGTGGCAGGGACCTTGCACGAAGGATGCCCCTTTCTCTGCGTAGACATTATAGCATGCCGGCTAGCGCTGATTCTCCGCATTACAAGTTGTGTAAACATCAGTCATCTTTTGTTTTGTAAACGCAGCTGTAAACGCTCCTGAGCGACACTCGCCTGTTGCTGCACGTCCGGATCGGATATGAGTCGGGTGGCGAGGCGCCATTGTTTTCCTAATAAGAAACCGAAAAACTCGTTTCTAAATTCTACTCAACGGCCCTGAAATACTTATCTTGGCCCATCCATCAGTTCCTTTCAATCGCTTTCCATCAGCCGCTTTTATGGTGTCAGGATGTCACTGAACGTCCACTGACTAGATTTTTTTTTCTGACAGGTGCTTCAATTCACGATTAACGCTTTCTTTCCTCAGACAGCCAAGGACTGGAATCACCTTCATCATCAACATCCGGTAACGGCTCACCCCTCATGTAATACCCCAACAGGGGCATTTGAGGTATAAATAAATAAATAAATTTCTTCAAAGAATGTGAAAAAGCAAAGAAGATGAACACCGACAACATGCCACACCTTGCGTCTTCCGTGGACTTACTTTGCAGGAAAACAGCTGAACAGCAATAACAGCTAACTTTGCAGCTTCGAAATGAGATATGGTATTGGAGACTTCATATATAAACCATTCATTCAGAATTGCTGCGCAGTACGCGTACCCTGGCCCTTGGCTGTCAACTTGCCTATTACGCCCTTGTCTCTAGCGGAGCGCTGCGCACATTTAGGACGATCTTAATGGCAACACAAATTCAGAATGCAAGACGCCCGCACATATAATGTATGCGTAATTTGACGGTGTTCAGTTTTTTCTTCACACTGCCCCAAAACGGACTGCAAGCCAATCCTCACGAAAGCGGCCTACCTTTTTTCGTCACTACCTGGAAAGCTTCCTTTACCTTTGCCAAGCTCCAGGCGGAATGGAACGTCTTCTGCAGGGAATTCGGATTCAAGTTTATGATAAGTGCCAGCCCCCATAATTGTCTGTCTTAGACCTGCACAGATGTAGACAGCAGAGGTGTACATCGCACTTCTCACTGCACACGTTTCAAATGAATTACGCAGCCCACTGATGCATAGTCGGCTGAGGATAGCGTGCGATACTCAGGTATATACAAGATTTTCGGAATTACGCTTACAGGATGCTTTAAACGAAAACAACAAAAAGCGATTAGCAGTACACAAAGGCCGTCTTTACTCGCAGTTTGTGTGACCGGGTAGGCATAAAGCGAACTGCTAATTGTAACCGTGAGCCTCCTAACTACAATCAATTAATAAACATTTTACTCCGCGCTGTAAGCGTGCATTGCAATGTTACAAAATAGGATACGTTCGTATTCGAAGGCAATTTCATTTAGCATAATTCTCGTAGCCCGCCTGTTTCGGGAAATTCGTGTCCAAATTTTCAGCACAATCGACGCACGTAATTTCGCATGCAAGGCGGGGTGTATGTGTGCAAAACGCCTCCCAGTGAGAGGCATCGGTTGCGTACGGCGTTTCGCCATCGAACGGCTTATATGAATAAGCCAAATTTATAACTGCTCCCTTTTCGTTTTGAATAGAGGAAAATAAAAAAAATATAGTAGAGTCAGGTAGAGGTAAGGTCACGGGCTTAGCGCAGTAATCAGTGAAAGCTGATTGACGTTAGCAGCCGAGAGGTCTGGAGGCCCGTCTAAGAGTTTCACAAGCCACTACCCGGTTGGGCGACCGGCAGGCCCGTTTTGGCGTCTCACAGACGACAGCCCAGCTGTGCGTCTCTCAGACCTTTTTTGGGGCCTCTTGCTCACGTGCATAGTAGGCCTTCTTGCGCTTGAGGTCTTCGGTTTGATCGCTTTCGAGGCACACTTCACGGACTCCAGGCTTAGATTGTGGGGATTTACTTAGGAGAGATAAATACGTTTCTCCCATTCAATCGCGGCTGACTAAGTTCAAAGCCGCCCCGACCCAACGCCGTGATCGCATACGCTACCGAGCGCACGCCGACCTCAACGTGCCTTGCTCTGACGGAAGAAAGCAATAACACAGTGGCTGACACAAACAGGCATTTATTGCTACAGCAACAATAACGCCAGCTAGCAACAAAATACGCTAAGGAATCGAGGTAGTCCGACTCAGCAAGGTTACGAGTGAATGTTCGCCCATGCTAGTGCAAGGGATACTCTGAGGCCGGACGGAACGAAATACGGGAGCACAGGCCGCGGAACAGGGGTACACCCCCCCAACATTCTTCCAGAAAGGGCAGCGCCCCCTCCTCCCCCCCCCCCCCGTCCCCGTCGCCAACTGCTTTGGATCAGATTTCTGACAACTGAAACACTTCAGTTCTAGGACTCTCTTAATGCAAAGCACAGTGGAGCTGAGCTACTTGACTTCGTAGCCAGTTGTAAAGCATGTCATATATGACCTAAACCAGTCATGTAACAACAGAAGTCGACCGTCTGACCCGTGTACATGATCATAATTAGCAGAATTTAAAAAAGGATGCACGAAATTTTTTAGTGCAATTGATCGCTCGTGGTGCGTAAAGCTTCCCATATCGAAGCAATTCCTATTTCAATTCGTTTTATATTGCCGTGGTTCTTTGCCCCGTTTGTTCGTTCGCACTCAAAACCGCCGGCACACGGCTTTATCATTTTGTTTTGTAATGCGGGATGCGACCAGACTTAACTCCATTGATCTCGAACACGTGCACATGCTTCCACATTTTTCCAGATTATTGCAGTTGCTTTTGGTTCTTTACATAGAAGGTTCCTTGCCAGCTTTAAATTGAGCGCGGCAAAGAACTGCAGGCATTCAGTTCGACGACCGCCCCGCGCGCTTGTGACTGTTGCCGCCTTCGAGTCATTCTGTTCTTAGTGGGAGATAGTCCGCCCCTTAAAAAGTTGCTTTTGGAAGCCTTTTCTTTGTCGTCCTGTCTGCTGGAGTGTCGTCACCACAACGTGACGGTTTACATCAAGCTTTGAAAATTTTAAAATAAAAAGTAAAAATATATTAAATTTATTATGTACAAGCATTAAATAAATAACAAAATAGGCTCAAAGCCTTGCCCCCCCCCCAACACTCACAGACAAAAAAATGTTCCGGAGTCCCTGTACGTGAGCAGCAGAGATCTCCCCGCCACTTCCTCGCTCCGCTGGAAAACACCGGGCCGTGAGCGACACATCCGCTCGCGCTGACGATCCCAGCCGAAGACAGTGCGCTCTCCCGCGCGCGCCGCAACCACGCCGCCTGTGGCGCCCTCCCTTGTTAATTAAGGTAACTAACCAGGGAAAGTCACGTGGCGTGCCACTTTTGAGACGGAGCCGTTGGAGGGTGCACCGCGGGAAAGCAAACAACAAAGGGAGGCTCCGGGCAGTCCCCACAATATATATACGCCCGTTGTGTATCACGATCCACAAGCCTTCGGCACTGCAGCGTCGCACTTTCACTATCCTGTAAAAAGTCCGTGTAAAACCGATTGCTAAACATCGGTGGACCCTCCGCTACAACACGGTGCAAACGCAGCTGCGTGGAAAAAGGCTGCGTGTCAGTGCACGTTAAAGATCCCCAGGTGGTCGAAATTATTCCGGAGCCCACCACTACGGCACCTATTTCTCTCTTTATTCTTTCACTCCCTCCTTTATCGCTTCCCTTACGGCGCGGTTCAGGTGTCCAACGATATATGAGACAGATACTGCGCCATTTCCTTTCCACCAAAAACCAACCAACCAAATACCCCGGCAAGTTTTTTAGTACTCGACCTCGTCAAAACAATGGATGGATGCATGGATGGAAGAAAGAAAGAAGGAAAGACAGAAAGAAAGAAAGGAAGAAAGAAAGAAAGGTAGGAAGGAAGGAAGAAAGCTAGAGAGAAAGAAAGAAAGAAGTAAAGAAAGGAAGAAGCGAGGAAATAAAGGAGAAACAAAGAAAGGAAGAAAGAAGAAAGGAAGGAAGAAGGAAAAAAGGTAAAGAAGGAAATAAATGGAGAGAAAGAAAGAAAGAGAGGAAAAAAGAAGGAAAGGAAGAGAATGAGAAGCGTCCTCTTTGAGACGGGGCGATCATTTGTTCGTAGAGTGGCCATTAAATTTGTTAATTCCAAAGGTGATGAAAAATTTGAAACGTTCCTTTCCGTCGCCTTGCATAGTGGCGCAGGATGACCATCACCGAGTCAACGGGTACTTGAGAGAGGCAGCAAAGTTGGAATTCAAGAAGTTATTCAGACTGTCGCTCGAGACTACCTTTGACAGTTTATACGGGTGGCTCTGGCTGCTGCCGTTCTATCGAAATATGCAGTCCTCTGTCACTGATTATTGCAGAAAATAGTTGCCTGATAACTTGGATTTATTTGAACTCATCAACTCGTGTTCGCTATCGGCAAATGTTGCGGCAGAGTGACAATCAGAGACTGACTGGCAGGCAAAGGTTTCGTCTGACGACGACCACAAAGACAGTCGCAACTGTAAGCGGATGTGCGGATGATGCCGCAGCGAGTCATCACAAACATTGCGATCATCCACATATTAATGATCTCACTATCTGTCTCTTATGATGATGATGATGATGAAAACGTTTATTCAAAGCCACACCGATTTAGATTAAGGGAAGGCTGATCGGATGCGTAGTCCGGGACACCGTTGGTAGAAGCCGCTGCCTGTGCTCTGGTGACAAGAGCTCGTTGTTCCTCGAGGTAGGAGCCGGACATCGCCGCCTACCAGCCCTCCCACGTTGGCTAATTTATTATGTCTATACTGTTATTTTCCTGACAAGCCCGTACCATGTGGTGTAAATTTGCCTTCTGGCCACAATGTTTGCACTGTGCCGAAAAAGACTCGGGCTCAATGGCGTGAAGCGTAGCTGGATCATTAAACCGCATATTTCGTAGCCTTTGAAGGTGACATTCTTCTGATTTACTAAGACCCTTAGCGGGCCTCAGGATTGTCTGCCTTTCAAGCCGCAAATGCTGTAATATCTCTGAATATGTTGTTTAAGGAGAGGAAAGCCTGGCGGCTCGAAAAGCAGGCGTAGTAAAGCTCCTCGCTTCAATATCTGCAGGGTTTGAGCGTCAATTGGAACCGAATTTGGTTCCATATCTGCGCATACAACGAGCAATAATACAGTTATGAATATCACCTAAGCTACATAAAAATATATACTCTCTTGTATGGGCGTCTTTAATGTCGTTTCGAAGAAGGGAAGATGTTTAACAAACGAAAAAAAAACCTACTATTATGTGTGTGGCGTATATAAGGCTATCTATGGAAACCGCCAGTTGCTCGAGCACAAACGTAGCCAAAGAGACACAGCTCTCTGCTTTCAACTAGGGTTAACCAGAGCTAAACTACCAGCGATTTTTTGAACCCACCGAGGTGGATCACTCGTTAGAATGCACGCCTACTCATGCCCAGGACGCAGCGTGCAATCCCGCTGCGGCGGCCGCGTTTCGATCGAATCGAAATTCAAAAGTCCCCCTCCCCTACGGAGGCTCTCTCTTCCTTCATTCTCTCCCACCTTCATCGCCTATTTGATCTCCTCCTTCAACTTTTTTTTCACGGTATTAAACGGACACCGCGGAGAAACTGAAGTTAGCCTTCATCGAAAGACCATGGCATTCGAACGAAAAAGAGACCACACCAACGGAAACAGGAGCTTCAATATGCTATAAAAGACCAAAAAACATAATACAGGCGCTCCTAACACCGCCTAATTATGTAAATAACCTGCAAGCGTAGACACCGAATTTTTGCGCAGATCCCATGGCTATATCCTACACTGCAATTTACTTCAAAACGGCAGCAAATGGTCCTTCTCGCTGCAGGCTTCCAGTTTGCTTTCAGTGGCGGGAAAACTATTAATTTTGTTTTCCTCTAGCGTGAGTCTTTTTTTCTTTCTTACAAACGTGCACATAGCAGCAAAGAGCAAGTGAATAAATTTTTACCGAGAACAATAATTGCATGAAGCTGTCCTCGGTTTCCTTTGAAGCACCCCTGATGAACGAAATCAATCGGAGCCCTCCTCCGCGACGCCTTTCTTTCTCCCGTCTGGCACTCCTTGCTTCATCCTTGCCTTCATTCTTTCGCTCAAGGTGCGGTTCAGGTGTCCGTCTGGAAATGAGACAGTGGCTGAGTCTTTCCTTTACACAGAGGCAATTTTTCTTCGTGGTGAGGGTGTGCTCTTCACCGATAATCGGCGCCGTGGCTCCTCGTTAGACCACTCGGCTGTGGCCACCAGCGGCGGTGGCTGCTTTTCAATGAACGAGAAAAGCAAGAGGCGCCCGGGTGCTGTGTGATGTTGAAATTATTCCTGGGTCCTCCACTACTGCAGCTCTCTCTATCTTCTCCCACTCCCACCTTCCTCTCTTCCCTCAAGGCGGCTATGATGTGTCCACCGAGAAATAAGGAATTGTGCCTTTCATTTGCTCATTTCTCGGTGGACGCATCAACTCCGCCGTGAGAGAAGGGAGGAATGTGATAGTGAAAGAAAAAGAGAGGAAGAAGTGCCGCAGAGGAGGGCTCGTGTTCTGTGCGATATCAGTGCAAGTTAGCGATCCCCAGGAGATCGAAATTATTCGTGGCCCTCCACTGCGGCGCCTCTTTCATCCTTCTTTCACTCCCTCTTTTATCCCTTCCATTACGGCTCGGTTCAGGTGTGCGCCGATATGTGAGACAGATATTGCGCCATTTCCTATCCCCCAAAACCAATTTTCATTTGAGTTTTTATTTGCTATAAAAAAGTGTGGTGTGCAGAGCTAGTGAGAGAATTACTCCGCTTTTCCTTCCCTACATAAAAGAGATATTTTTATTGGCCGCGCTGTTGCGTTGTGAACGTGCTGGGATGTGATAATAATAATAATAATAATAATAATAATAATATATATTAATAATTGGTTTTTGGGCAAAGGAAATGGCGCAGTATATGTCTCATATATCGTTGGAAACCTGAACCGCGATGTAGGTGAAGGAATAAAGGAGAGGGTGAAAGAAGAAAGGAAGAGAGAGGTGCCGTAGTGGAGGGCTCCGGAATAATTTCGACCAACTGGGGATCTTTAACGTGCGCTAACATCGTACACGGGCGCCTAAGCGTGTTTCCTCCATAAAAACGCAGCCGCCGCGGTCTAGTTCGAACCCGGGAACCCCGGATCAGTAGCCGAGCGCCCAATGATTAGAGCGCTCGGCTACCGATTAGGAGTTCCCGGGTTCGAGCCTGACTGCGGCGGCTGCGTTTTTATGTCGCAGCGCTGGCTTCCCCAAAAACGGGAGTGAGCGTTAAAATCCCCAACTACCAGATATGGCTCTGGAAGTTCATCTATCAGTTCTTGTATGTCACGGACTCTTAATGTAAAGTTTGGAGGAATGTATACGGAACAAATTGTTAGTGTTTTGTAGCTGACGATGCTGACTGCATGCAACCGCCTCAAGTTTCGTTTTGAGCTTGATTTCTTGAGCAGGGACGCCGTTCAATCGCGACGCAACCCGAGAGTCGATTTGCCTGTTCTCGATTGCGTCTAAAAGTTTTATGATGTTTTAAGGAATGTACATGTTGTGGACCAAGATTTGCCTCCAGAAGACATAAAACTATTGGTAACATTGACCCTAAAATTTGTATTATGCCACTGTAATTCCGCATAAGTCATCTGAAATTCCGCTGAATTAAAAAAAAGCCATGTTTCTGTTTTTGAGAGGAAACGAAGGGGGATCGATCTACTTATGTGGCGGGCCCGTTATTAGGGGCCTGTCTTTTTCCCGCTCAAGAGAGCTTTTCCGCCGCTCTAATGGAGGCGGAGTGGGTGTTGTATCCATCACCCCAACAGAGGTGCTGGAGGACCGCGGAGGGGCCGCGGTTGTGTTAGTTTCAGGCCTCTCCCGACAGGGGAGGTCCTGCGGGATGCCGACCCATGAACCGGCGCTCCCTGCTTTGATGGTGGCAGAGCAGCCTTCGCTGTCCCTGCCTGGGGCATGGAAGGCCCTGCTATCGGCTCGGCGGAAGCGGCCTCGGCAGGTGCCGGAGTGCTGTGTGGTGCTACGCCCCCGTCTACCACATCAACGAAGTTGGGTTTTGCTGTGAAAGCGAATGGGTTGGTAAGCGCAAAACGTCTCCTTGTTTCTTTGAATGAAATGTTTTCCGTTCACTTTATGGTATTTATTTCTTTTTCTTTTTGTCAGGACGGACACGCCCTCGAGTACGCAGCATGGTATCCTTCACAGTTTGCGCAGCGCAGTGCTGCGCCACCTTCCTCAGAATGGTGGTCTTTAGAAGCGGGTTTTGGTGGTCTTTAGAAGCAGGTTTTGCGGCCGCGGCAACTTTGTGAGCCGTGGCCAAAATTTTTGACAGTTGAAACATCGGCGGGGATTGGGTATATAATGTCTGACGTTGATTTTCAAGTATCCAACTTCGATTTTTTCGGGAAAATTACTGGTGTTAAATGTGAGCACCATGTGTTTGTTATCTATTTCTGTGTTATCCCTAAGGAATTTGATTCGGTGAACGTCGATTACCTTCTGGTCGGTGAGCACTTGAAGCATTTTGGCTTCTGTGAGAATAAAGTCAGATTCAGAGATTACACCTCTGACTGTGTTTAGAGATCGGTGGGGGTTACAGAGACAGAGATGTCGATTATAGACGCAATGTTTGAGAGCTTGGAACACTGGATGCTCTCGCGCAGTTCAAGAAGTCTCTGCTGGCCATTTTTCACACCTTGTAGCCTGGGCCCAAGGTTTCAGTTAAGCATTTTGACACAAGGAATGGGGATATTATTCTTGCTTGTTTTCCGTCACTTTCACTGCGGATTACGTGGAACTTTGAAAATGTTACTCTTTTTTGACAAAAATCATCTGCTTCATTCCGGCCTCTGTTTAGAGAGCGATCAGGTTTGTAAAAGGGGGTAGCCATAAAAAAATTTAGTTTTTCGGTCAAGGTGCCTGCCATCCACCACGGAGTACAAGGGGACCGGACAGGAATTTGAAAGCAAGTCCTGCCCACGCCAGCTGTACACCTCAACTATAACCAAATATGACGCAACTCAGTGTGGTTGGCCACACAACGTTAACCCTCGCCGCCAGGAAAAATAAAACTAAGAAGAGAGTAGGATATAGAAGAATTGTGAGACAGAGAAATAAAGTGAAAGACAGAGGGGAGGATTTGAAAAGGCGACGGCCGATTCCCCCCGGTCGGGTCAGGCCTAAGGTGCTGTCTACAGGAAGCTGGGGCCAAAGTGCGGTGTTGTCTCCACCGAGGGGCCTTAAGGGTCCAAACGCTCGGCATCAGCTCAACCACCAGGATCCCCTTTTCCCCGGACACGGCGATGCCCCGCACGGCTAGGCGCGGGTGCTCGGGTCCGTGGTGATGCACTGTTCACCAGCAACCCCTTGCGGGGATGTCCCTGTGGATGCTCTGGAACCCGTAATACATATATACTCAGTAGGGCAGTACACTGTAGGGCAACAGCGGTGTACGCTAGGTCCGTCTGTGAGGCTCAGGATCAACCCGCCGTGGTGCGCGGTGGTCGATTTTATTGCACTTTGCTCCTGTGTGTGTTCCGGGCGCCGGCATGCTTCGGTGGCCGCTGTGCGACGCCCGGTCGCGCTCTTTTGTTCGGGTGTCCTTCGGATGGGAGGCTCCTCAATATGCTGAGCCAGCCACCTACAAAAACGCTCTTGCATTTTTACGTCGTCGTCCCTGAGGGGGCTAGTCCGGATAATGTCGTCGATGCGACAGCCTCCGTAGTTGGATCGGAAGTAGTTTACTGTGCCCAGCAGTTCGGTGGACGCACTTACCAAGTAACCGTGATGAGTGAGGAACCGATGGCTGATATCGTTGATGCGTCCTGCCTCATCATCGGCAAGGAATACGTCGCCGTCGTCCCCCTTAAGCCTGTTTCACATGGTGCGACGGGAACGAAAAATTACGGTCCGGTCGCACTGTCGTTGCAACGGTAATCGCAGCCCCCGTTTCACATGCCAACGATTTCTGTTGGTGCCGTCGGCACCCTAGCGTCGGTGCGGCCTTTCAGTGGACGAAAATTCTTCGGCTGCAGTAAATGTCAAACATCGTGGCAGGCGTTGATTTCGTAATATTGGGCAATAATATTGAGCTGTGATGTATTACTAAGTTCAATAAGACATTTTCGAGATTTTCCTGTCATGTCGCTGAACTCCTATTGGCTGACTACTGTGGCCGTCGCTGCGACAGCACCGACGCTGCGACAGTGCGACCAACATGTTGAAAGTCTGTCGCAGTGGCCCTACGACGAGAACGACGCGCATTTCTGTCGCACAGCGGCAGAAATCGCACTGCGCTGCGGCAACAATCGCACCATGTGAAACGGCCTTTAGCCCTCAGGTGACTCGGGTGACTGCTATTTTTCTGCCCGCCCGCGTACCAAGTGATGCCCTTGCAAAGGCTCTTTCCCCTTATGGCAAGGTGCTGCACATAAGTCGCGGCTTCATGGGGTTGTGACCCACTGTCATCACCGGGACGTGGTGCGTCCGAATCGAAATGAAGCCGGAGCCAGCCGTGCCTAACTACATCAAGGTCGCTTGCCACCACGTGACATGTGATTACAAACGCATGCAGCTAGATTGTCGGCCTTGTGGGTCGACTGCACGCTTCAGAGCACAGTGCAAGATCTGTTCTGTGACCGCTACGGCGTCTTTGGGCACCGAGGCCATGGTAATGTGCTGCCGTGTCGAAGTTGCGGTGATCCACACGCTACCGTGGCATGCGCGATCAAGCCCTCGTACTCTGAGGCTGCGGCCGGACCTGCACATCCGCCGGCCACACAGGCAGCCGTTGAAGCCATCAAGGAGCCCGATGTTTCGGACACTGACACTGTTACGGGTGGTTCCTCTCCGTCTCAGAGTGTCTGTGATGAAGAACCGGTGCCTGCGGATGATGAGTCCACTAATGCACAAAGCGAGCCGACAGTAAATGTGCCTGCTCTGTCAGACTCAGTCTCTCCAAGTGTAACGGCCGCTACAGAGGCCCAGCCCATTGTGTCCCTGCAAGTCTCTGATGGTGAGCACAAGCCGCTCTCGAAGTCCGCGCCGCAGCCCGCAGCCAACGTTGCGGCTTTGACCAACAGCGCCAACACCTCTGAGGCCGATGGTGATGAGAGCAGCTTGTCGTCCTCATCTTCCGTCAACCTCATCATTGACGAGACTGTCATCGTGTCTGGGCGGGAGCCGAGGCCGCCGTCGAAATCTCCTTCGTCATCGAGGTTTAGTGTCGGCAGAGATATTTCGAATGGGCAAGAGCCAAGGCAATCTCCTGACGTGGAATAGTCGCCGTCCTCTTCGACATCGAGGATTAGCGCCAGCACTTCTAGTACCCTGTCTTCGGATGATGAGATGGCAGCTTTGAGTTCGAGCTTAAAGCGTCCACATGCGTCGATACGCACTCGGACATTTCGGCTGGACGGCCAAGGAGCCCTTGTGCCTGCTCTAGTCCGGCCCTACGAAAAACGTGGGGTGGCTTGGCGTCATTCGCGGCGCACTTTGTATTGCCTAAACATCACAACTGCTCGTTTTATTCTTCATTTCCAAAATGACTACTCTTAACCAGAGATGGGCATCCTCACGAGGGCGAGCCCTCTTGAGGACGTCCTCACTATCACCTCATGATGATTGCATTAGGTGAGGTGAAGGTGAGAGAGGATGGACGCAAGAAAATCTGTGAGGACGAGGGTGAGAGAGGAAAGACATAGTGGGGCGAAGGCGAGGGAGGAAAGACGTGATGAGGTGAGTGAGGGCAAGATGCACTGTCTGAGGGCGCGGGTGGTGGCCCAAGCCGTACTCCCAGCTAATATATTTGTCTGCGTGGCCAATTACGGATTCCCGTTCTAAAGCGCTAGTCTTTAGGGAGAAGGTCCCCGGGGAAGGCGTAGTTTCTGCAGTCTGGAGGTACACGAGGCGAACACGAAAGACGGCGAGCCGCGCGCCTTCTCCGTCGTGGCAGTATACCACACCACTGACAATGCGATGCCGAAACAGTGTTCTTCTAACTCAAAAAGCCTAGCTTTAAATGTTTTTGTAACGTTTTAGGTGAAACACCGTGCATAGTGTGCTAACAAAGAGACACTGGTCGGGCCGTGCGTGTGGCCGCCGATTCAATGAGAACCGTGGTACCGCTGTCAGCATTTTCGTTATAAGCCCCAACTCTGAATATCAGGGCGTATATTAAAACATGTAGAAATTATACAGTTCAGGCTGTTGAATTCCCAACTTCGAAGCGCTGCTTTCCGGATTCAGCTCAGTGAGGTTTTAAAGAACTGGCTGCAGCGCAAAAATACTTCTGCGAAGTTCCACTGTCAAATCAAAGCCTGTTGCCAGCAATAGTGTCGAATTTTTCCTTTCATACTATCAGGAGGTCAGTAGAGTCGTAGCTATCTATTTTCTTTGGAATTACGGTATAGGAAAGCAGTGCCGCAATGGGGTGGGCAGAGCCAACGAGTCCTCCGGCCATCGAGATAAACATCCATCGCAATCACGCGCCCATCGATGCCAAATGTGCGGTGAGCACTTTCCCTAAATGCTGGAAATAGAAAGACCACGCCTACGACACAACACCGTGAATCCGCTAAAGAGAAAAAAGGCATCTACATTAAAACGTGAGCGAAAATTAATAACATTGGAAACGGTGTGAAAATTGCACTCTTGGGAAAATAAAACATCTACTGGATGCGAACGGGAAAGGTTGAGCACCTCCCGTTGTTTGTCGTTGTCGTGCGCAGCTGGCTTGGGCACATCCGGAGCCCCAAGTAATCACGTAGGGAACGCCGCCTGTGTGTGCGGACAAGAGTGCGTACGCTGTGATTGATTTCCTTTTTGACTCCACATGGAACTAATGAGTCAAGCGGACTGCGACTTAGGGGAGTTCGGGGTGCATAGGCGACCCAGCTTGGCCGGGCCCCATTGTTCGCAGCCCCACTCCGAGAAGCAGTAACGAAGACGCGCGACGCCTTTCATCCCTACCGCGGCGACGCTGTCCAAGGCTATGACCCGGGCGGCGGTCGTTCGTTGTGTGGCTAGGAAGCAATTTTGGAGACGCGTTCCCCATGCTCACTGTGAGCGCTTATCAGCTCCACATGACTGCCAGGCCCTTCCTGTGCACGTGGGGGCGTCAAGAAGAACTGAGGAGCGGTGGCGCGTTAAGGTCGTTTCACATGATGCGATTGTTGCCGCAGCGCAGTGCGATTTCTGCCGCTGTGCGACAGAAATGCGCGTCGTTCTCGTCGCAGGGCCACTGCGACAGACTTTCAACAAGTTGGTCGCATTGTCGCAGCGTCGGTGCGGTCGCAGCGATGGCCACAGTAGTCAGCCAATAGGAGCTCAGCGACATGACAGGAAAATCTCGAAAACGTTTTATTGAGCTTAAGAATACATCACAGCTCAATATTATTACCCATGATTACGAAATCACGCCTGCCACGATGTTTGACATTTATTGCCGTCGAAGAATTTTCGGCCACTGAAAGGCCGCACCAACGCTAGGGCGCTGGTGCCGACGGCACCGACTGAATTCATCGTTGTCATGTGAAACGGCGGCTGCGATTACCGTCGCAACGACAGTGCGACCGGGCCGTAATTTTTCGTTCCCGTCGCACCATGTGAAACAGGCTTTAAGTGGCCCCTCGGAGACGGCTTTCGACATCCTGTGTTGTCCTCGCTTGCTCATTAAGCGAGTACACATGCCGCCCCGCGGGGGAGGATCAAGTGATCCGAGAGGAGAATTACTGTTAGTATCCGTGACAATGGCCTTTTCCACCCAATCCTTCATTGGGCGTGTTTTACTCTCCTCTGTCTCCTTTTCAATGTGTTTTCCTTTCCCATGTGTTTTATTGGATGTGTCTTCCTTTCCCCGGTCCTTGATTCGATGAGTGCTTGTGTTTTGACCTAATTGGTTGGTGTCCTCACTGAGGGCGGGGACTTAGGGATTAAAAGAAGACATTTTGGAGGGACCGGGGTTGATTTCGACTGGTCACTCTGCGGATCAATCACTATGTACATAGTTGTTCTCCTTGTTGTACCTTCCGTTCTGTCTTAACTATATTATATGTGATTAAACAGTTTAATTCCTGAAGTTCCTCGAGTAATGTGACTGAGCAAGTTTAGAACCTCAAGACGTCGGCATCCAACAACTTCTTCTACCTTTCCCCTTCGGGTTGACATCAAAGAAGAGAAAGGGGTAAAAGGAACGCAACTGGCGCAGTCGACCGGAATGCCACGTCTTCCTACTGGAGGCAACTGAAGGAGGGCGGAAGTACAAGGCGGCGGACGAGCTATAGCGTGGCACCTCCAGAGGAGAAGACTTCAAGAGTGACAGCTGGTCAACGCCCACTTGACGCTGAAGGTTCAAGTCAACGGACAGCTGAAGGAACCAGGTGACCAGAGTCAAGGAGGGCGCTGCTGATCAGGAGGAGCCGACGACGACGCGGATCAAGGAGACGAGTTCCAACCGGGACCGTGCGGCACAGCGACCAACTTCCGGGCCAGTCTTCCATGCTGGGGCACCGGCAGCCTCGTAAAACGGAGCTTCGGTAGCCAGGCGAGTACCTTTGTGTTTCTGTCGTGCTTGTGCTTATGCCAAAGCCTTCGGTTTTGAGGAGTGACAGTATTAAACAGAAAGAGATGGAGAACGGGGCTGGAAACGGAGAGTTGGCAGCCGCGAGTCAGGCAAATGAGGGTCCGACGTACCCTCTGACAGTTAGCGCGCCGGAGCAACAAATGACCGAGTTGCAAGTGCAATTACGAATTGCTTAACTAGCGGTGGAAAAAGAGCAGTTGGCTTTAGAAAATACAAGGCTGAATCTTAAGCAGAGCGGAACAGTGGGTGGGCTTGGTGAGAGCGCGGGAGCGAGCGGAAGAATAGACGAGGGCAGAAGGTTGAAATTTGCTAACCTTATGAAACTCGTCCTCACGCCGATGCCAATTCAAAAAGCCCTGGTGCCGGGATGGTTCGAGGACGTAGAGGCCACGTTGAGGTCATACGAAGCTCCAACGCAGTGGTGGGCTGGACTAGTGTTGCCAAACCTAAGCGAGAGGCCACGCACGCTACTCACGCGGTTGTCCGCCGAGGAAAGGAGCGAGTACGCACTCCTGAAAGCTAAAGTGTTAGACGGCTTCAGGCTCACTGCCGCCCAAATGAGACGTGGGAGCAGTTTGCGGTACGCCTGCAGAACTACCTGGAATACTATTTAAACAGCTGTCAGGTAACTTCGCTAGTGGAGTTCAAACTGCTAGCTGTCGCGGACCGACTGAGGGAAGCCCTCAGTGCAGAGGCGAGAGTGCACGCTGCTCTAAATGATAAGCCAGGGTTCCTAAAACCTAGTGAGATTGTCACGCTGGCAGAAAACTACGACGAAAGCCGAAGGTATAAGGTCGGGAAAGCAGCGAGCGCGGCGATGGCGACGAACGAGGCAGTCGAGGTAACACAGCGCGACGGAACCCAGTCCTGACCAAACAACACGCGACCCCGGGGACGGGGACAGTGTTTCCAATGCCACGGGCATGGGCACATCGCAAGATTTTGCCCGAAAAGGCAAACCGCGGAAAAGCCAGATATGAGGGGGGGGGGGAGGCGGACGCACAGACCAGAAACAGGTAATCGTCCGAATATCGGCCCCCTTGCATGACAGGGAGGCAGTGCACGGCTCAGTAGAAAGGCAGCCCGCGGAGGAGAAAGTCAGCGCCGGAGAGGTGTCATTCTTGAGTGGTGGGAACGCTATAAGTGCGCGCATTGACTCGGGGGCCGACATCACGGTCATCCGCAGGTCGCTCGTGCCGCGATATGAATGCGCGGGAGCGACAATAAAACTCACCGGGTCTTTCGGAAAGCAGGTTGTCGCGGAGCTGGCGCACGTTCCCCTAGTAACAACTCAGGGATCACCGCGAGTATCATTTGACCCTTCGGAGCGGGGCATACTGTGTGCAGTCACACACGAGCTTATAACAGGGATAAGCGCGTTAATCACTCCCGAAGACTATGAGCAGCTTCTGAACGTTCGCGTCCATACGCAGAACAGGGAGAAGCCGAGGCTTATGACGATAAAATCGAAGAGAGGGAGAAGCGGGTTGACGAGGTTCTAGCGGGCGCGGTAGCAGCAGATTGCAGCGAAAGGGAAACCGCGGTGGCACAGACGACGCGGCAACGGTTTCACGAGGCGCAGATTGGAGACGAATCACTCCATGAAGCGTGGGCTCAGGCTAGAGAGGGAACACACGGCATGGCGGTCCGGGACGAGCTTTTGATCCGCCAGGAGCCTGTTGCTGAGCATCCGTGTACTCAGCTTGTCCTCCCAACCGAACGACGCGCAGAGGTGATAAAAATGGCGCACGACTCAGTGTGGGCAGGTCATCTCGTGAGCGGAAAACGCTTTAGCGGATAAAGGCTTCATTCTTCTGGCCCGGTGTCACACGCGATGTGAAGCAGTACTGCCGCCCATGCCACTCATGTCAAGTGAAGTCGCGGGCACGCACAGGAGATCGATTGCCGATCGCGCCGATCGCTAGACCAGAGGCCGCCTTCCAAGTGGTGAACGTCGACTGCATAGGACCGAAAGAGCCACCGTCAGTTCGAGGGCACCGCTATGGACTTTGTGTAGTGGACATGAACACGCGTTGGTCCGAAGTCGTGTGTTTAAAAGCGCTGACCGCTAAGGCCAAGTGTGACGCTCTTTTGAAAATATTCGCGCGCCTTGGAGTCCCTGAAACAGTGTGCTGTGACCAGGGCACAAATTTTACCGCAAAGCTTAGACAAGAGCTTCTCAGGAAATTGGGCGCCTCTCCGAGGTTCTCCGCGCCTGACCTCCCTCAAAGCAACGAACTGGTCGAGCGCTGGAATGGAACATTCAAATCCATGCTATTCCAGATTATTCAGGAGCACGAACGCGACTGGGATAGGCTTGTGCCAATCTTGCTCTCGGCTTACAAAGAGGTCCCTAATGAGACGACCGTGCAGTCGCCGTTTGAGTTAATGTATGGCAGAATACCGACCGGACCGCTATCGATTCTCCAAAAAACTTGGACGGGAGACTGGGCGGTACCAGATTCTTTGGCAACGCCGGCGGCTGAGTACCTGTCAGCTTTGCGCGAGAAGCTGGCCGAGGCAAACGCAAAGGCGGGTAACAACAGCACGGTAGCGCAACGCAGGTACACTGGACAATACAACTTGCGCGCTTTCGATAAACACTTCACAGATGGGCAGCAGGTTTTGTTGCTTGAAAGGGATGGCGAGGAAAAGTTGATGTCCAAGTGGACGGGGCCTGTGACGGTAACGCGGAAGACGCGCCCGTACAGTTATCTGATCAAACTCGACAATGGCGCATGTCGGACTGTCCACGCAAACAAGCTCAGAGCATACCACGCACGGGTGAATGTAGTAGGGGTGATATTCGAGGGCGACGCGGAGTTCGGCGACGTGCCCACGTTCCCCATGCGCTCCGTGCCAGGCGACGCGCTGCCGCCGGGCGCTCTCGAACATTTGAACGAAGCGCTGCGCCGAGAACTAGAGGCACTGATCGAGGAGAATGGCCAGGTTTTCAGCAGCAGGCCCGGCAAATGCACGCTAGGAGCGCACAAAATCGTGCTAAAGGAGGGTGCTCAGCCACGGGCTGGCCATGCGTACAAGGTCCCGATGGCGTATCGGAAGGAAGTGGAGAGGCAAGTAGATGAGCTCCTGGAGTGGGGACTAATATATCCCGTCGAGAGCCCTCATGCTCACCCAGTGGTTTGCGTCGCTAAAAAGGATGGGGGGCTGCGCCTGTGCTGCGATTATCGGAAGTTGAACGCGATAACAGAGCAGGACGCGTTCCCGATGAGCCTGCCGTCCGAGCTGCTGTTCCGAGTAGCGAAGGCCAACTTCATCAGCCTGATAGACATGCTGAGAGCCTATTGGCAAATATTCCTTGACGAGCAGGCACAGACCCTCACGGCAATCGTCACTCCGGTGCGGCAGTACTCATGAAAGGTCGTGCCCTTCGGCCTTCGAAATGCGAGTTCGACATTTCTGAGGGTCATAAACCAGGTGCTAGCACCACACCGCGAGTACGCATGCGCCTACAAAGATGACCTTGCAATTTATTCAGACACCTGGGAAGAGCATTTGAGGCACGTTCGGGCGGTGCTCGCTTCTATCTCAGCCGCCGGGCTCACCGTGAACGTAGGCAAATGTCGTTTCGCGAGACGAGAAGTCGAATTTTTGGGCCATGTGGTTGGGTCGGGGAAGCATAGTGGTAATCCAGAAACGGTCAAGGCAATAAGACGAGATGCCGAGGCCCCAGACAAAGAAGGAGCTCAGAAGCTTTCTGGGTTTAGCTATTACCGACAATATGTCCCCAACTATTCCCGCTTCGTGCTCCCACTGAAGAGCTTAACAGGCGGACACCGCAGCGGCTCCCATGACATGACGAGGCGCAAAAAGCGTTTGATGAGGTGAAAGTTTGCTTGAAGAGCGCATCCTCACTTCATGCGCTTGACCCAAGTCGGGAGTTCGTGCTCGCAACCGATGCTCCGGACTACGCGGTGGGAGCCTGCCTTGCCCAGTGCGATAACGAGGGCTGCGAGCAGCCTATCGGTTTTCTGAGCAAAAAGCTTAGCCCGGCTCAGACCCGCTGGGCGACTATCGAGAAGGAGGCTTATGCCATCATTTGGGCATTGGGGCGACTTGAAATCTGGTTGTGTGGCGCACAAATTCGGGTCATAACGGACCATAACCCGCACAAATATTTGACTCTGAGTAGTCCGCACAGCTCTAAGCTAACACGCTGGGCACTCGCTCGGCAGGGATTCATATCCGGGTCGAGCACAAAAAGGGGGAGCAAAACACCAATGCCGATGCATTGTCGCGACTCGTAGCTGCCAACTAGAGGCGTGGGGTATTCCGGGGCCTAGAGTTATGTCATTTATGGAGGTGTACCCTGAGGCTTTGGCAACGCATATGGTTCGGCAGCGGCAGGTGGTGCTTCTTCGGCTCCAGGCCCGCGGCACGTTGGTCTGTTCGGTTTTCTGTGTGTGCTTCATTCCGAGATGTTATGCAGCACACTTGGTAGGGAGGTGTCGTGCGCGGCTTCCTTGGGCATATCAGGAGCCCCAAGTAATCACGTACGGAACGCCGCCTGTGTGTGGACAAGAGTGCGTACGCTGTGATTGATTTCCTTTTTGACTCCACATGGAACTAATGAGTCAAGCGGACGGCGACTTAGGGGAGTTCGGGGTGCATAGGCGACCCAGCTTGGCCGGGCCCCATTGTTCGCAGCCCGATCCGAGAAGCAGCAACGAAGACGCGCGACGCCTTTCATCGCTACCACGGCGACGCTGCCCAAGGCCATGACCCGGGCGGCGGTCGTTCTTTGTGTGGCTAGGAAGCTATTTTGGAGACGCGTTCCTCATGCTCACTGTGAGCGCTTATCAGCTCCATATGACTGCCAGGCACTTCCTGTGCACGTGGGGGCGTGAAGAACTGGGGAGCGGTGGCGCCTTACGTGGCCCCTCGGAGACGGCTTTTAACAACCTGTGTTGTCTTCGCTTGCTCTTTAAGCGAGTACACATGCCGCCCCGCGGGGGAAGATGGAGTGATCCGAGAGGGGAATTACTGTTAGTGTCCGTGACAATGGGCTTTCCCTTCTCTTCAATCCTTGATTGGGCGTGTTTTACTCTCCTCTGTCTATTTTTCAATGTGTTTTCCTTTCCCATGTGTTTTATTGGATGTGTTTCCCTTTCCCCGGTCCTTGATTGGATGTGCGCTTGTGTTTTGACCTAATTGGTTGGTGTCCCCACTGAGGGCGGGGACTTAGGGATTAAAAGAAGACGTTCTGGTGGGACCAGGGGTTGATTTCGTCTGGTCACTCTGCGGATCGATCACTATGTACATAGTTGTTCTTGTTGTACCTTCCGTTCTGTCTTTACTATTTTATATGTGATTAAACAATTTACTTCCTGAGGTTCTTCGAGTAATGTGACTGAGCAAGTTTAGAACCTCAAGACGTCGGCATCCAACAACTTCTAACTTTCCGCTTCGGGCTGACATTAAAGAGGAGAAAGGGGTAAAAGGAACGCAACTGTCGGCATGGCGAAACCCATGGTGAAAGCCCATCGCTATCCATGCGTCTCGCTGCTTTCAAAGCCCATCTGGATTTTAACCTCATATGCAAGGCTAGGAGCCTCATTCAGAGATTCCTCCGTCTGCTGCGAGCTGTTGACACGGCCTTTGGCCACAGCGTGGTATCAAGAGCGGAACGGCAACTGCTTCAAGCCAGGATACTAGATTGTAAAGCCTCTATCAGGCACCTGCAGAACGAAGTCTTCTTTGCTCGTCGCCGCCTCGAGCACCAGTGTCCGGACGACTTCGCCAGCATCCAGTTACATGCTAATTACAAGGTGAGCCTCCAGTCCCGCCAACGAGAGTTTTCCCACCAAAAGAAGTTATCAAGGCTGCTGCCTCGCGAAAAAAGTGCTTGCGCCTGGCCCGTCGACTTCGACAGTCCACAACCTGTCTTCTTACAGGCCTACTCGAGCAGAACTCGCTGTACTCAAGCTCGGGTTGAACTTTAACACTGGACCTGCGCCGGACGCAAGAAAAATCGTCTGTGCTGTCAAACGCGCTATAGGTCAAGTAGATAACAACCGCCGAGATGAGGCCCGAACTCGTGCAGTCAGCATCCTTGCCAAGCTTCCGCGACATCCTCCGACCCCCCTTCTTTCCGAGGAGCGTGATGACATCAAAAGGCTGCGTAAAAACACGGACATTATTATACTTCCCGCTGACAAATGCAATGCTACCGTCATCTTCGACAGCAACGACTACGTTGAGAAAATGACTGGCCTTCTGCAGGACTACAGTACGTACTTGCCGCTGAAGCGGGACCCTACGCTCAAGGTAGAAAGAAACTTGCAGATTCTTTTGACTGACGTCTTCCGATTTGTTTCACCGGACCACAAGTCACTTTATTTCAAGCTCCTCTGCCACAATGGGTCAGCTCCCGCCTTGTATGGTCTCCCGAAGATCCATAAGCCAAACATCCCGATGCGACCATTAGTTGACTTTACGCGGTCGCCCTTATACCGCTTGTCGGGCTACTTACACAAGGTTTTTGCGCCACTCGTTGGAAAGGGCTCGACTTTCATACGTGACTCTTTGGATTTTATTGAAAAAGGTGATGTCACGGTGGAGGACGACGAGGTCATGGTGTCCTTTGATGTGAAATCGCTGTTCACCAGCGTACCCGTGGATCTGGCTGTGGAGGTGTGCCGCTCAGCGCTGCAGAATGACGACGGATTGTGTGAAAGAACCCCTATCGAAGCATCGGATCTTCTGAAGCTGTTACAGTTCTGCCTTGAGAACACTTATTTTGTTTTCCGGGGTACAGTCTATAGGCAAGTTCATGGAACTGCTATGGGCGCATCTATATCGGTGACAACCGCAAACCTTACCATGGAAGCAATAGAAGCTCACGCACTGGCTACCTTCGAACCGCGCCCAAAGGTTTTTGTGCGTTACGTCGACGATTGTTTCTGTATTATCAAAGAGAATGCGTTAGGTCCTTTCACAGATCACATCAATAGCATGGAAGATTCCATTCAATTCACTGTAGAGGAGGAGGCTGCACGCCGTCTTCCTTTTCTGGACGTTTTGGTGGAACGCCGTGGAAACCGCCTTTCTCTCAAAGTTTATAGAAAAGAAGCCCACACAGGCCGGTATCTTCATTTTAATTCTTTCCACCCGGTTTGCCACAAACGCTCCGTCGTGGCTTCCCTCGTCCGACGTACCAAAAACATCTGCCCAATGCCAGAAGATCGGGCTGCTGACCTACGCCAAGTGCGCCGAGAATTGAGTGAATGCGGCTACCCCAAGCACTTCGTGGATTCTGTTCTTCAACGGTTTTCACGCCCATCAGAACCAGTTGGTCCTCCTTGCCGAGCCCGAGCCGCTATCCCATATGTGCCGGGCGTGAGCGAGTGTTTGGCTCGCGTTCTGCGCACTTACGGTGTGCACGTCGCTCACGTTCCTGCGTGCAAGATGAGGAATGAGCTGGTGGCCGCCAAAGACAAGATAAAGAGAAGTTTCCTGGCGTCATCTATAAGATTCCCTGCGCAGACTGCGACTACTGCTATATCGGCGAGAGCGGGAATTTCGAAAGGCGATTGAGGGACCACAAGAACGACGTCAGGAACAAAAGGATTGCATCTAATGCACTTGCGGAACACGTGGAAGCCGCGACGCACAATATAGCTTGGGAAGAAGCATCAGTCATCGCAAGAGAAAAGAATTGGCTGTCGCGTCGATATCTGGAATCCCTGATAATACAAACTACAGACAAAAACCCTTAACCACAACGCAGGCAATCTCCCGCCTACGTACGCAAGATGCTTGGGGCGATTACTGCGACGTACTTATGCTTTGTGCTTTGGGCTTTCGGCCCAGTGATCAAGGCTTCCGTATGGAAGCCGAAACGTGTTCGTTTTAAACAACAACCTTTTGACCGGTGTTCCTTTTACTTCATTCATGCCAGCTGGTAGCGTCGTTGTTTTAGACAATGCACCTTATCATAGCCGGCAAGAAGAGAAATTGCCAACGACGGCCTGGAAGAAGGAGAAGAGACATGAGTGGCTCACAAGCAAGAACATCACGTACGCTGAAAGGATGATAAAGAAGCAGCTGCTTGAGCTGGTGGCATCTGTAAAGTCACGTTTTCTGAGCTACATCGTAGACAATGCAACTGTAAGCGCCGGTTGCATTGTACTCAGGCTCCCGCCGTACCACTGCGAAATGAATCCCTTTGAGCTTGTTTGGGACAAGGACAAAAATGGCATCGCTGCGGACAACAGAGACTCCAAGCTGTCCACGGTCGACGCCATCTTGAGGGAGAAAATCAAGCACGTAGCGGCGGAAGACTGGGCGAAGAGCATTCAGCACGTGATGGACTTGGAGTCAAAGTTCAGACTTGACACGTCTGGGAGTGAGCACATTCAACCCATCATCATCCAGCCGGGTGAAGATGACACTGAAGAAAGCGACTCCGACTTCGAGCTGTATGGCATTGAACCACTGGACGAAGCATAACGGCTTCTTTTAACGAAAGAACAGCCTTTATTAGGGTTACCAAAATTTTTCCCGTTGGTTCGCAACAGACAACCATCCATTCTGTGACCTCTGAAATAAATAAGCAGTTCCATGTATGGCGTATTCTTTATAATAGAAGCTCAATTCTGATAAGCAACGTCCTGCACACATTGTGCTCGATTTAAGAAGTGGCCTAGAAACATGTTTAAATGCTGATATATCTTAATTGAAACACAACTGTTAACTCTCATTATCTTCGGCGGGCTCAAAATGCTCATTCAGGCAGCCACCATCGTGTTTGACTGGCCCCATTTTGAAATAACAGTATTCAAGGCACGCTTTACAGCTCTGTTAGAAAGCTCTGGAAATCGCAGTCATGTCATAGCTAGTGCCTCTGCGACACCAGTAGTCAACACGAAATTGACAGCCACTGTTAGCAGCTTGCACGCCAAAGCCCATTCATGTGGTTGCATTGTTTAATTTGGTTATCTGCCTCACACAAGTAATGAGAATAAGAGAATAAATATAAAACATCATTAGCTTATTGATGCCCAAAATGTTCATTAAGGCAGCCATCGTCGAGTGTGACGGGCCCCATGTTGAAATAACAGTAGTCAGAGCACGCTTTATGGCTCTGTTAGCAGTCTGCACTAAATTCGCAGCCTTGCCATAGCCAATTTTTAATTCATTTATCTGTCTCTGGCATTAACGCGAATTCAAGCACAATTATTAACGTGAATAACTTTGCTAGCATTTTTTTGTCGTATTTACGTACCGGAAAAATGCTCAGAAATGTTGAACGTGTTTTAGTGAGTCACTTTTTCATTACAAGCCGTAGGCCAAATGACGGCCTGATTCAGACAGTGATATTGGTGAGGTAATAAATGATGAAAGCTGCAAAAGCTCTCACAGCACTGCTTTGCTGGACTCCATTCACTAGAAAACTGCATTTGTAATGATGAAAGCGTCAAGACAGGAAATGATAATCCACTACACAATGTTATGTATACCCCCCCCCCATGTAACGGGGAGCGAAACCATGTATTTATTATGACTGAATGCAACAACATCGCAAGATGATGTTGCACAATATGGCACTCTTTCATGTGCACTCCTGGCGAGCTGCCGTATGCACTGATGCATAAACACATTAACAGGGGTAAGAGACGAAGTTATTGCACAAGCCACGTGATGCTTTTAACATTTTCTATCTGTCAATATTTCTGTTGTCACAGCTGACAGAAGTTTCTTTAGCGCAATTTGTTTAATCACGTTGCGACAACAGCACAAGAAGCAAGGTCAGAATATTAGGAGAAAACACAGCTAGATGGCAGACTGAGGAGGCAAGGTAGACAAGAGTGTAAGGATTTAATGACACCGAAGAGGCCAGCCCTCCTATTCACAGGACTTGGTGCTTTGAATGAGACGAGTTAATGAAATTGTAAAGGAAGAGGTAGATGCAGCATGCTTACAAGAACAAACACAAAAATAAAAGGACAGAAATAGGAATAATAAACACATACACGCACAGAAGCACTCACATATTCACACGCATGCACACAAACGCGAGCGCGGAAACTAAAATCTGAAATGCAAAAAACGGGAAAATGACAAATATAAACAAACACGCAAGAAAACATGCGCACACATTTAACGCAGACGCTAGTAGAGGTATTAGGAGTCAGTTCACAAGCAGCTGTGCCTACTTTGTCGTACTTTTTTAATGTACATTTTGGCTCTGTTGACTTCACTGTCATAGGAATTTTTTAGTAGCAACATATCATAACAATCGAAAAGCAGCGCAAAGCTGTGTTGTGAGAAAGTAAGTCGAGCGCTGGCAGCACAACTGATGTGCGATTGTGTCACAGCAGGCATTCTACAGCTCGCGCGTGCAGTGAGCGAATAATTCTAATCCATACAGAGACGCGAATTCATGCCAACCTCCCTTGTAAAGGCACCAGTGTATCGGTCATAATTTTATATTAGTACTAAGGCTGACATTAAGGAAACAAATACCCCTGTTACACGGGCACTTTAACGGCCGTTAAGTAAAACGGCAGTTGGCGTTAACGGCCGTTGGGCGGAGTTACACGGCAGCGCGAGCGCCGTTGGAAATACGACGGCGATTGACATCAACGGAGGTCGCCGGTCTCCGTTCCGCCGCCGTTTCCGTCCGTTTCGTCGTGAAATAGGCAAGATGGCAGCCCCCAGCTGCAACGTGTCCCCGCTGCAGGCGACCGCGCCGGCGCAAAAACGATTTGCCTCGACAGCGCCGCTGACGCATTTACTTATCAAGTTCAGCTAGGACCACCTTGCCGAACTGCGAACGCAGGAACACAATTCGCCCGTGTACGCAAGGATGACGGCGCTGTTCAACCAGCTGGCAAGTAAGGAGTGCGGGCACTCTGTGTTGTTTTGCAAACAACTCTTGCAAATAGTTAAAAAAACACACACTGTACAGCATGAAGCGCAGAAAATAATTAGAGAATTTTTTTTCGAGTTGGCGTGGTAAAAAGTTCAAGAGCCACGTGATAAATCGTCGAAACGGAAGTGAACCGACCGTACATGAAAAGTGCCGTGTGAGCGCAGGCACCACCGTTCCGTTCCCAGGGCCGTTACGGCGTTCAACTGCCGTTTGCGTTAACGGTCGTTGCAAGTGCCCGTGTAACAGGAGTAAAACACTGCTCCCACACGCCTGACCGTTAATAATTAAATGACATTCGCTCAAGCAGCGCGTGTTAGTCACTGATTGTTAGCACTGGTGGAAAGTGATCAATCGACGGTTCTACACAACACTTGAACGACGCCCTGCTAGACGCTCGGCTATCTTATCATACTGCTGCCAACAATCGATCGTTTGCGCGCTGAGCTGGCAGCAACAAATCTTTGCGTTGGAGGTTGCTTCCGCAAATCTTTTCGGTTGAGGAACACGTAGGTTGGTTTCATTCGTGCAAGCTTTTCTCATTTATCCTGAGAATGGTTTTGCTCCATCACTTCGCCACGTCCGACGAGAAACGCAGGGGCACAGTACACAAACACACCCGCCGCTCAGAGTAGGTACCAGACATTGACAAATTCTCCTCGTCGTAACTTCACTTAGGAGCAAAACAAAACATCATAGAACAAACACGCATGATATTTGATAGCAGCGGTGTGCCGCTGCCGGATCCTGTTTCCAGACGAAGCGCAGCGCAGCGCAATCACCGATGTTCACTGTAACCTTTTTTCGTCGCCTCACGGCTCAGAACAAACGCACGTGGCACAAGTTGTGCATCGCAAGCGCACAAGTTGTGCATCGTAAGCTTGCAATAATATTTCCGACATGGCAGACGCCCACAAACAATTCGATGTAACTCTGACGAAAGGAGACGCACACAGCTTACGCGGCCCGGCACAATTCGAAGCGAGGGCGGCCATATTAGGCACGTTCTCCGTCGGCGGGGTCACCGGCCGTCCGGCTCATGACGTCACCTGAAGTGCGCGCCTATTGGCGGAGGCTCATGTGCATCCGCCTTTGAGGGACAAATGCCGCTGCCTTCTTAAGTTGTACCCGGCTATAATAGCAACTTACCAACAAATTCAATTCACATAAAAACAGAAACATAAAAAGGTGTTTATAAATTCATATGCTTTGTACTGCGATCGTATTCAAAATTTTTATTTAAAGGAGAAACAACACAAACAGATGTTGCTAAGGACAGGGAATTCTAGGGATGGACCGGAGCTAGTTATGCGGTGGACGGACTGAAGTAAACAGAAAGAAAAAGACCGGTTCCCGGCTCTGCCTAGAAGCTTCGGCTTCAAAATGGCTGAAACTGACGTGATGGCGGATGGTGCTGATGCCTTCGGAAAAAGTTTTATATCTTGATTTTAACTCCTTCGTTACGGCCGCTGGACTGGGGAATGTGCAAAATGTCATCGCGAACAGTGGCTCAGGTGGTAGAAACATTTCCAGCGTGCACTCTGCTAACATCTCCAATGTGCACGAAGTGCCACAGCATGTTATAACGCGACCAATTCCTGTTACTACGACGAAGACAAAGTGAGAGTAATTGTAGAGTTGCTTCAGGTTAGTAAGTGCATGTTGCTTCACAGGCGTTCGCTTTGTTTGCCGCGTCGCAGTGATATGTTACCGTACTGGTTTGTTTCCCGCAGCCGAGCGCTATCCGTGCTTTTCGAAGTTCGCCCGTTGGGCGATACGTTTACTGTGTTTAAAGTTACGACATTATAGGTGTTTGTTATGTTACCAGCCTAAGCGCAGCTGCTTTAGTGCTTTATTTTTAACATTCGCTTAAGTAATTTGACTAAGGGCAATCGACGACGAGTTCGAATGCCTGGGTGTTGGCACGCAACCTTGGATTGCTGGTTCCTACGATGTTCTGGTATAAAACGAAACCTTTATATGACTTGGGGCAGATCGGGCTCCTAGAGGTGAATTCACAGATATATTTAGTGTGCAGAAAGAGGTAATTTGTCGTACAGCAGATGAAGTTTACCTATCTTTAAGTCATTTCTTGTGTGCAATAATATCGTACGCTTCAGGCATCAAGCCCGGACTGCCGTGACCACATTGACTGGACATTGCATCCTGTAAGGAATAAATGCTGCCGTCGAATATCTATTTGGGTCCAAGTAGAAGAATTAGCCGGGGCAGGTATTTCGGCTAATGGTGAAAATACACACTGGTACTCTTAATGTGCGTGCTGTAGGACTCTTTTTTTTGCACAATTTTACTCGCGCTTTCTGGTAATGTTAGCGATAACGCATTTCTTGCTTTCGTCATTCGTCAGGAAACTTATGTTTACGCACCCCCGCTTGTATTGTGTGCTAACCTTTTTCATTTGATTTGTACTGCACAGATGGATGGATGCATATTGGCTTGCAGTCTAGCCGCAGAAAGGGTACACGCTTGTCTAAGGTCATTGCCATCTGCGCCGAGCTGCACTATTTAAGTTGTCTGTTATGCCTGATTGCACATGTGCAGACGACCTATTGAAAACCTATGGCCCTTTGTCACAACTAAGGGAGTGCAGCATAAGAAATGAATTTGCATTTGGGTGTCAGTGTCTGCCACGATAACATGCCATAGGTGGGGTCATTGTTGCTGGAAGGGATCTAATGTTTAAACGTGTTATTATGAAAGGGAGTATGTACTGTATTAAATGTCAGCCTTTAGTGTATTAAAGAAAGCTGAACCAAGGGCACTCGCTTCAATTTAGCGGTTTTCTTGCACGGTGAAAGTTGGATTTAGTGAATTATGCCCAAAATCGCACCAATAGCTGCATGGAAGTTTTCATCGCAAAGTGCATTGCTTGTATTGTACCTAACAGTGACATATCAAATTTGGAGCCTTTACAGACACACCCAAAACGTTTCTGCTTTCGTTTCTGCCGGTATATAGCTTCCTTGCAGTTCGTATTGAGGAGGAGAAAGTAGCATCGACAACATCTGTGGCTCCTTCAGTTATGGAGAGCAGTCCTTTGATTTTACCATGGCCTGCAAATAAGTGCTGCTGTTGTATTCTCTTCTTTAGTAGGGTGCAACTCAAGAACGAAGCGACAGATGCCCCTCAAAGGAGGACCTCCAGCCAATGGTGTAGACCAGTTTTCATGGTGCCGCGGTTAATCTGATGAAGCCCTGGTAATTCTCTTTCATCTGCAACCCCTGCAATTTCATGCTAGTTGGTCCAAGTGGATCGGTAAAGGGGCAGAAATGGAGAATTGGTTAATGTCATTGGCTGGAGGGGCTCCTTTAAGGAGCATTTGCCGCTTCGTTCTTGAGTTGTATCCGGCTGTATTTCATATAACTTTAGCTGGGTAAAGAAGTTGGACTTTATCAATAGGTAAAGCTGTGAGCTCTTTAAATCAGGAAGCGGCATTTATTTTGTTGAATGTAGACTCTGCATGTGAGAGTACTTTGTCTAGTCATTGTTTTTATTGAAAGTAACTTATGAAATGTGTCGAAGTTTTTTTTCAGTCACTCTAGATATGATGCACTTTTTCTGCATTTAGAAGTTGTTAAAGCTACATGAAAATATGCATGAGTGTGGTTTTCACAGTTCCATGCTTAGCATTTTCATGAAAAATCAAATGGGAAATGTGTTTACTAACCGAGCTGCAAATAACTAACAATTAAGAAAAGCGTTTTGTGCATAAATTGAGTGATGTCGAATTGTTGGATGTAGCGCGCAATCTTTGCATGCCCTGAAATTTGGTATTTGTTGGTTTGCTGTACATAACTACTTTGTCTGTGTACAGGGTAAATCACACATAGAAGGAACACAGCTCCAACTGCAACCAAGCCGCTGCGGTGGCTCAGTGGTTATGGTGCTCGGGCGGGTTTGATCTCATCCACGGCGGTCGAATTTCTATGAACGCGAAATCCTAGAGGCCCATGCATTGTGCGATGTCGGTGGACGTTAAAGAACCCCAGGTGGTCAAAATTTCCAGAGCCCTTCACTACAGCGTCCCTCTTAGGCTGAGTCACTTTGGGACGTTAAACCCCCATAAAATCAAACCTATTGCGACCAAGCTATTAGCAAACTCATGCAAAGGAGCAGGTGACACAAAGAACCTTGTTGTGGTCTCCCTTCTCGTACGCCACTCTGCATTTATTCATGAAAGGGTTAGACGCAGTGGCACTCCGCAGGTACGTAGCCACGCGTAGCCGTGCTCTTTCTAAGTGTGATTGACCCTGTACAGACATCATGTGCATCCGGTGTGTGCACCTGTTGCCTGGGTGCAGTTGTGAAGCCCCATCATTCACATGCTTGAGGTGCAGACGGGCTTAGACCCACCTCACTCCATTTAGGCAGCGCTTGACTGCCACTTGGAAATTAACCCACTAGTCGAATCTGCAGCCATCCTCCATCTCTGACACCCATGTGACCTTTTTTTGCCCTCTCCCCCAACCTTTGGCTATCCATTTACCTCCGACCAGCCTTCCTGCCTTTGCTGCAATAAAATACTCTGTCTTTTCCATTCCTAAAGTGAGTAGAACAGCAGGAAAGTGATTTGGCGGGAAGTATCTGCGTTTTTTTCTTCTTTTATTTTATATGTAGAAGCAGTTGCATAATGATGTTGCTATAATTTTTTTGATAACGTTATTTATTGCCTCAGGGCATAAAGGTAGTTGTGAAGGAAAAAGAAAAAAGGGGGAGGTGTTAAACGAATGAGAAAAGGTGGCCGGGTCTAATGAAGTTGAGGAGGGAGCAGGGATGTGGCCCCTGCATCCAAGCAATATATGAGGATAGCAGGTTTTGCAGGAGACCTGCGGCTGCCAGATGCCAAATTCTCGTTGGTTTCTGCACCGGACAAACTCACAAGTGGTGAATATCAGCCTCAGTAATTTGGCAGTTTCAGACAGGACACCCTGGGCGGGGATATAAGTGTCGGAAATGATGCCACGTCAGAGTGATGGCAGAAGTAAGGGCAACCCCGACCTGGATGTTCCTAAGCACAACCTCCTCTGCACAGGTAAGACTGCGAGGAAGAATTATCACACACAGAGGGACGAGAGCACGTGTGCGGCACTGGGGGTGTTCCTTCTTTGTGAGCAGGAGGTTTGGTTTGGCATATGGTGGTTTAACGTCCCAAAGCGACTAAGGCTATGAGAGACACCGTAATGAAGGGCTCCGGAAATTTCGACCACCTGGGGTTCTTTAACGTGCACTGACATCGCACAGCACACGGTCCTCTAGAATTTTGCCTCCATCGAAATTCAACCGCCGCGGCTGGGATCGAACCCGTGCCTTTCGGGTCAGCAGTCGAGTGCCATAACCACTGAGCCACCGTGGCGGGCTTTGTGAGACGGAGGGTAGCATCATCCATGATGAGAAACTAGGTATGGATGCGGGTAGAGTCGCAGTCGGGTTGTAGAATCTGCAGAGATTTGTGAACTCCGCAGTTCAAGTGGGACCCACTCAATTCGAATGGGTTGTGGGATGCGAGCCACCAGATGATGTATATTCTGGTAGACTTCTTGGCTGCGACTGACGCGTCGGAGTAGACATGTTGCTTGAAGGGCATCAGTGCCGATGACAATGTGGGCTGTTGGAAGCAAGGTAACAGCGGCTAAAGAGCGAAGCGTGCCTTGGACAGCAACCAGCTCATTGTGCAGTCACTTCAAGGAAAACTTGGACGAACCTTTACCTACCCTTAAGAGTACTGCTAGGAGTCCTATACTACTACTGGCATAATGATGCAGCGCTTAAGCAATGCGCCAATACCCTGGCAAGTGGCTGATTTAAACATAGCCACCAGTGGGGCCTGTGAGACCCAGGTTTTTATCCCGAGCTCCTGTAAGGCTCACTTTTGCAGATATAGTTTTTCGGGAGGCTGTCTGTCTCTCAACCAATGAGTTCCTGCACAGTGCCATGGTGTGCAGGTGGCAATTGCATTGAATTTATTTGAATTATTTCATTACCACCTGTCGTGGTGGGCAGGCATTTCAAGGTGGGTCACCTGCTTGTTCGTCACATGGCTGGACAGATTCCGGCTTTTATATGAATGGGGCTTCTGGAGCTATCGCATTAATATAGTCACACCAGTCTGTCATCACAACAGGCTTACTTGCTAGACCTTACCTCTCAGGTCTAGGCTAATAGTTACTAGAAAGTTCTGTCTCTCCTTTGTCCTGGATCAGCCTAAGTGATACGTGGTTCCAAATTTTGGCATTGGAATAAGGGGCTGGGCCAGTTGGGATTTAAGGTGAAAGAAAAAGTATGCAAGACAATGGATAAGGTGACACGCTCGTCCCTGTGTTGTTCTTGCTTGTTTGTTGTCCTATGCGCTGCTTCTTTCGTCATGCTAGAAAGGGTTGCCCAAGGGTTGTGAAAACAAGGTCATTGCACCACAAGGCTGATACAGGTGGAAGCTTAGGAGTGGAAACTTCAATAAGTGTTTTATATGAGGTAACAAGTTAAAGTTGTTCTGGTTTTGTATTGATGACTAGAGTAATGATTGTCGAGCTAGCTGTTGACACCCTTCTGGTCAAAGTGTTTGGGATGCTTTGGTTTTGATGGCTTCTGGAAAAAAATTTTTAAAAGTTTCTTTAATTCTTTTCAGGTTCTACTTGTCATCTCGATTCCAGACAACTATTTTTTCGCCTGAATACAGACCTCAGAAAACCTAATGGCTAGTTTTCCAACAGTAAATACCAAGGGAATTCTTTATAAGCATGTACAACATTTTGTACAAAGTGTCAGAGAGGTAAAAAATTGTAACATTGAAATACCAGGGTTTTTCAGCTAAACACCTTTGGAATGGGGGATCACTTTCTAGTATTAAGCCACCGCGGAGGCTGAGTGATTACGGCGCTCGACTGCTGGCCCGAAAGACGCGGGTTAGATTCCGGCCGCGGCCGTGGAATTTCGATGGAGGCGAAATTCTAGAGGCCCGTGTACTGTGCGATGTCAGTGCACGTTAATGAACCCCAGGTGGTCGAAATTTCCGGAGCCCTTCACTACGGCATCTCTCATGGCCTGAGTCATTTTGCGAACTTAAACCCCCATACACCATAAACCAAACTTTCTTGTATTTTCAAAAGAGGCACGTGATGTTATAGTTAGATACAACTCAAGAACGAAGCGACTTTTTCCCATCAAAAGAACCCTTTCCAGCCAATGGTGTCGGCCGAATGTCATGAGCATGCTACAGCGTGACTACGCAGGGAGTGGCAGGTGAAAGGGGACAGTCCCCTTCTTGCATTGTCACGCTGGTCCCTTAATTTCGACGCTACCAGGTTCAAGACAATTGGCCGACATCATTGGCTGGAGGGGGCTCCTTAGGGAGGGAAAAGCCGCTTTGTTCTTGAGTTGGGTCCGACTATAGTAATGCTAGAAATTAGAAAGGTGTAATTATTGCTGGGAAGAGCGGTCTGAGTAAAGTGGCGGATTATGCGTGACGAAGCTGATGTTATTTGCTGCATTTGATTGTTTGCATGAAAAGCAATTATTTTGTGATGTGAAGGATGTTAAGTTCCCCTGGAACAAATAATCACTGCTAGGTGTAGCACACGCTCAAAAAAGGTAGCATTTGCTGTGTACACAATTCTGCACATATCATCTCAAAGGGTTAATTAATGGTGGTGGTGCAGCTGTTGCAGTGCCCTCTCGATGGTCGTTTCTCTTGCACACATCAGACACTTAGCATTATTGTTCTCTGCTTCTCTCACTTTTTGCTTTTTTGGGTGCAGAGGGGGGACGGTCAAACGAAAGCTTGGTTGGAGCTGTGGCAGGTGTGCACTCTCACGTGTTGCTTGAATATAGCCCGTAATATCTAGTGGCATGAGTGGGAACAGATTATTTTTGATTATATTTCATGGGTTCCACCACAGTTTTGCTTGCTAGTATGTAATGGATGTCAGTATGCGTTGTGAGTAACGCTATGCTAAAGCATGATTATCACAGCTGCAGCGGTGTTCAAAGTGTAGTAATATACATGGAACAGACTTAGAATCACTATTACTTGCACTCACCAGCACCACAGAGGCAGTGCTTCAGGGAACGTGCAATAAAGCTGATACACAATGAAGCCCACTTTCATGAAGGAATGACGTTATGCATACCTTTTGCAGAGGCGCAAATAAACTAGAAAGCCGAGCTTAAAACTCCTGAATGAATGCTCGAAAAGCTTAATAGTGTAGAACGTTGGGCCAGTTGGTGTAGCGACATAATTAAAAACATGCGCAGAATAACACAGGACGGGAGAGAGAAACACGCACACACACTCACGAGCGCTCATGTGTGTGTGTGCGTGTTTCTCCCTCCCGTCCTGTGTTATTCTACGCAAGTTTTTAATTATGTAGCTCGAAAACGAATAGTACTGTGAATGGAAGCAGCTGTTACATGTAAGCATTAATAAGAGAACTTCTTGTTGGGCTTGCTGGTAATTGATCATTGCACCTTAAAGGCTCCAAAACCACACACACACGCCAGAGAGAAGAGAACGGGACAGAGTGTCACTCACAAACCAGTTGTGAGTGTCGCTATGTCCCATTCTCTTTTCTCGTGTGTGTGTGTGGGGGGGGGGGGGGGGTTTGGTGCCTATAAAGTACAATGTACATGTAAGCAACCGGACTCTGGGGAAGCATGTTATCTTTTGGTATGACGGTTGACTGCCTTGGATTGTTAACGGCTTTTCATGTAGAGGGCATGCCCCTTTCATAACAGGCATCGATGGGCAGATTGGCTGCATTGAAAGACAGTGCAAGCTGGCCTTGGTTTGAGTTTTACTCTGCAGCATATATGCTCTAAAATTTTGTAAAGATGATTGCAGCCACTCGATCCAGTGTTTTTGGCCAAGCTTAGTTCAGAGCACCTTACTGTAGCAACAGTATATCTGTGAACAGGCTAAGCCTAAGGTTTATGCAGGCTTGCTATCCAATTGTGGGCCACATTTGCTGCTTGTGCCAGCAAGTTGTACAAGGTGTTCTGTTGGAAGTGTTATATGTGAATCTTACTTTAATCCAGAACTGCAGCCTGTCACAGCTCTTTGACATGCCTCTGGCCAGCTGTTGATATGGTAATGATGCTTTGTGCGTAGCATTATTCCAGCCTTCTTGTAGTTGCTCACTGAAAATTCAGCAAGTGTATGAAGCAGCCCTATTTTTTCATTTTTGCTGTTGCTATGTAAAGATAAAATTGTTATAGTGCACTAATTTAGCCTCTTTCTTTTGTGCAGAACCCGAACACCAAAGACCAGGTTGCACCTATAGATATTCTGTGGGTCAAGGGTACTGAAGGTGGAAACTACTATTTCTCTTTCGGAGGCAACCACAGATTAGACGCCAATTACAGGTTGGGCCTCACAACCATCCGTGCCAAGGTTATTCAGTCAGCAACTGCAGTGCTGCCTTTCTACCTGGGATTGTCAACACCAAAGCTCAAGTGATTGTTGGGCTATCCTGTGTGGGGTTTGTGTTGATTATTGTAATTTCCATAGCTACTTGCACTGACGTTTAATAATAACTTGCGCCTGACTGCCATCGCAGCTCTCACCAGATGCTCAGATGTACAAAGCCCATTATGTTCACATATTGGATTGACAAGAAGCTTTGCCTGGAACATTGAATTATTAAAAACAAGCGTCTTTTTTTTCTTTTTCCCAAAGTGACTCGAACTCTAGGGAACACCGTAGTGGAGGGCTGCAGATAATTTAGACCGCCTGGGATTCATTAATATGCACTGACATCGCACAGTACATCGGATTTAGGTGCTTCACCTCCATCAAAATGCAGCCACCGTAGCCGGGATTATACCCGCGCCTTTCGGGTCACAGCCAAGCACCATAACCACTGAACCGCCGTGGTGGCCCGGACGTCATAGTTATTCTCAGTTACTTCTCAATCTGCATCTTTTCGTCAAAAAGTGAAAAATTAGCAAATATTTAAAAAAATGCAATGCAGTGGACTTTGCATGCTCCCTTGATATCAGCCACTGATATCTGCCAGTGTATTGTAGATGGTGGCTGCACTGCTTATGTTAGTAGATATAAGCACTTATCGCTCACCCCTTCAGAAGATTGTTGCTATACACTAACATTGCATTCTGCTAACAATAATGTATTGTTAATCACCACCGCAGGAACAGTTAAGCTCACTGTGTACCTCTTCTAGGAATCTACAGCTGCATCGATTTGTACATGTAGAGGCACCCCAGCATTTTTCTTAAGTTCATCACTGCGTCCAACTCCTTCCCCAGTTCAGTTATACTTTCCTTCCCTTGGCATGCACTCCGTCTCTCCAGTAGAACATTGGTCATCAGTTCAGCATATCTGAAGCCCTGACCATCTTCATTCTTTCCTTTAAAGGGACGGTCTACTGTCAGAGACAGGTATAGAAATATTGGCTTATTTTAAGAGACCTTGCTAGTGGCGGTGGGCAGAATTCGTGGTTTTGAGGAGGAATTTATATTTTAAATTGGCAAAGAAAGTGAGGTCTGAGTGGATAGTTGGGACACGCTATGTTTGCTTGTTAGAGTTATCATTGTAGACGCTTGAGCGAAAATACCGCATTTCATTACTAAGTCGCAGCCTTATACAGGCAAATAATTTTTGTCCATATAAACTTAATGCAGCCTTCTTTTTGCTCTTTCAGTAAATTACAGTGATTCTTATTGTTAACTTTCCTTGATCATCTTATAAATTGGTTTCAAGAAGAAATCATACCCAACGCGGCCGCTACGCTTGCGGTAGTGCTGCTGACAAAAGCGGCTGCTGACATCTGTGATAGATATCACCGGCACTGTTATTTTGTTGTTAGTATATTAAAACCACCTTAGAGCTCTGAGCTGTAACTTTAATAAAATCTGCGCATCTTGGTGAATGTCATGCTCATTATAGCCATTGCATGGTGCCTATGCGACAAGGCATGCATCATGTCCATATAGGTGTATGAATTCCTTTACTGACTCATGTATTGTGTCCCCAGTGTCAAGGTTTGCAGGCGCTGACGACCATGAGAAAGTGAGACTACCTTATTTAAAAATTACGTTTTAAATTGTTCTGCTGTGTATTTCTGTGCCGCTGCTAGATATTCACTTATTAGGGTTAGGAACTTCTTGATTGCCTCCGACTGTCCCTTTGATTTAAGCCAGATTATTCTGAACTCGCATTTGTTTTATAATTGTCGCTGCTCTATTTTTGTCCGTTTATGCTATGCCCATAAATTTTCCCTCTGCGTCACTTGCTTCTTTGTCTTCAAGTCCTATATTTAATCTTTTGTTGGCCTCCAAGGTTTTGCTTTATTGCTTCTTTGATGGCTGAGGTACACCCTGTGTGGTGGATGTAGGTATACTTGATGCTGTGTGCTGCTGACAGGAAGAGTTTTCAGGCATTGCAAGTGCTTGCCAAAATGTATGTAATGTGATAGCGCTAAAGCTCTCCTTCTGCAGAAAATCCATTGGCGTCAGCATTGTGAGCGAAAAATTACAGGAGAAGCAACCTCGGTGGGCCACCTAGGTCACGCGATCTTGTGGCTTCATCACAACCCACCCACCAGATTGTAAGTAAACTGACCACCATGGCAGACGACAGTCAAAATAATTATTGGTTGTGAGAGAGAGAAGAGCAACCTGGTTTGCATGTGGCCCATTGGTGGCAGCACCTTCCATCAGGGTAGTGGCGCATCGCTTAACCATTGCACTACCATTCAGAAGAGCAAGGTTCCGGGCTAGTTGGTAATGCATTGTGCACAGAAACAGTGCGATGAAACGCGGACAGCACGAACACGTGTGTGTTTCTTAATGTGGCCCACGTTTCATCGCGCTGTTTTTAAGTACATTGCACCACCATGCCAGGAGTGGTCTGAGGACTCTCAGGGACCTCTGAATGTAAAGTCTAAAAGGACCAGTTCCACGTAATCGGGCATTAACCCAATAATGCTATCTTGTAATACCCTTAAGGCTGAGCTTAAGTGTCCCCTCCAATTTTTTGTGCTATGTGGTGGCCTTCTGATTCTTGATTCATTTGTTTTGTGCTGCTGGCTTTGGTTGTGAATTGGCAAGAAAGTAATCTTTGTTTATTAGGGCCTGTTTTTGTTAACCCATTCGCTTCCAAAACTGGCACTTCGCCTGCCTGTGGCAATTGGCCCAAATTCCCTGAAGTGGGCGAATCACCTTGTCACTTTTTGCAGCACCAGTTTCAGAAGAAACCGTTGAGTCAAAAGGTACAGAAGATATGCTGTTGTAAAAAATGCAATTTAAAATTTCTATGCAGTGCGCCTAAACAAACAATGACTAGGCACTCAAGCAGTACAGAGTCGATCACACTTTTCTATAGCGCTAGAGCGGTGCCGCCCGGTGAAAATAAAGCGAAATTCTGAAGATGGACATTAACTGATAATTGCGTTCAAGAGCAGCCTAATAGACATGTGAACCATGCAGGCACTAGTGCCTTATCACCAGCAAAGCAGCTAGCTGCGATAAGATTTAATTTAATATTCTCCACAGTACTCCACTCAAGCGCTCTAGACAAGAGTGATCGACTCTGTACATAAATGCTCGCTAATTCGAACTGATGCCCGAGTCCCGGCACAGCCCTATGAATAATTCGAACAAGTCGTTATCCGCTACTGTTAATTCGATCTAGAAGCAACTGGCTGACACCGCTCCTCGTAGATAGAAGTTTACCCATAGTGAGTAAAACCCACTCCAAATTTGCCAGAGATGTAAAACATTGGAAAAAAAACTATTACAGAAGGCTCAGGGAGCCCGACTTCCGGTGCATGCCGTAGCAGGTTTTCACTGCTGGAACAGTCGCCCGCGGCGCTGATAGTTCGGCGCGAGCCGTTCCAGATTTTCGTTATGCCACGGTCGCTTGGTCAGCGATCACGTGGTGTATGCCAAGACCTACTGATTTGCCGGTCGGCGCCATGTTGCCTCTCTGATTGGCTGTCAGAAGTGTCAGTCAGCGACAAGGCAGGACAAAGTGGGTGTCAATCATCGTCTGTTGCTTACACACTTTTTGCGCTGGCGTCAAATTGACGTAACATTGAAGAAACGTTTTCAGCAGCGCTATTCTTGGTGCCCGGCTAGTAAATATAAGTGATTGTGAAGAGAAATAGGAGGTACAGGTGGTACGTATGAGAACACAGGAGCTCGAATTGCCAATTTAGAGAAAATAGATGCAGACCGAGAATGGACGTTTTCTGAAACCTGATTGGCTGGAACAACACGTGATATGCACACATTTTGGATCGAGTGATGTCAAATTGACGTTTAATCATTTTTACGATGTGCCGCCATTGCTAAAAATGGATGCAATTCGCCGCCAAAATTTCGTCTGGCGAAAGGTACCCGAATTGTGCAAATTAAGCAAATTTATACGACGTTAGGTCGCCGCAGAGTGACAGGTATTTTTTTGAAGCAAAACTAAACTTATAAATGTGTTGTTTTGTTTGTACAATGCAATGAAATGGCGTCATAAGGGCACATGCGAAGTAAGCAAGGGTTCAGAGCACTATTAGTCAGAGTTTCAATGTGCAACCGCATAGGGGCGCTAACTGTCCTCCCGTTGCAAACCCTTCCCCCGCAATGAGGAAGCATTGGTCCAGGGGATCGCGATCGTGATCATTAGTGTCATTAGTCTAGGCCTTTTACAGAACAGAGTCAAACGCAGCCGACGCACTCGCTGCTGCGTTCAGTGAGTACTTCGTTACTGTAAAGTACTATTCTTTGTGGTTGCTCGATCGAAGTGCCCGTTATCACGATCATCGTGACGCCTTCGATTTGCTTGACGAAATGATCCGTGGACATTACCGACTCACGAAGGATTTGGTGATGTGGCTATTCGACGAACTACGCGACGATCGTGAGTGGCAGCGCGTGTACACAAGTACTGCTCAGGCAGTGGAGCAGCAGGTGCTGTGCGCGCTCCGCTTTTACGGCACAGGCAGCTTTCAAGGAGTGCTTGTCAGCGACGAACATTTGGCGGAACGGAGCGCTCAGCTAGGACCGCAGCCATTAAATCATATTTCATCATGGCGTCCTGTTCCTTGGCTTGTGAACTCGCATCAATGTAACATCCATATAACATGGCAAGTGTTCACTGTGTTCATGAGCCACGTTCAATTATTTCTGCGCAGTACATTTCCGGGAATAGATAGCATTTCAGTTGATGATCTGCAAACCTTGTTCGACGTACTTAAATGCACGTTGATATCGCTGTTCGACAGCATTATCTCAAGTGGCATGATCCCGGCGAACATGAAAGCTGCTATAATTACCCCAATTCACAAAGTTGGTGAACATAATAGGTATGACAATTATTGTCCTATTTTAGTCTTGCCCTGTTTGATTGAAATATTAGAAAAACATCTGGAGGTTACAATCACTAGTTTTTTAGATGATTACTAAATCCTGTCACCGCGCCAATATGATAAAAATGCTTTTGGAGGACTCTTCGGACATGTTAAATCGATTTTTTTAACAAAACCAAGTAGTGAGTGCACTGTTTCTAGATGTCTGCAAGGCTTTTGACAGTGTGTGTCACAGTGTGTTATTATGTAAACGGTGTAGTTTAGGCTTCCGTCGCCTGTTTTTTTCGCTTTTGGAAAATATTTTTACAGCACAGAACGCAAAATGTCTCGATTAAGCGGGCAAACAGCGCTTCTTTGCTAATAAAAGCTGGCGTTCCTCAAGGTTCTATAATTATTTCCCTGATAATTAACGTCTTCGTGAATAACCTTTCAGACGCGGTGCCTGTAGGCCTGTATCAGTACGCTGACGATACTGTCCTCGTACCCTAGTCGCCGAACTACTCTGATACTTTCTTCTCTTCAAGCTGCAGCAACTATTGGTATGGACTGGTTCTTTCACCGTCCGATGAAGAAGATAGATTTAAACCATCAGCTGTTCTTGCACGGATCTGATTGCTTTCAATGTCAATATGTACCCCTAAGTTATACAACTACAGTGAAATACCTAGGAGTATACTTTGACGGTGCTCTTTCCTGGAATGATTACTTATCCTACATTTGTAAAAAGCTCCGAACCGTCTCCTATGTGCCTTACAACAGCAGGTACTACATGCCGCTTTCGATACGCGAAGTTATTGTAAACGCTCTTCGTTATAGCGTGCGGCGTTATGGCATAAAGATTTATGCAGTTCGTTGCAAGTACAGGATCAACTCTCTCCTACGATCTTTGTTTCAAAATATTGGCTATGATTTAGGCCTCCACTGTAATTCAGATGTCTTTATGGTATTTTTGCTACCTGATCTTGATCGCCTTTTGATAAAAACGATTGTCCTGAAACATTTTTGGTCTAGTGACCCACATGGTCTCTTCGTACGTAGGAACCTTTTTGTATTCCCTGAAGGTGTACAACATATGGAAAGCGAGCAAAAGATTATTACGATCCCTTTTACTTTAACAGGTTATCTCCAAGTGTTCCCTGGCAAAAACTAAATGTAAAATAAAAAAGATGCTGAGATACACTAATTAGTGGCTTACGACGTTGTACACATATGCTTTACGACCTGTTACATAAATCCTGTGATTTCATTGGTTACTGCTGTATTTCTTGTACTGATCTGAGGAATTGTCATGCCATTTTGGCTTTCCTTCCTCGCAATTTATTCTGAAGAGGTTATTTTTTACATGTCACATGGGTTTTCCGTCTACTTTTATTTTCGCACTGTACTAATTTGATCTTCCGTAATTTTTATTGAGCGTTTATGCCTCTGTGTATATCTGCGCGGTTTCGTTGCCTGTCGGGCTCTGCCACTCAAGCCATATGATGCTTTGGCAGGCCGGATTTTTCGGAATTTTTTAAAAATTTGGCGCAATAAAATATTATTATTATTATTATTATTATTATTATTATTATTATTATTATTATTATTATTATTATTATTATTATTATTATTATTATTATTATTAATATTATTACTATTATTATTATTATTATTATTATTATTATTATTATTATTATTATTATTATTATTATTATTATTATTATTATTATTATTATTATTATTATTATTATTATTAAACTTCTCTGTTAGAGCCATTCGCTGCATTCACATTTGTTCAGTGGAGATATTTCCCCACCACTCAAATACCTAGTAAGTATTCACCAGACTGGTGGAAGTTGTGATGGCACAGGTCATAGTGTACCGGGTGAGCACACCACACGAATGAATCGTGAACAGATCCAGGCAATGGCGCTTCCAGTGCCATGATACGCAGGTTTGCATTGCACACCTGTGAAGAAATGTGCACAAATGCCTATATTATTTGTACTCTGTTTACTATAGTATGTGACACATGTTATCATGCAGATGTTTTGCTTATTTATGCTATTACTGTAGATGTTATTCTTGAACATTATATATGACAAGTAGTAATCATAAGTTCGGCACACTTTTTTTACTTGTGCCATGTGCAGCACTGCTCCTCCTGTCACTTGAGTGCTTTTACATGTTCATGTTAGCTTCCTAGCAAGTACTGACATCCGATAACACTTTATAGTCCTCGCTTGGAGCAGTGCAGAGGAAATAAAACGAAATTGCAAATTAAATTTCTTCAATCAATACTATGACTAATACACCATGTACAGCAAACCGCAACATAAGCAACACTGTGAATGCAACATATTGCCCATGTTTATAAGACAAGTGCATGGAACACTTGGTAGATTTGTGACTTGCAAAATAAATTTCACTGTGAACGTGACGAAAAAGCACCAGCACGAAGCATCATAGCTTTAAAAAGTAACAGTAATTGTGCATGTCCTGTTTGAGAGCACGCAAGTTCTGCTTGTATCTTGTCCGTGCTAATCGTTTACTCTATTAATGCACAGATTAGGCTTCTTACTAACGTAGACATGCACTGCTGAAAGAAGCATCCAGTCTAGTGTCTCATTTATTTTCTCTTCAATGCCACGTGGCTAATTAACACCCCTTAGAACGTCGGAACGACTGAACTCCTGTCCCTCTGCATATTGCGGGCATTGCATGCTTGTTTTTCGATTATGCGAAATCTTGTGGATATACGCAAGCACCGCTACTCGGTTATATTTCTCAGGCGGGCTTTGGCTTGGTCACTGTTTTTTTTTCGATCAAGCTTTCGGCTACTGCTACCAGGAGTGCACTCGGATAGCCTGCTTCTTGCAACCGTTCAACCTGCTGGCAAAAACTATTGCTCGTCATATGCTGGCATGACTTGTCCAGCGCTTTCTTAGAGCCCGTTTTTATTATGCTTCGCTTGATTAGTTTCGAATGAGCTGAAGTGTACAGAAGCAATGGTTTGTTTGTCCTAGGTGCAGAGCTTCAGCATGTGCGATCTTCTCTAAATTTTAACTTGATGTCAAAAAACGAATTTCCTTGTTAGCTGGCATTTCATATGCCAGCTGAAGCGGGTTCAAACATTCTTTGAATACTGAAATTATCTCGGAGCTTGCGTTCCGAACGTCGTCCATGGTGCCGTCGATGACGACCAGAAAATCATCAACATAACGAAACACTCTTTTTACTATTGTACATTTAAGGCGATCATTGAGTACTGTCAAGATGAGATCAGAACAGATTGTTTAGTACTGGTGCCAAGCAAGACCCGATACATATACCTTCCTTCTGAAGGTAGGGTTTTGCCTAGCTAGCTGCTTTTGCAGAAGCAGCTAGCTTTTGTAGAAGCAGCTAGGTTTTGAAGAAGTTAGCTGCTTTTAGAAAACAAGCCAGAGAGGAAAAACTCGGGCAGATGCTTCACAAAATTCACTTCAAGGAGTCTTCAACGTCGGATCCAAACCAGCATGACTACAATCGTGCCAATCAATTTCAAGCTGTTCTTTACTATCTTGGAGGCTATGTTGTAAAGAAAGCCAGCAGGTTTTCTAGCTGCGAGAACTTCCTGGAAACAATCACTGCTGCTAGTCATGTCCCACCAGCAGCTGTTCTCACAGAGATGAGGTCTTTCGTACCTGGTGCTTTAAAGCACCCACCTAGCGCCCTTTTACAAATGCTTAATGCGATTGAATCTGTCATTGAGCAGAAAACACAGGACAACAAAGTGTTTGGTGACTTGTCATGGAGTATGGTGCAGGAACTTTCGAAAAAACTTCTCGTCCATGTATTCTGCTCCACGCACTCAGAAAAGCATTGCGCCCGAATTACAAAGTGTTATCTAGTTACACGCATGCACTTTTATGCAAAGCTTCTGAGGCAGCAAAAGGACCAGAGTGTGCAAGTAAAGGCAGCAAGGAAGAAGGCAAAGCTGCTTCAGGGGCGTTCTCGCTTAAATGGAAGCTAGTTGAGATCAATAAAATTTGAATACGAAAGAAAGTATCGTGTGCTTTTCTAGCATGACATTCAGTGACAATGAATGCATTCCAGCCACATATTTCTTCAACAAGGCACAAATGATGAAAGTGTATAGATGCATCGGGAGGCACGTGCTATGCGTATGGAGGAATCTCCGCTTCGTTTTTTTTCTTCTAGGCTGCAATGGCATGCAGATATATAAAATGCTATTTATGGAAAGCGGCACAACCAGGACTTACAGCCTGCGAAATAAAATGCTTAATTCTGTGACTATAAAAGGTAAGCGCGCGTCAGCAGCCCGATAACAGCGAACCGCCGCGCACGGCTGCGAACGGCAGTTGCGGCAGTCAGCTGGAGCCGGATGAGACGGTTCCGCCACCCGGCGACAGGCGCAGGAAGAGACGCCACCGATGCATGGGGAGATAGGGGAGTTTAAAAACTGACCCTATCTAGTAACGTTTCCCAGGTCTCTATTTCAGTAGGTCTTGGCTTACACCACGTGATCGCGACCCAGCGACCGTGGCATAACGAAAACCTGGAACGGCTCGCGCCGAACCATCAGCGCCGCGTGCGACTGTTCCAGCAGTGAAAACCTGCTACGGCATGCACTGGAATGCGGGCTCCCTGAGCCTTCTGTATTAGTTTTTTTTTCATTGTTTTACATCTCTGGCAAATTTGGAGCGGGTTTTACTCATTATGGGTAAACTTCTATCTACGAAGAGCGGTGTCAGCCAGTTGCTCCTAGAACGAATTAACAGTAGCGGATAACGACTTGTTCGGTTTATTCATAGGGCTGTGCCAGGACTCGGGCATCAGTTCGAATTAACGAGCATTTATGTACAGAGTCGATCGCACTTGTCTAGAACGCTTGAGTGGAGTGCTGTGGAGAAAATTAAATTAAATCTTATCGCAGCTAGCTGCTTTGCTGGTGATAAGGCACTAGTGCCTGCATGGTTCACATGTCAATTAGGCTGCTCTTGAACGCAATTATCAGTGAATGTCCATCTTCAGAATTTCGCTTTATTTGCACCGGGCGGCACCGCTCTAGCGCTAGAGAAAAGTGTGATCGGCTCTGTACTGCTTGAGTGCCTAGTCATTGTTTGTATAGGCGCACTGCATAGAAATTTGAAATTGCATTTTTTACAACAGCATAACTTCTGTACCTTTTGACTCAATAGCTTCTTCTGAAACTGGTGCTGCAAAAAGTGACAAGGCAGAAGTGACAAGGCAATTCACCGACTTCAGGGACTTTGGCCCAATTGCCACAGGCAGGCGAAGTGCCAGTTTTGGATGTGAATGGGTTAACAAAAACAGGCCCTAATAAACAAAGATTGCTTTCTTGCCAATTCACAACCAAAGCCAGCAGCACAAAACAAATGAATCAAGAATCAGAAGGCCACCACATAGCACAAAAAATTGGAGGGGACACTTAAGCTCAGCCTTAAGGGTATTACAAGATAGCATTAATGGGTTAATGCCCGATTACGTGGAACTGGTCCTTTTAGACTTTACATTCAGAGGTCCCTGAGAGTCCTCAGACCATTCCTGGCGTGGTGGTGCAATGTACTAAAAAACAGCGCGATGAAACGTGGGCCACATTAAGAAACACACACGTGTTCGTGCTGTCCGCGTTTCATCGCACTGTTTCTGTGTACAATGCATTACCAACTAGCCCGGAACCTTGCTCTTCTGAATGGTGGTGCAATGGTTAAGCGATGCGCCATTGCCCTGATGGAAGGTGCTGCCACCAATGGGTCACATGCAAATCAGGTTGCTCTTCTCTCTCTCACAACCAATACTTATTTTGACTGTCGTCTGCCATGGTGGTCAGTTTACTTGCAATCCGTTGGGTGGGTTGTGATGAAGCCACAAGATCGCTGACCTAGGTGGCCCACCTAGGTTGCTTCTCCTGTAATTTTTCGCTCACAATGCTGACGCCAATGGATTTTCTGCAGAAGGAGAGCTTTAGCGCTATCACATTACACACTTTGGCAAGAACTTGCAATGCCTGAAAACTGTCTTGTTAGTTGCTCAAAGATGCTTATGGTACCTCTTAAATTGGTTAGCCTTATATGCTTAGCATCATGTCTATTTGCGAATGTCAGTCTATTTGGTAACCTTGGTATGTGTACGTATGTAAATAATTTTTTTCTAGCTTCGAATTTTTTGCTGCCCTTAGGCGACAATAGTCGCTCTTGTTCTATCCTTTGGTTTCAGAGGGACAAAGGTCCCTGAGACTAACCCGTTTATTAAAATTTCTCCTTGACTCTAGACACTGGCCACGGTGCCACTACCGAGTTAAATTGCTGCTGCAATCCCTGCCTCACACGCCTGTCTCACAAGCCTGTCTCACATATTTCGGTTGACACACGAAGCGCGCCCGCCTGTAAGAAAATTGCAAATTGGTTTATGGGGAAAGGAAATGGCGCTGTATCTCCCTCACATATCAGCGGACGCTTGAACAGCGCCGATAAAGGAGGGAGGAAAAGAAGAAAGGAAGAAAGATGTGCCATAGTGGAGGACTCCGTAATAATTTTGACCACCTGAGGATCTTTAACATGCACTTAAATCGCATTGCAGACGCACCTTTAGCGTTTCGCCTTCATCGAAGCGCGGCCGCCGCGGTCGGGTTCGAACCCGAGCACCCCCGTCAGTAGCCGAGCGCGCTAACCACTGCGCCACTACGGAGGGTAAGGGAAGGAAAATGAAAGGAAAAATGGTTTTAAGGAAAGGGAATTACGCCTTTCTTACATATATCGGTTGACACCCGAATCACGCTGTAAGGGAAGGGAAGTGAAATAAAGTGGGTTTTAAGGATAGGAAATGACACATACCTCGGTGGACACCCGAACTGTGCCATAAGCGAAGGAAGATGAAAGTTGGTTTTAAGACAACGAAACGACGCCTGTCTCACATTGCGTCATTTCCTCCCAACGCCCTAAACAAACAAATTCTTTTTTAATTGGGCTTTTTGAAAATATCTGCAGGGTTTGCGCGTCGTTTGGAAACGGATTTGGTTCCATACCTCCGCATTGAGCGAGCAATATTACACTTGTAAATATCACCGAAGCTATAATAAATATATACTGTCTTGTGTGAGCGCCTCTAATCTTTCGAAAAAAGCAAGATATTTAACGAAAAATTCTAGATCACTGCGGTAACTCGCATTCGACTAATGGGAAATCTTTGACGTCTCTTCGGCGCTCGTCGCCTGTATTTGCTCTTTTTTGCCTCTATTTTGTCCTGTTTGCCTTTAATGGCCCTACTTGCTTGAGAATTTGCGCAATTTGTCTAATTTCCATCACACTTCGTTCCAAACTTTCAAATTCGACGCCACGGGTTGACTGCGCCCGGCTTCCGATCACGTGGTGCTACAATTCTGCCATTTCAAATTTGGCGCCACTTTTACTGTGTTCACAGCCACTTTTTGCACATTTTTAGATCTAACTTAAATAACTATTCATACGATCAATACGAAATTTTTTGCACCGCAACCTTACATCATCCTCCTTCGATCATAACCACTCTTTTAGTTCTCTCATTCTGGTTTCCTACAACGAAATGAAAATGAAAATATGCTTTTGGGGAGAAGAAATGGCGCAGTATCTGTCTCAACCGCACAATAGCTGCGGACACGTTTTGAAGACACGAAACCATCGACATAGCCTAGTAAAGCGTTCGCTTTAATAAAAAAAAACACGTACTACTGTGTGTTAGTATGGCTATCTATGGAAACCGCCAGTCGCTCGACCACAAATGTAGCCAGGGAGATGCAGCTTTTTGCTTTCGATCAGGGTTAACGAGAGCTAAACCATCATCAATTTTTTGCGAGTATAGCGTTTCCCTCGCGGCAAACTGCGTCTGCTGATAGTAGCTGGTGCATTTGCAATCTACAGCAATCGCTGTGAGGGTATTGCGTCAGAACGCCGTCGCCGAGCTCTTTTTTCCGGTCATGGGGTATCTTCATGGGCAGCTTTTAAACCTTCCTTTCCGAAGAGCTCCTTTTGTTGAGGAGGTAATTGGTGTTTGGTGAAAGGAAATGACGCAGTATCTGTCTCATATATCGTTGGACACCTGAACCGCGCCGTAAGGGAAGGGATGAAGGACGGAGTGAAAGAAGAAAGAAAGTGGTGCCGTAGTGGAGGGCTCCGGAATAATTTCGACCACCTGGGGATGTTTAACGTGCACTGACATCGCACAGCACACGGGTGCCCTACCGGTTCTGCCCTTTCTTGTCCGCTTCAGACGGGCGCGCAAGGGTCGTTTTTCGGCCGGAATAGTTGGTGTAGCGAAATGATACTTCAAGTTAATTATATCTTATTACAATCATACAGTGTAGATCTTGGCATTTAAGGCACATTTGTCACATGTTGACTGTTCCTTCCGATTGTCTGTACAATTGCCCAACGTCTACAACACATCCATTCCCATTTCCTCGCTGCGTGTATACATATTCACCTAAGCACATTGCATATGCGTTTTGTTTCAATCACTCTATATGTGACCACTTTCTTGTCGAGCCTACTTTGTAGTCACTGTTCACTTCATCGTGTTCTTTGTATATATTTTTCATGAATATCGAATAGCATGTAAATAGCAGCCCATTCTGAATTTGACTTGTGCGATCTTCTCCCGTTGTCCGTTCTGATACGGACACTGTGTTCTGTACTTTCACCGCTCATACCTTTCGTCCCCGCTGTGTTGCCATTGTCAATGTATATAAACTGTTTCTAACACGCTGCTTAGGGGCACTGTCCACCCGGAGTCCAATAAGGGGCGGACATCGCCTTGGCCCGATCCAGCAGCCATCCCTTGCCAGTGGCCGTGTTATTGGTGACCCGCTCCTCGTCGGGGTTGGGAAGAAAATTGGTGGAATTGAAGGATTGGCCTTGCGCTATACCGACCATGCATAGCGCGTTGACGACACGCTCATGTCTTTTTGTGCACATGATGTGAGCACCCCACCAGCACGCGAAGACACGCCTTCATTGGGCAAGGTGTAAATGGGAAATCTTTTCTTCAAGAACAGTCATTTATAGTGGGCTACCAGGTATATAATAGAAAAAAACGGTTCACTTGTCGCACCGACTCAATCCTTGATGTCAAATCTCGAGAGCGCCACGTGCACGCCAGATTACTGGCGTTTAGTGAGCAAGACGAGCTTGCTCTCATACTGAACACTGTAATTTACACTCGACCCTTACATCGCCCCCTTGCAACAGACAAACTTCCCGACTGGAATGCTTTCCGCCAGGCCCTCCCAGTAACTTCTCTCTTGGAACAAGACTACTCAACTTGGGCACACGGACTCATGCAAACACTCCGTTCACACTAAAAGCAGATCCAGCTTACGGAGCGTGCATCGGACGTGGGTAACCACCTGATACACCTCTGGGAAGCTCGCCGCAGCCTCACAAAACGATGGCGGCGGCAAAAACACAATCGTAAGCTCCGCGATCGCATCTCTGACCTCACCCAGCAAGCTGCCGAGTGTGCTGCCCAGCTCGCTGGCAATAACTGGGTAGATAGATGCAACAGCGCAGCAACACAGATGTCAAGCCGCAACACTTGGCGGCTCTTTAGGAGTCCCATAGACCCCACACAAACACGCTCGGAAACCCAGAAACACCTCACTCGCGCAATACACAATTTCCAAGGAAACACAGAGCAGATAGCGAATTTCTTACGCTCAAAATACCTCAGACAGGATCAAGATCCGCGCGGGCAGGATTATTCGTATGCAGGCAACGATAATGCGGAACTGGATCAGCTTTTCCAGCTTCACGACCTTCGCGCGACTCTTGTCAAAATGCGCAGGGGGACGGCGCCCGGGAGGGATAAGGTCACAGTCAAACTGTTGGCAAACCTCCCCGATCGGGCATACGAAACCCTACTTGAATATATCAACGCCATTTTGACCGGGGACACTTCGTTGCCACCTGATTGGAAGACATCAATGGTAACCTTTATCCCGAAGGCGGGGAAACCGGTAACCACAGACAACCTCCGGCTCATCTCCCTCCCTTCATGCGTAGGGAAACTTATGGAAACGATGGTCCATGACCGCCTCTCGAAATATCTCGAGAACAAGAACACCTTCTCCGATACCATGTTCGGCTTCCCACCTCATAAGTCCGCACAAGACATACTTTTACAGCTTCATCGCGAGGTTCTCGAACCCATAGAACACCCACACAATGACAAGATAGTCCTACAACTCGGTCTGAAGGGTGCGTTTGACAACGTTAAACACAGCGTCATATTAAAACATCTTAGCGAGACCAACTGCGGTCCTCGTACATTCAACTACATCAAACATTTCTTAACAGACCACTTGGCCTATATACGCATACAAGAGACCGATTACGGCCCGTTTGAGATTGGAACGCGGGGCACTCCACAAGGCGCTGTGTTGTCCCTGCTTCTCTTTAATATTGCCATGATGCCCCTTTCAGCGCAGCTGGCGGGTGTCGGCGGTGTTCAGCATGCACTGTACGCCAATGACATCACCATCTGGGCTACTACGGGAAACATAGGAGAGATGGAGTAATGCCTGCAAGCAGCGGCGCGCACAGTAGACCACTATGCTACGTACTGCGGCCTCCAGTGCTCCCCGTCCAAGTCTGAATTTGTGCATATTCGACATTCTCCGAAATGCAAAATCTCCGTTCAGCTCTTTCTCGCCAGCGGCCCCATCCGTGAAGCGCAGGAGCTGCGAATACTCGGTCTCTTCATTAATCAGCATCGCAAGGTAGACACGACCCTCGCCAAACTCCTCAGAGTCGGCGACCAGGTGGGCCGAATGGTTCGCCGCGTTTCCAACAAGCGAAAAGGGTTGCGAAGTAAGGATGCGGTGCAGCTCGCTCATGCCTTCGTAACTAGCCGAGTACTGTACTCGACTCCTTACCTCCGCTTACGAAAACATGACGAAGATTGCTTGGAGGTTGTCCTCCGCTAAATTTTCAAGAGAGCCCTCGACCTCGATCTCCACTTCCAACGCGCGACTGCTCACGTTGGGGATGGTGAACACCTATAGGGAACTTCGCGAGGCGCATCTCGTTAACCAATACACGCGTCTCGCTCTGACCGTGTCCGGTCGCCGCCTCTTGGACCGGTTACACATCAAACATGACCATCATACAATGGAACGGGTTCGAGTGCCCGAACTGTGGAGACGCGCTCACTACGTTCGACCCCTTCCTACTAAGATGAACAAGGAGGACCATAATGGCCGGCGCCAGGCGCGGGCGGATGCCCTGCAACGCCACTATGGCTCAAAGAAACACGTCTTCTACGTCGACATTGCAGGCTCCTACCACCACTCCAGGGGGGAATGGTACACGGCTGCAGTCGTACACGAGGGAAGACAGGTGGACAGCCTCTCGTTCAGGGCGCCCAGCTCAACTCATGCGGAGGAGGTAGCGATCGCCCTCGCAGCCTCCCATCTCGACTATAAATTCATCCTCACAGACTCTTGCGGAGCCTGTCGTAACTTGAAGTTCGATTGGATCACTCCACTTGCTCACCAAATTTTTCATCACAGTACTCGCGACTGCAATCCAACTCACCGCTCAATCATATGGGTCCCCGGCCACCAAGGCATGCCAGGTAACGAAGCCGCCCATGAGGCATCCCGCGCAATCACTTACCGGGCATCAGTCGTTCTTTGGGAGGACCTTAACCCGGATTAAATCCCTCTTCTTTCTTTTAAAGATATCACAGAGCACTATCGTGCCGAACACCGGCGCTACCCGGTTCCTATGAAGGGACTGGGTAAAGCTAGCGAACGAACTCTCCTTAGGCTCTTTACAAACACGCTGCTGTGCCCGGCGGTTCTCAAGCACTTTGAGTCTTCTTTTGACGGCCGCTGCTCATTCTGTGGGGAGATGGCAGACACCTTTCACATGGTTTGGGCATGCAGGCAATATCCTTCTCTGCCCCCCATCACCCCTTCCCCTACCCGAGAAGACTGGGAGGCGGCTCTGCTCGGCTGCAAGGAACTATCGGCCCAACAGGCCCTGGTTCGGCGGACCTGCGGAGCGGTCAGGACCAACGGGGTCCCGGAATGAGGGACTCCGCCTTCTATTGTAAGGGGCGATGCCGACTAGGGGCCTCTCCCCGAGCAACTCTCTGTACATAGATCCTAATAAACGCTTTTCACCACCACCTCAAGGTCCTTGCTATTTAAAACAAAATCTGTTCCGTGTCATTCCTTTTTGCCTTGCGATTACACCGTTAAATTTTTGAAAGAATTTAAAGCCCTGCAGTTGAAAGTGTCGACCACCGCGCTAGCTAGGCCTTCCGGCCGAGCAGCTGCCGCACCATTGTGCGCGATTGTCTGCCACCTCTACTCGAAGCCTGTCTCTGACTGCGATCAAAATATATAAGCAGTGTTTAAAGTTTGGTCCCACTGAAGGGGTGTCTCCAGTGATTTGAGCGGCGGTGGTGAGGGGAATAAAAGTATGTGAGAGAGAGCGGCTGGCGGCCTTTTTTGCACATCATTTTACACAAAGGGCAGAACTGATTGTTAAAAGTGGTTGCTTCCTAATTTTATGACATAGACCTAAGACAAACGATTACCAGGCTATGTCAGTGCCCCTCCCAGTTGTGCGTTGCTCATGTGTATCCTGGAGCTTAGTGACCAGCTCTAGACTGACTCATGATATCACACGGGTTTCTCTTTTTCTTCTAGCCTTTCTGTAGTGCTTCCGAATTTTTATTTTACTCAGTCGAAAGGTATTAGAAAGCCTGTTAATAATTCTTACTAGAGTGAAATTTCCGAAACGATAGAGAGGAAATTCTCCGACCACCGCTTGCAAGAATAAAAAGGGGCAAATGGCTCAGATTCACGCAGTCGCTACATACTAGCACTAGAAGTCTCGGATCCGTTGTCAATACTAGTAGGGGATCTTAGACCCCACGAGAACCCCCGGTGTTGACCCAGCCTATATGTAGACAACAAAAATGTTAATGTATATTAGCCCAGCTAATCCAGGATATACCAAGCGAAAGGGAGATTGAGGTCTCCAGTGGACCACGGAGCCGGTTGTGCGCCTTTCCTTTCCTGGAAATGAACGGTCTTTGAAAAGTTGTCAACGCCAATGAACTGCATGAACGCCATTGGCTCACTTGTTTTGTTTGGCTTTTGAGGAAAGGAAATGCCACAGTAGCCGCCTCACATATCTCGGTGGACACACGAACCGCGCCGTGAAGGAAGGGATAAAGGAGGGAGAGAAAAAGGAAAGAGAAAACTGAAAATCGAAAGTTGGATTTTGAGGAAAAGCGCGGCGCTGCGCAGCGATGGATCACCTGTGGCTCGGTGCTACTAGTAGCGCATGCGCACTAGTGACTAGGGAGCGGCAGAGAGAGAGAAACTGCGCCGTGCGTGACGTCACTCGTGCTCCGACATAAGCCGGCTCGCGCGAAGCGCGGTGTATACTAGCGTAGTGAAGGTTTTCTCTTCAAAAATGGCGGTCGTTTAGCTCTGGTTAAACCTGCAGTGACGCAATAGCTGCGTTTGGCCAAGTGGAACTCGCTCAGTCGAATGACAAAGTCAGCCTTTCGCCGCTGCGTTTCGCGGGACGTTCCTTCTTCATCTTCGTCCCTGGGAGCGTAGTGACTCTTTCCCTCCACTCCCCCCCCACACCTCATTCGTCTCGCCGGCATGCCGCGCCACCGGCAGCTGCACCGCTCCACGTGATCAACCGCGTGACAGCCACGGCACCGCCACGGAGATCAAGGGCGGCCACGCAGCTCAAGTGGTGCCACGCTGAAGGCTCGAAGTGCTAGCGTAATGCAGCTATCTCTACAAAATGTTGCGGAACTATGCGCAACCTCAGCATGGTTGATTCCGCCATGCAGTGGTCGCACAAACGATCGTGAAGTGTCGCTAAAATTGTCATTGAGGTCATGTTAGTGACAATTGTATCGGCGGATCACTGCACAGCCGTCTTACATACATTACCGTGAAGGCCACAGGTGGTGGCGATGCCGCTGCAACTGACTGTTAAGCGCATTGCGTAGTTTCGCTCAACGACGACCTTTACTGTGATCGCCGTGCGGGGAAACTCTGCGGGAAACATTGTTGTTTTCGGGACCACAATGAGACTAAAGAGCGTGGCGCGACGTGATTGTCGACCGCCAGACAACGCCAAGCACTATGAGACACACAGTGCGACGGCCACCGCGACGAACCTCCAACAGAACGGCTTGTATGCGGCGGATCCTTTAAGCCATAGTGCTTGCATTAAATGCGCCTTTCTCTTTCGTTATGTTTTAAGACTACTCCGCAACTGCCTGCATCGGAGAGAGTAAATGGCGTGAATTCTTGGGCGACCACGCAAGGCCGCGCGTGTATCCATAGCAGCTGCAGTACAAAAATAAATGCTGTGTGTAGCAGAATATAGTGGAATGAGATGAACAAAAAAAAAACGCGGATCCCTGCACAGTTGATTTAGTTGAAATCTGTATATTCAGTTATAAAGGTTGAAAACTGCAAGGATCGTCCGCCCTCCTTGCGGATGAGGCTTCTGGTGGTAGTCGGGCTAACGGGCTCTGACACATTGGTTGACGCTGTGTGTGTATGCGTCGGATATAGCTATCGGTGAGTGATCATCGGTAAGAAAATGTCTCTGTTTTATTACACTGCTGTAGAACGTGTGCACCGCTTTTTGGGGCGCATGTATGCGACGACGGATACTATTCTCAGGTGGGAGATGAAATGCAACATGAGATCAACACATCGAACTTCACTGCTTACGTTTTTTCCGAGGGTGATGTCTACGCATGTCTTGTTTCTCGCAGCTGCTCGCTCGAGTACAGACACAGAGCAGACCCAAGCACTGCGCTCACAAATTCGATGAACGAAGTGTCCCGAAATATATTCACGTTAAAGTTGTGCTAGAAGACAAGTGCAAGAAACTGCCTTACCCCTGTCGGCGACGTGCCAGGCGGAATGTGCATATACGCATGGAGCCAGCGGAATACATAATACTGATTTCTATCGATACGAGTGGTGGGTTTTCGTCATGGAGCGCTTTTAGCGCTCATTCTGAGCGAATTTAGGCGAATATCCTCGGGAACCTGAGGCCGAAACTTTCCGAAACAGTTGAGACGGCGGCTGATGCGGCCTAATACGCCGTAACACATTAGAGGAGCGGGCCAGCGCTACTGTTGGTCAAGCAGCGAAAGCAGCGGGGTTATCTCGAGGACGCTTTTCAGCACGAGTAATATCAGATGCTGAACAAGTGGCACGAAAAGAACAAAATTCTACCACCGATTCCAACCGCTGCTGTGCAGTTAGAATAGAGGGGTCTGATGGCAGCGACTTCTAAACCAGCACGAAAGCAGCCACAGAAACGAGGCGCTCTGTAGACTTCCAAGAACAGAACCGGGCGAAGGTGGAGGCACGTCGAGCCTTGTCGATACTCAAGGGCGGACACGTAAGAGCCGTCCTACAATGTGCTACGCCTCTCCTGCGCAGCATTTCATGCATACACCTATTATCTATCGGCGACGACGGAGACTGCAGATTTTTACACCTGCCTCGGTGGACACTGGCTAGAATGTTCGCCTGCTGAGCCCGAGGAAGCAGTGTAAAAGCCCCCTTCGGCGGCCGTGTCTCGATCCAGCCGAAATTCAAAAAGCACGCCCTCCGTTACGGAGGCTCTGTCCTCCTTATTTCGCCCAGCTTCCTCGCTATATGATCTCAGGAAACTTTTCCTTCATGGTATTAAACGGACACCGAGGAGAAACTGGTCATCTGATGTGAGATAATGTGACGTGAGGTCACTTGACATGAGATCATCTTGGTTTGTTAGTGTTTCTTTGTGAGCGCAGACACCACCTTTTTGCTTCTACAGGTGTTTTTCCAAAAAGCTTTGTTGAAAAAGAGACCACTGTAACAAAAAGCGGCGCTTTTATAAGCTAGAAAAGATCAAAAGACTTTACACAGGTGTAGCCATCACCGGCTCATTACGCCAATATGCTGCATGCGCGGACACTGAATTTTTGCGTGCATTCCAAATGCTGTTAACCGTTTACTTCAAAACGGCAGCAGAGGGTCCATCTCGGTGCCGCGTCCAGACTCTGATTTCAGGGGCGGGCAAATTTTGAAATTCGTTTTGCTCAGGCATGAGTCTTTTTTTTCTTCTGCCTGAAAAAGGTTAACATATGCGGAAAGAGTAAGTCAATAAATTTTTACTAGGGACAATAATTGGATGGATTTGTCCTCGGTTTCCCCTTGAAGGCACCCCAGACGGTCGAAATGAATCAGGATTCCTCCTCTGCAACACCTCTGTCTTCCTTTCTGAACTCCTTCCGTAATTCTTTCCATTAAGGTGGTGTTGAGGTCTCCATGTGAAAATTATACAGTGACTGAGTCTTTCCTTTTCGAAAAGCCAAATTTTCCCCCGTGGTGACGCTGGGGGGTTGTGGTGGTTAAAAGCATTTATTAATCTACATGTACAGAGAGGTGCTCGGGAAGAAGCCCATAGTGGGTCTCGCCCCTTACAACAGAAGGCGGAGTCCCTCAATCCGGGACCCCGTTGGTCCTGACCGCTGCGCAGGTCCGCCGAACCAGGGCCAGTGGGATCGATGGCTACTGGCAGCCGAGCAGAGCCGCCTCCCAGTCCACTCGGATAGGGGATGGGGTCAGGGAGGAAGAGAAGGATTTTTACTGCCTGCCCAAACCATGTCAAAGGTGTCGACTACCTTCCCTCGGAAAAAGCAGCGGTCGTCAAAAGAACAGTCGAAGTGCTTCAGAACCACCGGGCACAGTAGGGTGTTTGTAAAGAGCCTAAGGAGAATTCGTTCGCCAGCTTTACCCAGTTCCTTCATAGGAAACGGGTAGCACTAGTCTTCGGCACGATAGTGCTCAGTAATGTCTTTAAAACAAAGAACAGGGCTGTGATCTGGGTTAAGGTCCGCCCTAGAAACGCCTGGTGCCCGGTAAGTGAGTGCGCGGGCTGCCTCATGGGTGGCTTCGTTACCTGGCATGCCTTGGTGGCCGGGGACATATATGATTGAGCGATAAGTTGGATCGCAGTCGCGAGTACTCTGGTGAAGAATTTGGTGAGCAAGTGGAGTGATCCAACCGAACTCAAATTTACGACAGGCTCCGCGAGAGTCTGTGAGAATGAATTCAGAGTCGGGATGGGAGGCTGCGAGGGTGATCGCTACCTCCTCCGCATGAGTTGAGCAGGGCGCTGTGAACGAGAGGCCGTCCACCTGTTTTCCCTCATGTATGACGGCAGCCGTGTACCATTCGCCCCAGGAGAGGTAGGGGCCTGCAATTTCGAAGTATAAGACGTGTTTCTTTGAGCCATAGTGGCGGTGCAGGGCATCCGCCCGCGCCTGGCGCCGGCCATTATGGTCCTTAGTCGCAAGGGGTCGAACGTAGAGGGCACGCCTCCACAGTTCGGACACTCGAAACCGTTCCATCGTATGGCGGTCATGTTTGATTTGTAACCGGTTCTAGAGGCGGCGACCGGACACGATCTGAGCGAGACGCGTGTATTTGTTAACGAGATGCGCCTCGCGAAGTTCCCGATAGGTGTTCACCATCCCCAACGCGAGCAGACGCGCGTTGGAAGTCGGGATCGGGAGGTTGAGGGCTGTCTTGAAAATTTTGCGGAGTACAACCTCCAAGCAATCTTCGTCATGTTTCCGCAAGCGGAGGTTGTGAGTCGAGTACAGTACTCGGCTAGTTACGAAGGCATGGGCGAGCCGCACCGCATCCTTACTTCACAACCCTCCTCGCTTGTTGGAAACGCGGCGAACCATTCGGCCCACCTAGTCGCCGACTTGGCGGAGTTTGGCAAGGGTCATGTCTTGCCTTGCGATGCTGATTGATGAAGAGGCCAAGTATTCGCAGCTCCTGCGCTTTACAGATGGGGCCGCTCGCGAGAGAGAGTTGAACGGAGATTTTGCATTTCGGAGAATGACGAATATGCACAAATTCAGACTTGGACGGGGAGGACTGGAGGCCGCAGTACGTAGCATAGCGTTCTACTGTGCTCGCCGCGGCTTGCAGGCATTCCTCCATCTCTCCTATGTTTCTCGTAGTAGCCCAGGTGGCGATGTCATCGGCGTACAATGCATGCTGAACACCGCCGGCACCGCCAGCAGTGCCGGGAGGTGCATCATGGCAATATAAAGAGAAGCGGGGACAACACAGCGCCTCGTGGTGTGCCCCGCGTTCCCATCTCAAACGGGCCGTACTCGGTGTCTTGTATGCGTATATAGGCCAAGCGGTCTGTTAAGAAATGTTTCATGTAGTTGAAAGTACGCGGGCCGCACTTGGTCTCGCTGAGATGTTTTAATATGACGGCGTTTCTAACATTGTCAAACGAACCCTTCAGATCGAGTGCTAGGACTATCTTGTCATTGTGTGGGTGTTCTGTGGGTTCGAGAACCTCGCGATGAAGCTGTAAAAGAGTGTCTTGTGCGGACTTACGAGGTCGGAAGCCGAACATGGTGTACCAAGGTTACCAATGATGTCTTCGAATCGGGTGACAACGAAGTGAGCCCGGTCCAAATGGCATTGATATATTCAAGTAGCGTTTCGTATGCCCGATCGGAGAGGTTTGGCAACAGTTTGACTGTGACCTTATCCCTCCAGGGCGCCGTCCCCATGAGCATTTTGGCATGTGCCGCTGAAGGTCATGAAGCTGGAAAAGCTGATCCAGTTCCGGATTATCGCTGCCTGGATACAAAAAATTCTGCCCGCGCGCCTGACTGATGTATTGTGAGCGTATGACATTCGCTAGCTGCTCTGTGTTTTCTTGAAAATTGTGCATCGCGCGAAATATATAATACTAATTGTTTTTTGGGAAAGGAAATGGCGCAGTATCTGTCTCATATATCGTTGGACACCTGAACCGCACCGTAAGGGAAGAGAGAAAGCTGGAAGTTGTGGAGTTCGCTGACCTTTCCGTGAACTCGTTGGTCTTGTGTTCGCAAGGAAGGCTGCTCCAGTGGGTTCGGAAGTCCCCAACAAAGGAGCCCGTCCCGTCCCTGCCTCCCCTTCGTGCAGCGGACGTCCTCGTTTACGCCGCGCCGTCACGGGGATGACCCGCCAGGAAAAACGCTCACCATGTACAGCTGTCGACATGTGGTTATTAAGGGGCTGACGAGGTTTCGGGGGCGCACGAGATACGGCTGAGTATTAGCCGAGTGACCGGAAACCCACTATTCCCGTAACGACTGTGTTCGTCTCGTGCGGTGTATTCTGTAAACACTTTAGGGATCGTTTTGTCGCGTGTGCGAAAGAAAGTGGTAACGGCTGGGCCATGGGTGCCGTGGGAGAGGGAAGTCGCGTTTGTGCTGTTTCTCTATTTGATTGCAACCTCTCCTTTCCCAAATGTTTAATCAGCACTCTTTCCCCAATCTGTGATTAGTTGGCGGAAATCCTTTTTTTCCTTTCCCTGACCCGTGATTGGCGAGATGGGTCGTCTGTTATCTTATTGGTTGCTGTCCCCGCTAAGGGCGGAGACAGAGGGTTTAAAACCAAGCGCTCTGGGTTGAGCGGAGGCTGAATTCGTCTGATCCACGATTTAGTCATGTAAATAGTTTTCTCCTTGCTTTGTTTCTTCTCGTTTTTTTACCTATGTTGTAAATAAATAGTTAACCTTCTCCTTTCCTTGAGTAATGTGAATGATTGCGAGTAGAACCACCAGGTCATCAAGAAACCCCGATTTCATCATCAAGTAGTTTCCTCTCATCGCCACCGGAAGGGGAAACTCAACTGAAGTGAAAGAAGAAAGGAAGAAATAGGTGCCGTAGTGGAGGGCTCCGGAATAATTTCGACCACCTGGGTATATTTAACGAGCACTGACATCGCACAGCACACGGGCGCATTAGTGTTTTTCTGCATAAAAACTCAGCCGCCGCGGTCGGGTTCGAACCCGGGAACTCCGGATCAGTAGTGAGGTTTTTCTGGGTTTCCGAGCGTGTTTGTGTAGGGTCTATGAGACTCCCAAAGACCCGCCAAGTGTTGGGGCTCGACATCTGTCTTGCTGCACTGTTGCATCTGTCTACCCAGTTATTGTCAGCGAGGTGGGCAGCATATTCGGTAGCTTGCTGGGTGAGGTCAGAGATGCGAGCGCGGGGATTACGATTGCATTCCTGCCGCCGCCATCGTTTAGTCAGGCTGCGGCGAGCTTCCCGGAGCTGCTTCAGGTGGTTATTCACGTCCGATGGGCGCTCCGTAAGCTGGATCTCCTTTTCGTGTGAACGGGGTGTTTGCATGAGTCCGTATACCCAAGCTGAGTAGGCTTGCTCCAAGAGAGAAGTTACTGGGAGGGCCTGCGGGAAAGCATTCCAGTCGGGAAGTTGGTTTGTGCAAGGGGGTTATATATGTGTCGAGTGTAAATTACAGTGTTCAGTATGCAGTGGCCGCTACCGAGGCGTCCTCAGTGTTGTGTTGATCCACTCTACGTGTCGGATATGTTTCGTGAGGGTAAGGTCGGGGCAGGTGTCCCGAGTGACGGAATTCCCTACACGTGTCGGGTGGGCAGGGTAGGTTAGAAGAGTGATGCCCAGCGTAGGTATCAGTTCCGCCAACTTACGACCACGCGGCTCTTCCTTGCGATAGCCCCACATGGCACAGGGGTGTTAAAATCGCCCACTATTATGAGGGGGTTGCGACCCGCGGTCCTAAGCGCTGCGCTAAAGACGTTAGAAAAATAGATGTTTTTGAGTTTCGGGAGGCAGGAGATATTAAGGATGTGTGCAGGACTATCTGTTCGCCGTAGAGGGAGGACAGAGACCATCACGTACGAATATTCCAGAGGCTGGGGTGTCCACCGGCAATCGGAGAGAAGGCACGGGGTTAGAAAACTCGACGGTTGAGCCGAAGGATCCGGATGCGAATCCAGCTGCGGCGGCCATGTTTCGATGGAGCAGGAACGCAAGAGGCGCCCGAGTGCTGTGCGATGTTGTTGTTATTGTTACCCTCTCCCAATGGCACATGCCCACACCGAGGGACTGACCAAGAATTGGTGAGCACAGAGAGTAATATTAATAATAATTGGTTTTTGGGGAAAGGAAATGGCGCAGTGTCTGTCTCATATATCGTTGGACACCTGAACCGCGCCATTAGGGAAGGGGGAAAGGAGGGAGTGAAAGAAGAAAGGAAGGAAAAAATGTCCGGACCTCGTAGAGTATCTGTTACGGGTCCAATTGGACATATTTTTGGAAATGTGGCGGAGAGTTTGAAGGATGCTTCACTCTCGCCACCGGTTGGTCCGGTATTTCACTGCTTCCGGGATCGGCCTTGTTTTTACTATCCTCTGTCTTTCTATCCCATCTTTCAACTCTCCTACTATCTGCACGTGGTAGCGATTGTAGCTCGTCTTGAGCCAGTCAGCAGGAATGTGCACTTTCCTTTTCTTTCTTCCTGGCAACAACAACAACAACAGAAAGGAAGAAAGAGATGCCGTAGTGGAGGGCTCCGGTATAATTTTTCGACCATCTGGGGATCTTTAATGTGCACTGACATCGCACAGCACACGGGCGCCTTAGCGTTCTCCCTCAATAAAAACGCAGCCGCCACGTTTTCAGATAGATCTTTTCACATTAACCATGTATTCGAAATTATTCTGGAGCCCTCCACTACGGCACCTCTTTTTTCCTTTCTTGTTTCACTCCCTCCTTTATCCCTTCCCTTACGGCGCATTTCAGGTGTTTGCCGATATATGAGACAGATACTGTGCCATTTCATTTCCCCAAAAACCAATTTATCGTCCTAACCACTTATACGGAGTTCCTGGGTTCGAACCCGACCTCGGCGGCTGCGTGCTTATGGAGGCAAAGCGCTAAGGAGCCCGTGTGCTGTGCGATGTGATTGTACGTTAAAGATCCCCAGGTGGTCGTGAGTGAGTGAGTGAATAATCTTTATTGCTCTAATAAAGGAGTCTTGCTTCTTGCCCGATGATTGCCGATGTCTTCCAGGCTGAGCGTGGTTGGCGCCCCTAGTCCAAGGCACCACTCTCCCTGGCCACCCGGCATGAGTGGCTCACTAGGTCTCTTTGGACCTCGAGCTGGCTGCTGGTTAGCCGGTCCTCCCACTGCTCCGCATTTGGCTCTTTGTTACTTCGGTTAAGCTACATTGTGTATGCATTCCCAGGTGATATGATACAGCGTGGGGGTTGCCCCGCACCACGGGCATGTATCCCTATACTGCTCCGGATACATCTTATGTAGAATGTGAAGGTTGTGGAAGGCGGCTCCTGTTTAGAGTCTTCTCCAAAATGTTGCTTCATATTGTGTTAGCAGAGGATGTGGCTGGGGATATTTGCGTCTTCTGACTTCGATGAGGTTGAGGATAGCTGCGTAAGTGAGCTCTACCTGTCGTAATTATTCTGGAGCCCTCCAATGCGGCACCTCTTTCTTCCTTTCTTCATTCACTCCCTCCTTTATCCCTTACCTTACGGCGCAGTCCAGATGTCCAACGATATATGAGACAGATACTGCGTTATTTACTTTCCTCAAAAACCAATTACTATTATTATTATTAAGGAAACGCACGACAACTGCCGCACACTATGTGGACACCTGACAGGTGCCATGAAAACAGTGATGAATAAGGTAACGAACGCAGGCAGAAAGTGAGATTATTCGTCAGGTTACTCCAATAAAACAAAATTGAGTTAAAAGAATCTCGGAAGAGACGCAATAATTGAAGGGTGTTTGGTGTGTGCTGACATCTCACTGATATTGAGCAGTTCTAGAAGCAAAACCTTAAGAAAAACCAGTGCTTGCACGACCGTTCGGCAGTACTGCATGTAGGTATGAGGCGAGTTTCTGCCTTGAACTAAGCACCAGTCTTGTGTATTTCGATTTCTTGTTGTTTGCGGCACTTAGGCAACAATAGTCGCTCTTGTTTTTTTTTTTTCGTTTTGTTCTAGAGGGGCAAAGGCCCCGGCGGCCAACCGGCTTAATAAAACCTCTTTGTCTCTAGACACCGCATACGGTGGCACTACCGAGTATAATTGTTGCTAGAATTCCTGTTGGATCCCTCAGTGTTCTTTCTGCGTGTTTCACGCGAGGAGCGTCCCCGTCAGTAGCCATGGTGCCATTCGCGCCGTGCAGCCTTCTGAAGGATTTAGTCTTCGATCTAGCCGTCCCTACGAGGATGGCTTTTTTTGCGAGCAGCGTTGCCCTCCCGGCAACTTTGCGCGCCTGCTGGTAGTGTTTGGTGTCTTTGTAATCTGGCGAAATCGCTGTGAGGCTGTTGCGTCAGAACGCCGTCGCCGTGGTCATTTTTCGGTCATGGGGCACCTTCATGGGCAGGTCTTAAGCTTCCTTTCCGAAGGGCTGTTTATTCTTGGGTAGCTAGTGCTCCTAAGCCAGCGGTCCTGCCCTTTCGTGTCCGCTTCGCACGGGCGCGTAAGGGTCGTTTTTCGTCCGGGCTAGTTGGTGTACCTAAATGATATCTCATGTGTTTTATTTCTTATTACAATCACACAGCGTACATCTCGTCCTTAAAGGCCCATTTTCCACATCATGTCTCCCCTTCCTTTAGTCTGTGTAATTTTCCGACATCTAGAACATATCGATTTATATATATATATATATATATATATATATATATATATATATATATATATATATATATATATATATATATATATATATATATATATATAAACTGCCAGCACCGAGATAAGTAATTTTCTTTAAGCGATAGATTAATCGAAGTATTATTATCCCACTGATAAGCATTACACATTAAAAAAAATTAAACATTCCCCTATGTACCTTGGTTTTGGTGACTGTTAGCTCCCTTCATAAGTTTATCAAACGAGCCCCTCATTTGCTTAACTTTGTCTGCTAATAGCTTAACGAGGGTCTCGGTTCTGGCAGTCTTGATGCCATATGTAGCATATTAGGGCTCTCGCACAGTTTCCGCCCTCGCTGTTAGATAACGTTCCACGTCACACTCGCGGTATTACAGGGCGTGCTACGTCCGCCGCTATGGACGAGGGTGGCGCTGGTGAACACTCTCAAGGTTCGTTTACACCGAATAAACATAAATACCCACGAGAGCAGCAGATTGGACAGCCGTCGCCGTAGCTCAGTTGGTTAGAGCACCGGACGCGATATTCGGAGGTCGTGGGTTCGGATCCCACCGGCGCATGGTTGTTTCTTCTGCTGCTTTATAAGTAATTTTCTTTAAGCGGTAGATTAACCGAATTATTATTCTCCCACTGATCAGCACTACACATTAAAAATAAAAAAAATAATTAAACATTCCCCTATGCACCTTGGATTTGGTGACTGTTAGCTCCCTACACACACACACACACACACACACACACACACACACACACACACACACACACACACACACACACACACACACACACATATATATATATATATATATATATATATATATATATATCCATATATGCACATTTCAGGTGCTTTTTCTGTCAATCGCTTTATATGTGACCACTGCCGTATTGAGCCTACAGTGTAGTAGACATATATACTTTATTTACATGCCCAGCTTTTTGGGACGTCTACTACTTGCGCCATCTACCGGCAGTGGCGGCGACAGGGAGCGTAACTGAATGGGAAGGGGTACACAAAAAATCGTGAAACGTGAACAAAAGCACCTACAAAAAATGCGTCGAGGATTTGTGTAATATACACTTAGCTGAGGAATGTGCCAAAGTTTCAGTACTGTGCTATTAATACACGAGCTTCCCAGCGCGTTTGAATATTATACGATGCTGCCTACAGGAGGGGGCCAAAGTTTTGGCATTTTTCCAGACTTTGAAACTGTATAGCACCGTAACACGGATAGATATCGAAAATGCTTCCCGGTTTTAGGTACCCAAATATATGGTGTTTAAAATGGTGTGCAACGATCTGGTATAGCTTTGATCAGGAAGCTTCCTGAGGCCTTTTAATTGAAACCTGATATTACCTAAAATATGAAAAATGGCGCCCGGTAGCGAGCTACGCTGCAGAAATGGTTCGGACTGCTGAAGTTGCGTCCATTTCGACGCTTACCTTTTTATCTGGGGACTTTTGCCTTGCAGACAAGAACACATGTCAGAGCTCGAACCCAGTGTCTCGACCGGAGCTTTAAATAAAGAAGGTTGTTACGATGACCATGCATTAACGCAGCTACATAAAGTATTCGCGGCTGTTCTTATATGCTTGTCGTGGAGCAACTTTGCAAATTGTCAGCCCTTTGCTATTATCTAAAAAGTCTATTGGGGCGTGTGATCATGATATATTAGGGTATGAGAGCTAGCTCGCCTGAATTTTAGCTATTCTTGTTAGTTTTAAAGAGCGTAGCGGCATTCAAACGGCCGACATCAAAAAGTATTCGCGGATATAAATGTTTAAGTTTATTCTTTTAATACTTATTTAAGAAAATTTGATATAGCTTTACCCAGAAACATTCTGAAGCTGTTCAGCTGTTGTCGAGCAGAACATAGAATTTGGAGTATAGAAGCAAATAGCGTCTAGATAGACGTTCAGGTTGTTACTGTCACGTTCACCTGTAATGCTTTCAAATTAGTGACTCTAGCGTTGTCCGAATATGGTGACTCGAGTTTGCACTTAAAATTATAACCTGGGTTCAGAACCATTTGCTTTGGTCAACTAATTTTAATAAATGTGCTCGCTTCTATAGAAAATATATTAGTATGAATGTATGAATGAAAAATTTCACGCATGATCACTATTCATACTGCTATTGCTATGCAGCTATTGGCGACTTTTTTTTGCTGTTATTTCATTCTGACTTCTGTAATATGCATGCATGATGTATTGCCGGGATCCAGCCTGTGTAACACAACTGAAAAAATGAGGCTCCGCTTTTGAGGTACGAAACTTTGCTTTTAAAGATACCGCAAGATACCGCCTTTTTTCATTTTTGCAAACAAATTGGTGAATTTAATTGTGTCCACTTCTGTGCTACGAAAAAGCGCTTTTACATGGACGTCATCAAGGAAGCAGTTCATAGCGGTATATATAAATGGTAAATATAGTGGCTGTCGCAATTTGCGACGCTGCCAGCCGCTACGCTGCCAGTCGCTGCTACGCTGCTTCGTCGGCCGATTGTCATGATTTCGCAGTTAATTCTCCCGCACCTCCCAGAGTGACATCGCAAGGGGCCGCCAGGTGCAAGAGGGTTAACCACGGATTAACAGGGTTAGTCGCGATGTCATATCAATCGTCTGAAGCGACTGTCTTGAGAGCCTCCTTTGAAGAACGTCTGCATGTGTCCTTTGAGGCTGGGTTGTAATCATTTTAAGCAATAAATTTTTCTATTTCACCAGTATAATAGATGAGTTGCGTTATCGCAAGCAGCTTGCTTTTAAGATTTATCTTCTTCAAAATGCTATGAAAACGTGTAAAAAATTGACCGCCAATAGCAAGATCAAAGGACGTCAAGGGGTATAAATTAGAGGGGGAAGAAAAATAAAAAAAACAATTAAGTGTCCTGCCCACGCCAGTACAAATACTACATTGAGACTGTTAAAAGAATGAAAACTAGAAGTGCCCCCCGTTAGGACGGCCAATAAAAATCAAGAGAAACACCCCCACAAATACATTCAAAGAGAAAGAGAGAGGCGGGTGGGGGGGGGGGGTGGCAAAGTCTTGCACAGGGTGCCGGGTGATATAAGGCCGGCTCAGGACCCAGCCGCTATGCCCACATTTCAGCGTACGCGAAATGCAACAACGCTCCGGCTGTTTACCCCCGGGGGGTCGAATTAGTTCGAAGCGCTCCAGTGCGCTGTCCCTCATAGGCCGTAATGGAACGAATTTGTACTATTTCATTGTAGCTTTTCCCAGCTCCCAGGTTACGCTGCCTGCAGCAGCTTTGATTTCTGTGGTCACGTGAAAAACTAATTATACTGCACTGAACAATACTATCGCTTACTTTGGAAGCAGCAGCGTTTGGTAAATCAAACCAAATACAATTGTAATCGAGAGGTAGAGCGCAACAAAAATAACCAGACGCTAAAGAGGAATGTATGCCAATAAAATAAGTCACGAATTGCATTCTATGTTACAAAGTTAATGAGAATGTCAAATAGGCGGGGATGTCATTATAGCAGGCGGGGATGTCATTATAGCACGTAGCGGAAAGCACAATGTCAGCAAATTACCATGACTGAAGGGGAAGCCATCGTAACGATAACACTCATGGGAAGTGATCTGTTACGTTTACAGTAATATTCGAAGCACTGGAGGTTATATTTCTCTTCTCCTTTGCACCTTTGGGGAGAAAATCGAGCAAATGTAATAGGTCTATTTTCATGGCGTCGCTGTCAATAAACTTGCACTTGTCACACTATCTGATAGCTGGTGCGGAAGGGGTTATAACTTCCCCGCAAAAAGGCAAGGACAAGGGCTATAGTGCCGACATAAAATATTTTATTATACACTTTTTATACAACATTTAGAAACAAAATGTGTACAGTCAGAATCACATATGTCATTACCTTGTGTTCATGTTACATGTACAACCAGAACGATGCACTCCAAACGTAACGAATATGAATATACTAAACACACTTCCCAGCAACATGGCATACAAAAGAAGCAATACTTTGCGAAAAGAATAAAGAACAAGGCAAACATTTAATCGGTTGCCAAACAAAATGAGTCAGCAAAGAAGGACATACAAACGAACATAAATGATGGCATTGAATGTGCGTAGTACTGCTGTCGTCACTTTTCTCGAGCCTGTTTGTGCGTATTGTGCACTTGATGCCAGTATCACATGATCTACGCCCGATACGCCCAATCAGTTTTCTTAAATTCGCTGCAAGTTCTTTCCTGCTGCCCCGCAGAACTTAAAAGCGTGTGTGCATGTTCATTTTCAAAGCACCCCCCCCCCACCCCGCCAAGTACTTTTTTTAGCTGTACTGATTGCGTTATAAATCGGTTATCCATGGTTTGTTTACATAAAAGAATTTTCTTACGCAAAAGACAAGCCAAAATATTATTTTAAAAGTGACAACGGCAATACTTACAAAACAGACATATCACATTTACATTACACCAAAAAATTGCTCAGGGCATATATGGCAGGTAAACAGTCACATAATACAAATACACTATTTTTACTACACACCGAACACTCCTTTAGGGGCAGGTTACATAAGGAATCAGGAACAGTACTCTTCATCTTCAAGCAGTGATGCACTTTCTAAACTAGAGGTACAACACAGCACTATAAATATAGGAGGAAACACGCAAAACTAAAAGGCTCATCTCACCACATAACTGTTATCTCCTCCTATGGCTACAATCATTGCTTTTCTCTTTCTTTCCTTACAAGGTTGCGAAGTTTTTCTATTGATTTGACTTTCGTCGACATTCCCATAGCCCGAAGCTCCGTGCGCAATTCTCCTGCATCCATGTCGTCCACATTTTGTAGACAGTTTCCTTCGCTCACTTTTTCTTCTGCACAGCGTAGCCTCTTCGCCCGTGTCTCTTGAATATGTCCCTCAAACCAATACTCTTGGTCCCGCTTTTTATATGCACGGCTTAGTCTGATATTCTCACTATCTTCAAGCCTTTTCGCCAGCTTGAGAGCGTCAGCGGCTGCATTCCACTTGTTAGGCTTCCCATGGTGCAGATGCTTTAGCACGTCGTTTTTTCTCTCTAACCCTTGGCTTGAAAACCAGCCAAGGCACTTGAACCTTTCGTGCTTTGCGGAAGCATGGTGCGCGAGAATATGAATGTACGGCGTAACTCTATCGCCACCATAGCCTTTGCAACCTTGGGCTCCTAATTCTAAGAACGTGTGAATGAATTCTGATGTTTCTCTTTCTATGCTGCGACCTTCAACATCATTTTCCAGGTGGTGCAAAATTTTCCGCATAAGCTTCCAAAGGAGCAAAGTTTTTTCCTCGGTTTGAGGGTGCAATTTCCCGGCCAGTTTTTCAGGCCAAGCCTTCAGCAGGCGCTCACAATCGCCCCCCGATACGGACGTGAATGTTTTTCCCTTCTTTCCTTCGTTGGCTTCCCAGACGTGAAATTTAATCCCACAGTTATTTATGGCATAAACGATGTCCTGAACGTGTATGGTCATACAACGTGGGTTGCAGACTTTTTCACGGTAATCTCTGTCTTCTGCTTCTGAAAGCAATTCATCTACAAGGCGGTTAACTATTCTTAACTTCGTGTGCAATACATCAGGAATTAATAAATCAGAGTCGAAGTTAAACAATGGCACGTTTTTCATCCCGTTCGCCTCTGCGCAGCAATCAGCTTTCATGTTCTCAAGATTGCGGATGAAAGGAGGCTCATTAAAGCTCCTGTTACTTGTCAGAACTGAGCACCTTGTCTGTGGGTTTGCTCGACAAAATGGACAAGGAGAGTGTGATGCAGCAGACTGCAGACCCTGAACAACAAGCAAAAATTTCAAATCTGACCCTAGACAGATGCGAATCGGAATCTCGTGGTCCCCTACAGATATGCTACCCCTTTGTGCGACAACATTAATTTCTTTTATCAAATCCCGAAAAGCCTCTCTTATTTCAAAATAACCCTCCGAGATCTCCGCCACACCGAAAAGGCGATGAGGGTTATGGTTTTTTAGCTGCCGCGTTTTGCAAGTGATGACGAATGATAATGTTGTCCAAGTCGTGCGTCTACTCACAACGCAGCCATCACCCTCTATTTTTACAAGGAGTGCCCCGGTGGAGATCTCTGTCACACTTATGCCTACATCTTTAGCTAGCTCTTGCGCAGCTAATTCCAAGTCTTCCTCAAATGAAACCTGAGCGCCAAGTGAGGTACCTGGTGTCTTGAAGACGGTTATCCTGCTATCTAGGTGCTCTCTGTAAGAATTTATTAGCCTTATGGTAGGCAGATTAGGGACGCTCGCGGAGAGGTGCTCCCAAAAACGTTACTGACAAAATCTACGTCCAAGAGGGCTGCAACTTCTCGCAAGCTTTGTTTGTTTGGAGATGAAAGGGCATTATAGTTAACTTGACCATTTATGCAGAAACCTCTTTTTACACCGCAATTACAAATAACTTCTCCATTTTTCTTGAATGTTACTTTATGCAGCAGGCCTTTTAAGTCAGTTACGAGAAGCTGGCATACATCTAAGCCGTAGCTTTCCAGTACAGCGTCAAGTGCTTGCGCGATGAAATATCCAGCGACATTAAGCTTCCTTCGGTCTGTTTTTTTGCACCCCTCGCCGACCATTATTCCTTTGTTCAGTAGCATTGTAGTTTTTTCGGATTTCAGCTTTTCATTCTCCTGCTCTAGGTTAAGAAGCTTAGCCTTATAGGCAGAGACGGTGTCTCTGAGCTCATTTATGGCCTTTTCTGAAACTGTTCCTACTCTTTCGAGTTCTTTTTGCAGAGCAGAAAATATGATGTTCTCTATGGATTCTCCGGTATTCGTTTCTGGTGGGCTAGATTGAGACTCGAAGTGAATCTTTATGAACCTTTTATTTTTTAAGTAGGACGCTTTCGCACGGCCTGTCAAATTCCTTTAGCGCCTACTCGCAATATTGCACAGTGACGTAAACCGGTCTTCAAAATATTTACCCATAATGGGAAGCCTTGCATTCGTGGACAAAAATGATTGCACAGTTTCAAAGTATGTCTTTCGAAGAAGGTCCTTCTCGTGTCATGTCTTTATAGCTGTCTCATTGGTCAGCGTGAATGTGACACTGCAACTGTCAAAGGTAGTAGACAAGATTATATGGTTATCTGGCGTGGCCATTTCGTGGAGCTATAAACAACAAACTAAATAAAAACTAGAAAATTTGACGAACAAGAAGTCATAGCAGTGGAATAGAGACAGTAACACTCAGTGAGCTAAACAGGTGACACGTTGTACAAAACAAGCCAAAATAACGCGAAAACAAAACAAATAGAACAAAAGTAGAACTCCATGGGAATAAACACTTATCACTGTATTACGATGCGCCAGCAATGATCTTTGTCACGATAAAAACCTGCAAGGTCTCACGAGGAAATCCGCAAGGAAACCTCTTGCAGGACTTCTGAAGTGTTACCCCACCCTTAATTCTGATTGGAAACTCCATCGCCACCGTGTTCCGAAGTTTCGTTTCCCGTGTCGACCATGCAGACGGAAGTTGGAACCTGGAGAAGTCTTGTTCCTCACAGAGTAGCCATTTTTTTTCTAATGGTTGGCCTTTCCCGTGAAAAGCCCATCGATAAATGGCCTGGTCAAGTTTCACCTTCAGGAGACCGCTTGATCGACGGCAGTTGGACAGCTTTTTTTTTTAATTTCGTACACGATCTCTTCAGAGGCAGACTGGAGGCGTCGATTCGATGGTTTCCTTGGGGATGTGCACTCGCGCAGATAGGCCTCGTTGAGATTCCTCTTAGGCTCCAGGGTACTATGCCATTTGGAGTACCCTTTCCAATGGATCAGGTATCCTTTGCGCTAAATGAAAGACAAATGGAGACATTTTGTCAATACTTTAGGAAACGATTTCATTTATCTGAAGATAGCGGGAGGGGGGGGGGGGGGTGAAACCAAAAGTAGGGAAACAAACTGAGTCTCAGGAATTTATTTGTTGTGGTACTTATTAGGTTCATAAGATCCGCAAGCGCACGTGCACCTTATTACGAGGAAAATAGGCATGTTATCTATATGAAACAAAAAAATGCTGCTGCTAATATGAAGGCGGCAGAGCGTCATCACGACAAACGCTAATAGAAATCGTCCTTGGCAATCGCGAGAAAGGCTAATACCTGTGCTACACAGGCACGTTTGAATGACACCTGAGTCGAATGACATTCGCAACTTGGAATGGCATTCGGACTCTACGGACTTCCGCGGCGCTACACGACACTTTCCAAACGCATTTCAAATTTCCTCAGCTCGTTTTCAGTGTACGATGACGACAGCGGCGGTGGTCACACTAGTGCGACAACGACACTATCATGGTCAACAGCAGCATATATGACTGTAGTGGGACAAGTTTTTGAGGCCAACGACACCGACGAATCCGACCGGCGGACTGTCAGCCTTCATGTCCTCGGCAGGCCGGCGGCTGAGCGAAAACACGCTGATGAGGCGACGGTGTGAATACATTCGCCCTTCTACATTATCCATATTGTTAATAAGCGAAAGGAACGGGTATATTTCACATGTGCACACTCGAACACTCACCAGCTATAAGCGCTTGCTAAATTAACTTTAATCGACGGCGACTCCCTTCCCTTCCGCGACGACTAGGCCTAGCGAGTCCGCAGGGTTACGTCTTCGAATTCGGCGGTTGTGAAGAGCGAATTCACAAGTTTGAGCGAACGCAAATGATCGACGAGTGTAGATTTGACAACAGGGACCTCAAATCAACTATTGCTCACATCGCAGGGCGCGCATACGATGAACGGGAAGCGCCGGTGTGACCCAAACCGCCGAGCACTGCTTTACGAGCAGCAGCAGTCGTCGCCGTTGCTATTTTGTGGATAACAAGTTATGCCTTTTCAATTACCGCGAACGGTCCCCAATCATACTTCTGAATAAAGCAGTTTAAAATAAACTACTGATCGCGTCGGACGAAGTCGGGGCAATTAGCGACAAGCGCTGAACGTACACGATGTCAGTAGCCCAGCTGTCAAGTGTTTCTACGGCGAGCGATCGTATCGGCGCTTCCTCCCACAGATTGTCGCACTGCCTTAACAAGCCACGGGTACAACCAGTACAAAAAAGATGAGATTATTTAATAGCACTAAAGCGCAGAATGTGTTTTAAGTCATGCAAACGAGCGCTAGCTGTTCGTACGCAGCGATGTAAACAATAGTATATGCGCGCAGGCGTCCTCATCGGCACACTGCTAGAGAAATTTCATGCTCACGCGGTAAATGTTCTTTGGTGCACTGTTATCTTCAATCACTTACGTAGACAGAACACGAGCTATTTGCTAAGCAAAGAGCAGGAAAAAGCGAGCAGCAGGTATCAAAATGAGCAGCCACAGAGCCGAAAGCACTCGCGCGGCTGTGGGCGGGGCGAAGCGATGGCGGCGGCAACACCTATTGGTCGGTTAGGGCTGCGTTCGCGTTTCGACGGCATTCCAAAATCTGGAATGTCTCCGCCAAGCTCCGTCGACACGAATGTCATCCGAACCGAGTGCTGTTGAGAAACTTCATGTAGCAGCGTAAGTTCGGCAGTCGAGTCGAATGACATTAGGTTGGAAGGCATTCGAAGCGCCCGTGTAGCAGGGGTATAATACTAAATTCGGTATACTAAGGTCGGTGCGACTTACTAATATCAAATACTAAATTGAACAACTATTTGCCGGCACGCAATACTACGCGAAAATGTTGTAACCCATAACAGAAGCGCAACAAACATTTTTATAACAACATTACAGAAAACGATATGTACATGAACATGTACATTTTTGTGAATGATACGATGTTGTCTTGCTCAGGACTAGTCCGGTGCAAAGTGGAGAAAGTGCATTGGAATATGGGAATGCAGTTTGCACCTCGTTCCTAAACCGGGTGAAAACAGTCACAACTATTAGACTAAATGATGCGTGATCGGAGTAAATATAAGTGACCCTCAATGCTGTTTTATGCCCTACCATATGCATACTGTCCTTAACAAGTCTGTGTGTTCGGTGATAGATGAATCGTGAAGAAGGACGTTCTGGCGGGCTAGTTGGTCCATGATGAACAGAAAGGGTATAAACTGCGCGAACAAGACGGGACGAGAGGCACACAAATCGACAGACAATGCGCAGTCCAGTAGGTTCTGCATGCAGTCATATACGGTAGCAGAAATTTCGGAAGCCAGTGCCGTTAAGCCTTTCGGCATATGGCGATTCAGTGGTAGAAATCGCGTTTTTAGGTGTGAAGAATCGTACAGATAAGGATTTTCCCGCATGATTTAGGTTGTAGGTGATTTCCCACACTGAGGAGCGCCACGTCCCAATTCCTCTTTCTAGAACTGATGCGGCACGGAAGCTCCGCCTACTTGCTCGGCAGTGCACCGAGTCGCAATGGAATGAGCCACATTTAAGAAATACGCGACTGTACTCACTTGATCCAACATTAAGTCTTCGAGCGCCATCACAGCTTCGGCGTAGAGACGCCACGATTTTATATCGACTTTGGTTGGGTGTTGCCTTTACTAAAGCCTATGCCTTCCGCATAGGAATGACCGACACCCCAACCTGTGACCACTGCGGCCATGAAGAGCCAATTGGAAATATATTGTGCTCCTGCCCGCAGTACAGTCCACAGAGGGCATGCCTTAGCCACGAACTTGACCAAGTGGACGACCAACCGCTATCAGAAAAAAGAATTCTTCAATATCGAAAGGACCTACCGTCGCAGAAGAAGGCCGTGCAAGCGCTTTTGCGCTTCTTACAATCTACCGGCCTGTGTGAAAGACTTTAACTGGAACGCCTTGTGTGTGTGTGTCTCCATGTGTGCACGTTCCTTTTTTTGCGTTTTCCTCTCTGTCATCATTCTAACCCCTATCCCCCATCCCCAGTGTAGGGTAGCAAACCGGAGACTCACATCTGGTTAACCTCCCTGCGTTTCCTTTCCATTCTCTCTCTGTCTCCCACGCACGTCGAAGGCCGCGCGGTCTGAGTGCACGCCTAACTTTCTTTCCAACCGCATTTCTAAAAATAAACAAAGGGCTTCGTTGGGCATGACAAAAACTTTAGAGCCCTGTTGAATGACGAGAGCGCGATTTTATAATTATCTATTACACCAATATTTTCACCCGGCGTAAATAAATAAAACAGAGACTGCGCTTTCCTATATTTATTCCCCCGTTTGTCTAAATAATTACAAAAATAATCCACAAATGATATCTTCTAGACACATTTATCCCATCTCCCGTTGAGAGATGGGGTAAAGTCCGTAAGTCAATATATCAGCCCGTACGTGTACATAACACCATGGCAAAGTGGTTTAACTCTGCACCGCACAGGTGGAGAGGGTCTCAGATCAAAGCTTCGCTAGCGCCAGACACAAAAAACAAAGCAGTTAGTTTCTTGTCCGCCACGTCATGGCAGAACAATTTAACTAGACCGCTATTCTGTGTGCAGCGACATTCCTCGGTGGCAGTAGGATGCTGAACGGGTTGGGCTCGAATCGAATTACATTTCACCTCCGATCAGACCCGCTCTCCCTTCGCGCTTCCCTTTTCCCATCTCTCTCAGGATGGACTGTTCCCTTCTGTGACATCGCTACTCTTGTTAAGATCTCACTCTCTTCTTTCGTCACCGCTTTGCTATCCTCGTCCGTTTTCCTCCCAGGGCTCTTACGGTTACATGGCCGGGCGGCACTCAACCCAGGAGCGGGGCACTTAGCAGCTGCGCTGTATACGTTTGATGTCCGTCGCTAACCGGCATAGCAATAGGACCCAATGAGGCGAGATGAGCAGACAAGAGGGCGTTTCAATGAAATAAACAGCACCGCCGTGCAACGGCTATGAATATCAGAATACGATGCTCTTGATACCATTTGAAAATCTTGCGCCCATGAGTGTTTCCACGGAACATTAGAAAACGCTTTTCCGGATGTCATGTAACCTAACGAGTATGGCAGTCCCAGAAATAAAATAACACTTCTTTTGCGAAGGCTTTCGTCACATCATCGACGCATTCTGTTAAAGCCTATCTGTGTTAGCCATTCCAGTAGCGGGAGCAGCGGAAGAGCGTGGCTGCATTTCCAGGAGACTACCAAAAAGGCACTAAGGCATTCGGTGTGAGACCGCCGCTTTACGACACTTGAACTAAGTCTGTGATGTCGACTGGATCATTAAAAAAAATGATGAGGTAGCAAGCTTTTCCTCTCAGTTAAGCGCCAGATAAGCATGGCTTTCAATCGTTCACAGAAAGGGTATTCGAATTTTTTTAAACTTTTGCTACTGGCAGTAATGAAGCAAATTAAGAACATGTAATTACTACCCTGTCGAAATAATTTAGACACTTTTTGCTACATTTTTTTTTGGTCAACTCCCATCTATCTCAGCGTCTAAATCTGAGAGTTCTTGTAAGCTTTATCCTCTGCCAGCAGCGATGACATGAGCGCACTTTTATGCGGTGAAAATTAGTTCAGCACGTAAGGCTGCCTCTCGATGTCATCGTAGTTATTGCCGTTAACAAATGACGACTGCACAATTTGCTGTCCTCTGCAGGCGCCAGGTACTTCAACCTTTAGATGGAGCGTGAAAACAAGAATGTACCAGCTAGACACAATGGTAAACAATGAAACAATACATATAAGCCTCTCCCACGAAAGGCATTGCAAGCATATATTTCCACTTATTGGCGTCGGTTTTAATGAACCCTCTTTCTGAATTCCATCCAACCGTACAGAAGCACTGGTAGGACACGAGAACGGAAAACTGGGCGAGTTGGTATGGCTTCATGCTTAAGCAGCGCAGAAACCATGACAAAAGAGAGACGGGAGACGACACGAGCGGTTACTAACAAGTAGTTCGTTGAAAAGCTGTCATGACTCGACATTGATATGCGCGCGCAGAATGGTTTTTGGGGGGTTTTAGTCTGTGTTTTTTCGCTTTTAGCTTTTTTAATGCGCTTAACCTATATATATACTTTTCCGTGAATAAAATAACCAGTTGTTAGTAAGCGCTCGTGTCATCTCCCGTCTTTTGTCATGTTTTCTGCGCTGCGTAAGCTTGAACTGGTAGGTCCTTGGTGTGCGTCCTGATGAAGCCTAAAGTGTTAATAAATTGGGCCAGCAGGTTGTGAATACAAATAAGCAGTTTCTCGGAGACCTAAGGAAAGAGCATTAAAGCTCACTGCGGGATACGCAGGAGTAAGCGGATGGCCGATAATGTAGGCACGTTCTAGGTAAATCAATGCCACCGATGAATTTGCCCGAACCGCTGTAATGTAGGTTGATGAACTTCGGAGAATATTTACGGCACAAATTTGCTAATCCATGGAGAAGAAACCGCGGGCACATCTCAGGTCACACACCATCTCGTACATCTGTAAGATATTGCACATGCTACTCCACACGGCATCAACATGACCCGTTTTACTTGAAAATTTAACCTGCTGAGCGGAGTGCCTCATGCTCCACACGTACCAGCAAGCACTTTGACAGCAGCAAGTGGAGTCCGGTTTGGAAGGATAAAGACACATAGAGCAACGGAAACACTCTCATGCCTTCGGCATTGCTTCCCAAAACCTACAACACCTTCACAAGTCAGCATATTAGACGCTTTCGGAGAATACTCGCGAGGAAAGAACTATAATGAAGGCCACCAATATTCAAGGAAGCAAAAGCCGTGTTAGTGTTCCGCGAATTCCGTGAGAACTGGAGCATTAGTGCTCCTGCTCGTGGGGTGTATGGTGTGATGTGTGCATCTCAAGATCAGATACAATTTAAAGAAGGCACAAGCGAGGTTTCTCCTCATGCGATTTCAAGCGCTTCATGTGCGCTGTGTTTTTGTGTTATGCCTTTCACCTTCTATTGCAATGTAGAAATTACGTGCGTAAATAATGCTTCACGTCCAAATTTATAAGTCATGTAAGTTCCTGACCTCTGCCGCGGCGAGACGTGCGCCAAGAAATTCCTATTTTTAGTAATGCTTTATTGAAAGAGCTAAGAATCAGGCCTATAGACTGCCTTCAACTGAGTCTCAGAAACCAGAACTGAACGTGACTAATCATATAAAAATTTGAAAATACGTTAAAATTGAAACCTGTCAACTTTTTTCCGTTCTCATAATGCGTTGGGAACAAGGACGTCACCGCTTCTCAAAAAAAATGATGGTACCCACTGGAGACATTCCAGGCAAGCGGACAGCACGTAACGCCATAAGTTCGAATCCACGCCGCAATACGTAAAGTTACACTACAAACGCCTGAAGGTAAAGGTACGTCGACATCTACTTCCGTTTTCCCCGAAAACAAACGGTGGCACTGAACAAGCGCATTTTTTATTATTCATTTCCGGTGCACGGTACCGGTCAGTATCGGCCTCACAGACATATATCTTGCACGTCAAATGCGGTGTCACTGGTCAACCAGTGGAAACAAAGGAACATATTTGAACAAAAATAATTAGGGGGAAGTGTTGGCGCTTCGGACGTAGCAGAAATTGTTTATTTACATTGCTGAACGTAGGCTCAGAGGGCTGGCAGAGTATCGTGTAAACACGTATGCATTCCTAAGCGGGCTTCTGAACTGACAAATTTTGAAAGAAGAAAAACACGAAGGCTGGCAGTTCACCCTATGTGGGTGCGGCTTGGTTTTAGCATGCGATCGCAAATACTACATCCATACAAGCGGTTTTAAATCAAAAACAATATTTTGAAAACTGACACGATGGTTAGCACTTTGTAAAGGGACATTGTTATGATTTATGGCACAAAAGCAGCTAACGCGAAATTCAGCACCGCCTGTTAACGTATTTAAATTGTACAATGCAGCGAGGTAGTGAATATACCACTTTATACCTACAGACCACTCTTTAGTTTTTCACGCAAAGTCGTTCTTCGACTGTAGCCCTCCTCTTCACTCCTGTGCCCTGGGAGCCATGGAAACCACCTGCCATGTGGTTCCCATGCAACCACACTCCAGTTACGCATTCCCCATACCATTTTCCTTCTACGGCAATCTTCCTGCGGCAACCGACCTTTTTCCACGGCAACCACTCTTCGACTGGCTCCCATGGAAACCACCCATCGGTTACGCCGCCTACTACGACTACTATACCGACGCAAATCCGGTGAATGGGCGCTTAACCGCTGCCGCTGTAAGAATGGGGAGGCATTAACTACAATATTTTTCAAAGGACGAATCAGAGGTATGTATTTAATCAACCAGTGAGTGATCTGATGCTCTCTTCCGAGTACAGTACGTATATGCCCACAGAGAGAGGCACCTAGCAGAACGGGTATAACAAGGGCCTCACATTCGCAACGTCTCCGAATCCACTCTATACTCTAAACAGAGAGGAGTGAAATGGGAGTAACCTGTCATCTAGGGCACTACCTTTGATAAAAATTAGCGAGATAGAGGACAAATTACTATCTGTTTACTCACAAATGGGCATATATATGTTTAGAGTGTAGCTTCCTGCAAGCCAACGGATACGATAAGGGAAGAGTGGGCGTAGCATGGTCCAGAGGGATAAGAAATTAGGGGAAAAAATGAAGCACCGCGTTCGCCTTCTACAATTAAGATCTCCAAGTCATTGTGAAATTTCGCTTTTATGTAGGGGTCGTTGACCCTCTGCAGAAGGATAAATGGCTTCTTTTGGTCAAAATTGTTGGTCACCACGAGACAACTGCTCGCCACGCGTACCATGAACACGAGACGTTGGCCTTTCTTAACATGATTGGTGAAAGTTGCTTTTGTATCGCCCATTCTTGGTAGTTCGATGTACAAGCAACAAAGGACGAACCAGACACAAAGATCAATGTTTGGTTAGGTTATGCTGCGAAAAAGGAAAAGAAATGCATAAGCAACTCCTCTCCGGATGGGTACATTAACTCGTCGTTTACAGGCAAGACGGAAAACCCCACCCAATATTTGTTCTTAGTAAAAATCGCTTGCTTCAATTTTTGTGGTTATGCTCACGTTGACTCCACTTGAGAGATCTTTCTCGCATAGTAAATTTGTGTTCAAAATTGAATATTGTTTCCAGCAACTCGATTGATACTTATGGCGTTGACAGTGATGTGAAGGCTAATATGATCTCTAACATTCCGGATGAAAACTAACCGGCCGTGTGATCCAGCCTCACACGGCATTGCAGAAAAGAAATGACTGGATGATTATGCTTCTCAATAATGCATTTCTTCAGGGCAGCTGTTGCCTGCTTCTGAAAATAGGATTTTGCACTTTACGATTGTGCGATTTGTGATTTGTGAATTGTAAATTCGGGATTGCTCCTCTTCTTTTTTAGGAGGCATGCATCACCTTGACACCTCAGAGGGCTTTGTCTCAGATGGCTCTCTCTGCGGTGACGTCACTGAGCGGAGGTCACCTGGGCGGCGAGGTACTAAGTTTCGCTTGCTCTGGTGAGGTCATAGTGCTGGTGGCAAGAAGACCAGCGCCATCAGTGGACATTACGATACCAGTCTCATGAGATCGCTGTTAGTTAGGGCTGTTCAGGTGACCAGCCATGCTTCTATGTGAAATTCGGCGAATACTGCGGGAATTATTGACTAATATCTGCGCAGTAATATAGAGTTCACGTCATAGGCGTCTCCGGTGAAGACTGCCGCTGGCAGCGATAACTGCATTTTATTTTTCGTGCAAGTGTGATAATGGTACCTTCTGAAAAATCGAACCGTGTGCAAGTGCAGGCTGCTGCCGAATTGAACATGAAAAATGCAGCCAAAAACAGAATCGAATATGAATATAGATGTTCAATCCCCAATTAGAATACGAATGGCGTACTATTACGTACACTGTAAACTTGCGGCGGATACACTGAAGTGTTAGTTATGGCACTGCGATACTTCTGCGGTGAGGTGCCGACGAGATCTAATGGAATTGCAGCTGAAGCTGTCAAACACTCCTATTCATTAGGGAGGCGAAACACGGAGTCAGTGTATTAGCTCTGCGGGAGTTATGTCACAAGGGCTGGACAATGAACTTTTCCTAAAGATACGGAGAACGAAAACTAGTGCCACATTTCCATAGATTAAAGGCGCGCGAGCGATGGGGCCTGGACTTTTACATCATACACCCCTGGAGGATTCGCTAAAGGCCGAAATTCGACGAAGGCTTTATGCGAACACACCCATGCTCAGCGTGATCTCACTGCACTTTAGAAAGATGCAGGTGGTCTAAACTGTTCGGGGGCACTCTATAACGTAGCGTCGCAGAGCCCACACGCAGCTTTGAAACGCTCAGCCCTAATACTACATCCGTGGTGCATCTTTTGTTTGGTTTTGCGGGGTGTAACGTCCGTCAGAGACGCCGTACTTGAGGGCTAGGGATAGTTTCGACAACCTGAGGTTCGTGCACTGACATCACACAGTACATGGGCCTTTTGGATTGAAAAAAAAAACGAAAATTGGTTTTGTAGCGATAGCTGCATTACGCCTGCATTTCGAGCCTTCAGCGTGGCGGCGTCGCCATGGTGGCCACGGCTGGTCACGTGGTTGGTCACTTGGTGTGGAGCAGCTGCCGGCGGCGCGGCGCGGCGCGCCAGCGAAACCGAGGGGGGGAGATTGAAGATGGGGAGAGGGAGTAGATAATAATAATAATATTAATTGGTTTTTTGAGGAAAGGATATGGCGCAGTATCTGTCTCATATATCTTTGGACACCTGAACCGCGCCTAAGGGAAGGGATAAAGGACGGAGTGAAAGAAGATAGGAACGAATAGGTCCGTAGTGGAGGGCTCCGGAATAATTTTGACCACCTGGGGATCTTTAACGTGCACTGACATCGCACAGCACACGGGCGCCTTAGCGTTTTTCCTCCATAAAAACGCAGCCGCCGCGGTCGGGTTCGAACCCAGGAACTCCGGATCAGTAGTCGAGCGCCCTAACCACTGAGGGAGTAGATAGTGAATCCACATCTAGGGACGAAGATAAAGAAGGAACGCGCAGCGAAACGGAACGGCGAAAGATGGACTTTTCAATTCGACTGAGCGAGTTCCACTCGGCCAGCTGTAGCTATCGCGTCACTCCAGGGTTTAACCAGCGCTAACCCACAGCCTTTCTTTAGGAAAGGAAATGGCGCAGTAATTATCTCGCAAATCTCGGTGGACAACCGAACCACGCTGTCAGGGGAGAGAGGAAGGCGGGAGTGAAAGAAGGGAGAAAAAGGTGCCGTAGTGGAGGGCTCCGTAATAATTTCGACTACCTGGGGATCTTTAACGTGCACTTTCACCTTTTTCGAAATGCGACCGCCGCGGACCGAATCGAACCCGCGTCTCCAACCGGCGAGGTTCTTTGTGTTGGGTTTCCCCCATCGAACATTTATAAAATGGTGTCGCTCCCAGTTTTCATGCAACAAAACACAGACATCGCTTGTGTATTTTATAACATAAATGCAGTTAACGTAATTTCGACGATCGCATTACGCGCAACACCATATTGTAATTATGCACCCTGGGAAAGCCAGTTCAATGAGCTTTGAAATGCACTTTTCACATACGATATCCTGAACCACGTCCTCTAATAAAATATCTTAGGAACTAGGCCTGCCTTCGATGTTTGCAGTCTTCAATTTCACAGTGGGATTTTGAACTCTAAAACCAAGAACAAAAAAGTTTATTTGTTAAGTTTGCTTAATTACTCGCTTAATTATCGAGCACTATCACGTACATGGCGTCTGCCTTGCACAACCCATCTGCCGAGATCGCACCGACGTGTCTTTCGAAGTTCTTAAAAATAAAAATCTGTACACGCTAAAAAAACATGGCATAGTATAGTGGTTAGAAGATTGCCGTGTGTACTCTGAATTAGGGCCTACCATCGTTTGTGTCATAAAATAACTTGCGCGCCCAGATCGACATATTAACTAGTAGCAATGAGAATGAGGTATTGGCCTTTGGGATTATTAATAGATAATGAAGAAGCCCACTTCCCAGTCTGCCATGCCGATAAATCAGAGCACCAAGAAAGCCAACATGCCTTTAAGAAGTTGGAAACTCCAAACAATAGAGAAGTGGCTCAGTTAACCACAGAAAAAAATTCAGTTTTGAAACTTACTCTTAAGGTGTGTCTTTCTTTGGGCGCACAGTATAGATGAGGATGTTTGCAAGGGAAGCGCCCGGTACCATAAAAGTGAATCGCTTGCCTAGTGGGAGGGCAGGAAAGTGACGGCATGAACCACATCTGGCGCAAACCAAGCACTTTATTTTTCTTCCTCATGCTCGGCCTTGCATACTATTTGCGCAGACTGAGGAACCATCATCTAAAAGCCTCGAGTTCTGCCCGCGCAAGTTCGCCCACTGCCTGTAAAATGTACTGTTGATGACATTTCACGATGCACGCTGAGGCGGCGTTACGGCGACCTCTAAAATAAAGCGATTATAATGGCGAATTTGTTGCTATCGCCATCTGGCGAAGGCTTTGACAACCTGTCAGGTTGCTAGATGTAGACAAAAGCAACCTTTCTGTTCTCATACCTGTTGGTTTGCGGCTGGCTGTAGGATTTCATTTCGACGTCCTAAGCCTATCCGGAACTGTTGTAACTATGCGATAGCGCATTCGCCAGAGAGTGACATAGGCGGCGGATTTAACTTACTTTTCACCTCACACGCACGAGCTGGAACGCACCAGAAGGTGCGTTCACTGGGTACTTTTTCTATATGATATCGCCATCGTCTAACTGCCTTTTCACAAGCGCAGACGCCGCAGAAAAGCCCACTTATTGTATAAAATATTGCGTTACCGACGAGACTTCTGGATTCCAAACACTACGCCCCCCCCCCCCCACCCAAAAAAAATACCTGCAAAAAGTTTTCGGAGCTTATATAAACTCCATACAGTCAGTTATAAACCGGTTCAAGTCTATCCGAATGAAAACAATAGTTGCCACGTCTGATATATAAGCCGGGTTATTGACCGTAGCGTAAAGTCTAAAGCGTCTACCACACTCAGTTTTAGTGCGACTTATGCGTCTCTAATGCTGCTTGCGTGCATGAGTTTCTATGTCAGCGCATTTTGTTCCAACAGCGCGCCAGAAAATACATTTTTTCACTCTTTTACGAAGTTAAGTCCTTACCCAGGGTTTATTATTGTTGTTAGTTTCTACGGTCACATGGAATGACAGCAGTCCGTGCTTCTCCGCCTTGATGTACATTTTGAAATCACCATCTGAAAAAAACTAAATGAATGAATAAACACGTCAGCAGATCATGAGCCACCCGTTTGGTTTCCTTTCATCGGGTCGTGCTAACATCTCGTTGGGCAAGCGGTCTCTCTACGTAGAAGGAAGACTGGGAATTGCACTTCATGAATTGACAAGGACATCATTTTTCTCACTTCAGGTTGCATTTGGCACATTATAATGCATTACACATGATGGCAGGGAAAAACTCTCGTGCGAAGGAAAAAGCAGGTCGATTATCTCTTATCTATAGAAGCTAGATCTCTAAGGCCGGCCGCTGTAACATCAGTGCTCCGGAGTATGTATTAAATTCTTACAGATTCTTGACGTCTATTGCCTCACATGACGCTAGATTTGAACTACATTTGTCCGTAAAACGTTTTAATCCGAGTGGAAAGGGTGCACCTCCGAGTTGTTTCTTTGGTATTCAAAACCGACATAAGAATGACATTACAGTGCTTTCTGAGGATGTGGACGTGTGTCTGAACGGCGTCAGCTGCTCGACCCACAAGCCAGTACTGGTGCGTGTCGTGACCAACGGAACATCGCTAAGCATAGAGTTGGATAAGGAAGTAACAACCACCGTAAAAAATTGGCGGTGGTTTAGCTCTGGTTAAACCTGGAGTGATGCGATAGCTACAGCTGGCGAGTGGAACTTGGTCACGTGACCAACCGCGTGATCAGCCACGGCGCCGCTCCGCCGGCAGCTGCTCCGCACCACGTGACAGCGTGGCGGCGCAGCCACGCTCAAGGCTCGAAATGCTACCGTAATGTAGCTATCGCTACAATATCAAGAAAGCGGCAACGTGCGCTCTTTCGGCATCTAAAGAATCAAACCACGAGCATGGGACTTTGAACCTACAACGGTGCCCTTGATGTGAATATTGATGTGAGCCTTCTGAGCTCTCGCATAAACTTAGGATCGTGTCGCACATGACGTCCAAATACAGGTATCGCCCACGTAAATGGAGCGCTGAGCAGATTGGGGTTGTAAGCCGACCAGTCCGACGAGAGCAAAGTTTAAGAAACTTGTGCTCAGCACTCCACCCAGTGGTACTCCGTGTGCGGTGTAATCCAAAGACATCGGTCTGTCCTCAGTCTAGACAAAAAGCGACTTTTCCGTTATATAACTTGGTACCTAACTGCACATGCTGCCTCCAATCACAGCAGCTTCCAAAGCGTCCAAAATGGCCTGGTGTGTTATGTTGTCGCATGCGAGCTTGATAGAATGTGCGGCGAGTAACATCAAAAGAGCGAGGCTTTAACCAAGCTCCGACAGCGATCGCTGAGGATCATGATACATACTTCGTGTTGGTTGTGGCGGTCTGCACGCTCTGTGACAGAGCGCCTGAATCCGGCGCTGAGCGCGCGACCTGAAATTGCGATTGGAGTACACTTGCTCTGGCCAGAGCATGCAGACCAGAGCATGTAGGGTGCCGCTATCGCCGCTGAATAAGAACGTCACGCAAACTTCCGGTCGGATCCGCCGATTTCGGCGGAGCAGTCCCGACTGCTCCACGGAGCAATCTCGGCTCGGCAACAGCTCCCTGTCTACGATTGGAAGACGCGATCCATGCCTCAGATCTGCGTTTGGAATACAGTTGCTCCGAAAAGAGCAGGAAACGTTGCTCCAGAAGTTCTCCAACTCTGCGGTTGGAAGTCACTAATAGTTAAACCTTACAATATATAAACAATTGAGTTCATAAACTCTTTAAAGCAACACTATTTTTGTCCAGAATTGGTGGGAAGGAAAGGTACATGATATTTTCTTCTTTTCTTTTTGCGGGAAGGTTGAAAAATTAAAACATTATCCCTTCGGTAATTATACCTAGCGTGTATTACGTCACAAAGACGAATTAACGTGCATAACATGCCTAGCATAACGTGCTAGTGCGATCGCACGCTGGAGGAAAATAATGCGCGGCACTGGGAGCTGAGATTAGGTTCGCTGGCGAATCTAAAAATAAATAAAAGCGCCCAAAAATAGGGGGCAGGCTAAAGCTTCGCATTTAAGAGTAGAACTTGGTAGGGTCATCGGGTCTCGTTGGCATCGCCTACTAACTTACTTAATTCCTAATTAGCATATTCATAATTACTCGTGTGCACATCAGTGAAATTTTGTGACACACTTCACTGTGAAAGACCACAACGTATTCACTAGGTTCACCTCTAACCCGATTGAACCAATGAGTACTCGTGACCTGTTGCAATAAAGCAAAAAAAAAAACATTCGTGGCCTAAGGGTAGCGCGCCCGTCTCGCAATGCGAAGGTCCTGGATTGATTCCGGCCCAGCCAACAACGGCGACGCCAACGACGCCAATGGCGACGTCGACAGCTGCTTTTCTGCGACGGGAAACTTAACGCTACCGCGTTAAAATTCATCATTAATCGGCGCTTGGTTCTTTGAGTGCACGGTAGTACGTCACGCGTCGACCGATTGAGGTTTGCAGCCGGAGCACAGTTTGGGTTTGTGGGAACGATTGACCGGAAAAATTAATGAACGCTCTACTCTACTGCCGTCTTGCATGCTTGAGCAACGCCGGCGTACGGCGGCTGAAAAAATTGGCGGTGGTTTAGCTCTGGTTAAACCTGGAGTGACGCGATAGCTACAGCTGGCTGAGTGAAACTTCGTCACGTGACCAACCACGTTACGAACCACGTGATCAGCCACGACGCCGCGCCGCCGCCAGCTGCTCCGAACCACGTGACCAACCATGTGACAGCGTGGCGGCGGAGCCACAATGTTGCGCGCCGCCACAGGGTGACGCGCCGCCAAGCTGAAGGCTCGAAATGCTACCGTAATGTAGCTATCGCTACAAAAACATTGCGTCGCTTATTTCCTTTTTAAAGTACGTGCTCATCATCCGACTTACTATGCTCTACCAAAGAATTAATATATCCACGAAATTCACCATCGTTTCATCACTGAAAACGAGCCGTCTTGTCTATACAGTTAGCCTGCAAATGGGGCTAGTTGTCGTACATCTCGGTATAGGGGTGTGCAGACTATATTACAGAAGTGACGACACAGGACGAGACAGATCGTCTCTTTTGTAAAACAGTTTGCGCACCTCTTTGCTAAAGAAAGACTGTACAGTAATAATTTAAACTGAAATCATAAGTAATGCTTAGTGAAAATTCAGAGCAAAATCCAAAAGCTGTTAACGGGTCGGCCGCTTTCGCAAAATACCTCGCATTGCATTTGCTCGAATAAATGGTGTAAGGCCGCCATTCTTTTCCAGCGGCGTGTCTTTGTAGGACGCCGGCACACGCGGAAGCGGCTCCCCAGTACAAGAGAGAGCCCCCGAGTGCGTACGGAAAACGAAAAGAGTCACCTGACGCACTCCCCCCCCCCCCCCCCCCTAACGACTTGGGCTATCATCGGAGAAGCACCCGCAGCGTCCCGCCATGCCTCGTGAACAAAAGCGTGTTTCCAGGAGGGCAGTGACAGACACCTGTCATGGCGGACAAGCCGTACTCACCGAAACCATGGGAAAGCAGGGCCGTTCCTTATCTGGTTTCCCGGAGTGGCAGACAAACCCATTCATGCCTATTAGCCGTGTCCCGCCGTCGGTAGTGCGGCGGCTTCGTAGCCCTTTCGCTCCCTGTTCTGTTGCTGAAGATGGATTCACACGACGGACCGAATCGCAGATCTCGCGGACGAACCGCGCATACGTAGGCTTGACGTCACGGATTCAGGCCAACCGGCTCATGTCCGCGGACGACGCGGACGGAAAATGCAAGGCGCTTTTTCGGTTTGGGATTCTGGCGGGAAAGAAACACAAATTCAGAATGAAACGCCACGTTGTCTGGCCACCCTGCTACTTTTTGTGCATTTTTTGCGACAGCCGCATCAGAGTAAGCATCACTGTTTACATGCGAAACGTGTGCTTGCGTGCGCATGTCTAGTGTGCTTGTCGCGTCTTTGTCGTTCTCTGACCAACGTGCGCACCATGAGTTTGTCCGACGACGCTGCGCTTTTCTTAATTAATCTTGTAGAGCAGTTCCCAACGCTTTGGGACATTGCCCGCAATGATTATTCGAACACCGAGTTGAAGCAAGCGTTGTGGGATAAAATAACTGAGCAAATGACTGAACAATGGCCAGCCTACGCTCCCTACCAAACAGGTATGTGATATTTTGTAAATTCGGAAATGCACCTCGCCTATTGTTTTTTCGTGTTTTCTTGTAGCCTTGTTTATTTGGTCATATTTCACGATGTAACGATAAAGTGACTGCTGCAAAAAAAAAAAAAACACGCAGCATGATTGACACGCTGTGCACTGTGTGAAAGCCCGGTGTATGTACATTTGTTTGATATGGATAATGGTTGTTTTTTTCATTTCACGCAGAATCATTGAAGACCTTTTTTAATAACAAAAGACGCACGTACCGCCTGGAGAAGAAAAAAATGCTCGAAACAAAAAGTGGGCAGGCAGCCGACGAGGCGTACACTGGGAAGTGGCGATTTTTCAGGACCCTGAGATTCCTAGATGCCGTGCGAATGCCGACTCACCGCTCAATCAACGGGCAGTGCGAAGGCAATGCAGCGAGCGCAGAAGTGGTAAGATATTTTGTGTTGCGCCTCGCATATCTGACCCTCACAATATTAGCAGTGCATTATTGGCAGTTTTCCTGTCGAAAACTTGGAAAATGCGAAAACCTGTGACCCGTTTGTTTGGCGCGGTGCATGTGCGCATGACCTCTAGTAGAAATAGCAGATTAAGCCCCCAGAGCGGACAAGGATAGAGAAATGAGGGACTCGTTATGGCGCAAATAAGAAAGCCAGCCGCCATCGGAGATCAGGCAAGCATAGGAGAATGTTGCTTGCTCTTTTGTTTGCAGAGCTTATAAATGGGAAATTAAGTATCATATTGTTATCGCTCAAGAATATTTCCACTTATTTTTAAGGCATAATATAATTATTGTTACTATCCCGATTGTCAACCGCGCAAAAAAAAATTGAAACATTCGCCTTGTTTTTCCTGGCTTTAGATGGCTGTTGGCCTCCTTCATATTATGCTTGCAGTAAGAACTGCACGTTTGGGGCAAGAGTTCACTATGTACTTATGTTTTTGAAGTTCGAATAGGATGTTCGAGAAAAAATTTTCCTGCGATAACTGTACTTGCTACTTTTCCGTAAGAATTACAATAACTTCCAAGACCTCCGACCATGTGTATTGCACACTGAAAACAGTAATCAGGACCATTATCATTTTTTATCATTTCAGTCTCCAGAGCAAGACACAAATGAAGCTGTAAGGAGAACTGCAGCAGTCTGGCCTACTTGAGACCCAGTCAGCACCATCCCCACCCTCTCCAGGTCAGCAACCAGGCAAGAAGAGGAGGAGGACAAATGAACGGGCTCAAGAGTCGAGTGCTCGCTGGAGCGACCGCCAGCAAATACTGGAAAAATTGGCCAGTGCATTTGAAGTGCATGTGCAGCCAGAGGATCCAGCAGACCAGTTCGGAAAACTGGTCGCTGCACATATTAAATCTGTGCCCAGAGAGAAAGTGCTGTCCTGTCAGGCAGAGATCTTGAAGGTCATTGAAAGATTTTCAAGTGATATGAGTTAGTCGGGAATAAAAACTTTATAAACATTTTATTTAAACACTTTCACTGTTGTCAATACTTGCTCACGTCTATGTGGGCAGCCTCACGCTGCCATGGCACAGCACCTTCATTTCCAAAGAAGTCGCACAATTGTTGTCGTACCGCTGCACCGATGGCATTATTCCTTCCACGAGGTGAAGGCTGCATATTAAGTTCTGAGGTGTTGCCAAGCTCGAGATGTGCATCTCCATCACTCATACCATCCATTCCCACAAAGTTGTGTAGCACACACGCTGCGTCCACAATCGCTGTAGCACGTTCTGGCTTGGCATTGATCACGGTGTGGACGAAGCGAAACCGATTGGCAAGTATGCCAAAGGCATTCTCAACGACGCGTCGTGCACAAGACAACCTGAAAAGCAAAAATACAAATCAGTCTACAAAGCACGCATACAAGTGCAAAAACAGGCACGGACAGTGCCTAAAACAATGAAAAGGTGAGGACAAGATGACGCACTATCAAACATCTGTATCAAGTGACTGCAGGAATCAGTTTTAAAGCACAAAATGTTGTACTCAGTATTTACCTGTAGTTGAATATCTTCTTGTCCTCGATGAGCTTTTTGTCACTGAACGGCTTCATGAGATTCCTGCCTATTGGAAATGCATCATCACCAACTAATACAGGTGGCACCACAATGTCAGGTGAACTTGCCACTTTCACGCCGTCTGGCAGGCCGGCTGTTTTGTTGGTGATGTTTTTCTGCAGAGGTGTTGTTTGCCAGACCCCCGCGTCTCCTTGCGATCCTGGTGCACCAACATTAGTGTAGATAAACCTGTAGTTGGTGTCCACCACAGCAAACAGGATTATGCTGATCGTCTTCTTATAGTTATAGTATATCGAGCCCGACTTGGCAGGTTTGGTTATAGTGACATGCTTGCCGTCAATTGCCCCGGCACAGTTGGGGAAGTTCCATTGACGTCCAAAGCCCTGCATCACTTCTGTCCACGCTTCCTCTGTTTTGGGCGTTTTTATATACTCCGCTCTCAGTTCTTGGCATATAGCCGTGCAGGTTTCATGAATGATATCATTCACGCTTGAATGACCGAGCCGGAACTGGCAACTCAGCGAATGATGGCTCTCTCCTGGGAAGACAAAGCATAATGCAATGTAAATTCGGTAGCAAATTAAAAGAAGTGCACAAACATTTTCAATCTGGAATTTGTTTCACAAGAGCACCACAATATAGCAACCCTTGAAATGTTTGTTATTCTAGCGTAACGAAGCTTCTCGGGTGACTAAGTCCCCATTCTTTTGCATCTCCTGAATGTCAAGATGTTATTAATCAAAGCAACCGAATCTGCCGCAATAACACATTCCATAAGTTCTCGTGTTCCATGGTGCCGCTAACTTGAAGACTCGTAGACTGGTAAAATAGCATCGAGCGGCAGCAGTTAAGCATCAAATATTAGACATGCGGAGCCCCCACCAGCTTCATTTTATCTTTATCGTCAATTGCACTTCTGAAGCAATTCCGGGAATAAGATTCCCATACTAACACGTTCCCTTCAGCTGCCCCCAAACAAAGAAAAAAACTGTCGCTACAAGCACCTACACAGAAAAGTACGACGCTCACCTGAGGCAAGGTACCGTAGTGTCACCTGCAGCCGTGTCTTCGCGGGAATGGCTTTCCTCATGACAGTATCTTGTCTTTCAATCCGTGGACCCACGCGTGACAACAGCTGCAGAAATTGTTCTTCGTTCACACGGAGCAGCCGGCGGTATTCGGCTCGATCTGCTTCCAGAAGCTCCTCGTACAACTGGTTTTGCAACCCAAGCTCCTTTCTGGCAATCCAGTTCCTTTGCCAGCAACTGCGTTTTGCGCAGTAATTATCAGAATCATCATCGAGCTGGTCTAATTCGATTACCACTGCAGCGATCGCTGCCAACTGAAGCTCCCGCTGCACCTCCATTTTGACGACTACTCTCGAACCAGTTCTCAGCTGCCGTTCGCAGCCAACCTGGTGTCGAGAGCTTGGCTGCTCCTTCCGTTTCCGTCCGCTCTGTCGTCTGCTATTCACGTCTGTCGTGTGAATGCCTTTAGCCCGCGGACGGTCCATGACGTCACGGATTCGTTCCTCGAGGTCTGCGATTCGGTCCGTCGTGCGGATCCACCTTAATCCTCGATGTCGAAGAGGACGGCGACTATTCCGCGTCAGGAGATTGCCTTGGCTCTTGCCCAGGCGAAATATCTGTGCCGACACTAAACCTCGATGACGAAAGAGATGTCGACGGCGGCCTCGGCTCCCGCCCAGACACGATGACAGTCTCGTCAATGACGAGGTTGACTGAAGATGAGGACGACAAGCTGCTCTCGTCACCATCGGCCTCAGATGTGTTGGCGCTGTGTGTCAAAGCCGCAACGTTGGCTGCGGGCTGCCGCGTGGACTTCGAGAGCGGCCTGTCCTCACCATCAGAGACTTGCGGGGGCACAATGGGCTGGGCCTCTGTAGCGGCAGTTACACTTGGAGAGACAGGCTGACTGAGCAGGCACATTTACGGTCGGTTCGCTTTGTGCATTAGTGGACTCACCATCCGCAGGCACCGGTTCTTCATCACAGACACTCTGAGACGGAGAGGAACCACCCGTAACAGCGTCAGTGTCCGACACACCGGGCTCCTTGATGCCTTCAACGGCTGCCTGTGTGGCCGTCGGATGTGCAGGTCGGGCCGCAGCCTCAGAGTACGAGGGCTTGATCACGCATGCCACGGTAGTGTGTGGATCACCACAACGTCAATGAGGCAACACACAACCTTGGCCTCGGTGCCCAAAGACGCCGTAGCGGGCACAGAACAGATCTTGCACTGTGGTCTGAAATGTGGAGTCGACCCACAAGGCCGAAAAACTAGCTGCATGCGTTTGTAATCACATGTCACGTGGTGGCAAGCGACCTTGATGTAGTTAGGCACGGCTGGCTCCGGCTACATTTCGATTCGGACGCACCACGTCCCGGTGATGACAGAGGGTCACAACCGCATGATGCCGCGACTTATGTGCAGGACCTTGCCATAAGGGGAAAGAGCCTTTGCAAGGGCATCACTTGGTACGCGGGCGGGCAGAAAAATAGCAATCACCCGAGTCACCTAAGGGCTCAGGGGACGACGGCGATGTATTCCTTGCCGATGATGAGGCAGGACGCATCAACAATATCAGCCATCGGGGCCTCACTTATCACGGTTACTTGGTAAGTGCGTCCACCGAAGTGCTGGGCACAGTAAACTACTTCCAATCCAACTACGGAGGCTGTCGCATCGACGACATTCTCCGGACTAGCCCCCTCAGGGACGACGACATAGAATGCAAGAGCCTTTTTGTAGGTGGCTGGCTCAGCATAATGAGGCGCCCCCCCAGAAAAAGGACACCCGAGCAAAAGAGCACGACCGGGCGTCGTACAGCAGTCACCGACGCAAGCCGGCGCCCGGAACACACACAGGAGCAAATTCCTGGAAAATCCACCACCGCGCACAACGGCTGGTTGATCCTGAGCCTCACAGACGGACCAAGCGTACACCGCTGTTGCCCTACAGTGTGCTGCCCTACTGAGCATATATGTGTTACGGGTTCCCGAGCATCCGCAGGGACATCCCCGCAAAGGGTTGCTGGTGAACAGTGCATCACCACGGACCCGAGCACCCGCGCCTAGCCGTGCGGGGCATCGCCGTGTCCGGGGAAAAGGGGATCCTGGTGGTTGAGCCGATGCTGAGAGTTTGGACCCTTAAGGCCCCTCGGCAGAGGCAACACACCACTTTGGCCCCCGCTTCCTCTAGACAGCACCTCCTGCCTGACCCGACCGGGGGAATCGGCCGTCGCCTTTTCGAATCCCCCCTCTATCTTCGACTTTCCTTTCTCTGTCTCACAATTCTTCTATATCCTACTCACTTCTTGGTTTTATTTTTCCTGGCGGCGAGTGTTAACGTGTGACCAACCACGCTGAGTTGCGTAATATTTGGTTATAGTTGAGGTGTACAGCTGGCGTGGGCAGGACTTTCTTTCAAATTCCTGTCCGGTCCCCTTGTTGGACTCCGTGGTGGATGGCAGGTACCATGACCGAAAAACTAATTTTTTTATGGCTACCTCCTTTTCCAAACCTGATCGCTTTCTAAACAGAGGGCGGAATGAAGCAGATAGTTTTTTGTCAAAAAAGAGTAACATTTTCAAAGTTCCACGTAATCCGCAGTGAAAGTGACGGAAAACAAGCAAGAATAATATCCCCATTCCTTGTGTCAAAATGCTTAACTGATACCTTGGGCCCTGGCTACAAGGTATGAAAAATGGCCAGCAGCGACTTCTTGAACTGCGCGAGAGCATCCAGTGTTCCAAACTCTCAAACATTGCGTCTATAATCGACATCTCTGTCTATGTAACCCCCACCAATGTCTAAACACAGTCAGAGGTGTAATCTGAATCTGACTTTATCCTTCTCACAGAAGCCAAAATGCTTCAAGTGCTCACCGACCAGAAGGTATTCGACGTTCACCGAATCAAATTCCTTAGGGAGAACAAAGAAATAGATAACAAACTCATGGTCCTCACATTTAACACGAGTAATTTGCCTGAAAAAATCGAAGTTTGATACTTAAAAATCAATGTCAGACATTATATACCCAATCCCCGCCGATGTTTCAACTGTCAAAAGTTTGGCCACGGCTCACAAAGTTGCCGCGGCCGCAAAACCTGCTTCTAAAGACCACCAAAACCCGCTTCTAAAGACCACCATTCTGAGGAAGGTGACGCAGCACTGCGCTGCGCAAACTGTGAAGGACACCATGCGGCGTACTCGAGGGCGTGTCCGTCCTGAAAAAAAGAAAAAGAAATAAATACCATAAAGACAACGGAAAACATTTCATTCAAAGAAACAAGGAGACGTTTTGCGCTTACCAACCCATTCACTTTCACAGCAAAACCCAACTTCGCTGATGTGGTAGACGGGGGCGTAGCACCACACAGCAGTCCGGCACCTGCCGAGGCCGCTTCCACCGAGCCGATGGCAGGGCCTTCCATGCCCCAGGCAGGGACAGCGAAGGCTGCTCTGCCACCATCAAAGCAGGGAGCGCCGGTCCATGGGTCGGCATCCCGCAGGACCCCCCCTGTCGGGAGAGGCCTGAAACTAACACAACCGCGGCCCCTCCGCGGTCCTCCAGCACCTCTGTTGGGATGATGGATACAACACCCACTCCGCCTCCATTAGAGCGGCGGAGCAGCTCTCTTGAGCGGGAAAAGACAGACCCCGAATAAGGGGCCCGCCACATAAGATCCCCCTTCGTTTCCTCTAAAAAACAGAAACATGGCTTTTTTAAATTCAGTGGAATTTCAGATGACTTACGAGGAATTACAGTGACATAACACATATTTTAGGGTTATTGTTACCCATAGTTTTATGTCTTCAGGAGACAAATCTTGGTCCACAACATGTACATTTCTTAAAACATTATAAAACTTTTAGACGCTATCGAGAGCAGGCAAATCGACTCTCGGGATGCGTCGCGATTGCGCGGCGTACGTGCTCAGGAAATCGAACTCAAAACGAATCTTGAGGCTGTTGCATGCAGTCAGCATCGTCAGCTACAAAACACTAACAATCTGTTCCGTATACATTCCTCCAAACTTTACATTAAGAGTCCATGACATACAAGAACTGATAGACGAACTTCCAGAGCCATATCTGGTAGTTGGGTATTTTAACGCTCACTCCCCTTTTCGGGGAAGCAAGCGCTGCGACATGAAAACGCTGCCGCCGCAGTAGCGCTCGAACCCGGGAACTCCGGATCAGTAGCCGAGCGCTCTAATCATTGGGCGCTCGGCTACTGATACGGGGTTCCCGGGTTCGAACTCGGCCGCGGCGGCTGCGTTTTTATGGAGGAAAAACGCTTAGGCGCCCGTGTACGATGTTAGCGCACGTTAAAGATCCCCAGGTGGTCGAAATTATTCCGCAGCCCTCCACTGCGACACCTCTCTCTTCCTTTCATCTCTCTCTCTCTCCTTTATCCCTTCACTTACGGCGCAGTTCAGGTGTCCAACGATATATGAGACATATACTGCGCCATTTCCTTTGCCCAAAAACCAATTATTATTATAATTAATATTATTATTAATATTATCACATGCCAGCACGTTCCCAACGCCACAGCGCGGCCAATAAAAATATCTATTTTTGTAGGAAAGGAAAAACGCAGTAACTCTTTCACTAGCTCTGGACACCCCGCTTTATTTCGCAAATGAAAAATACAAATGAAAATTGGTTTTTGGGGAAAGGAAATGGCGCAATATCTGTCTCACATATCGGCGGACACCTGAACCGAGCCGTAAGGAAAGGGATAAAAGAGGGAGTGAAAGAAGAACGGAAGAAAGGTGCCGCAGTGGAGGGACCCAAATAATATCGACCTCCTGGGGATCGCTAACGTGAACTGTGTGGGGTTGAATGGGGAGATAAATACGTTCTCCCCACTCAATCGCGGCTGACACGGTTCAAACCCGCCCGAAACCCACCCCGTGATCGCGTACGCTAGCGAGCGCTCGCCGACCACGGCGGGCCTTGCTCTGAGGGAACAAAGGAACGACACACTGGCTGACACAAACAGGCATTTATTGCTACAGCAACAATAACGCCAGCTAGCAACAAGGCACGCTAATGAATCAAGGTCGTCCGACTAACCAGCAAGGTTCCGAGCGAATGTTCGCCCGCGCTAGGGCAAGGGATATATACTCCGAAGGCCGGACGGGACGAGTACGGGAGCCTGTCTTCCCGTCGCTTCCTCGCCCCGCCTGCGAAGAGCGGAGCCGCGAGCGACACGTCCGCGCGCGCCGACGATCCCAGCCGAAGCCCCCCATGCCCCATCTCCCGCGCGCGGGCTTTGGCAGTCTCCCGCGCAGCGATGCTGGCGCCCTCTCTTGCCAGTTAATGTAACTGACAAGGGAATGCGCTCAGCCTCGAGGTGAGACTGCCGCTGCACCGTGCCTCGTGGGAAAGAAAACTCAGGGGGCTGCAGGGCAGGTTCCCACATCCCCCCAACCTTAAATAAACTCACGCGCCTGAAAGTAGATGCTATGGAGGAGTCTCCTGGTCTTCATGTCCTTGAGGCACGTCTTGCAGCGGAGGTCACGCCGACTTCCGCGGTATTCCGAAGGCGGCGTTAAGGTCTCCGCTGGGTCGACTCGTATGGCCCGCGGACTACCGTGTGCGCAGGCCCGCGAATCGAAGGCCGGTGGGAAAACTGCAGGCCAGGATCCTGCTGTAGTCGTCAGGGCAGCAGCAGCCGTAGGTGACTGCTGAGTGGTCTCGCCACAGCTGCCCCGGGAGGATGCGGCGAACAGGATACAGGCCGCTCCGTCGCAGCGAGACGTTGTGCACCGTACAGACAGCAAGCCTGGGTGGCCCCACCGGATCTGCAAAACTGCCGAAACGCTCTCGGCGTGCCTTTAACATAGATCACGGGAGGGGAAACGGCATCCGCAGGGGCCTCGTGGCACAATGCCTAACTCGCTAGCAAAACGTGTCGGGCGGCTGTGCAAACGCAAAGTTCGAGTGAACAAAGCCCTTTCTTGAGTTGAACGAGACTGCTTAGTTCGTGCGAGGTTACAAAAAAAAACGGGTGGGCAGCAAAGTGCGCCCAATCTCAACACCACGGTCCGGTGGTCGTGTCCCTTCTTACGTGGGGCAGGCAGCTTCGAAAAGCCTCAGGCCTAACTACCCCTCCGACAACGACCGTGAACACAACAAAGACCTGAAACGGATTATGTGCGCGCAGCCGCGAGGAGACATCAGCTTTGTGGGGTGGTCCTACCCAGCTCACTGCACAAAGCAGCTTCTGAGCGGTCGGCGCCCACCGTATCGGACGGTGTCGGAGCGCCCGGTGCCGAGCTGCAGTACCAGCGAGCTCGTAGCGGCACCCGTGGCCCCAGGCCACCCGGCTCCCGGAGCCGCGACTCCCAGAGTCGAAAAAGAGACAGGAGAGAAAATATATACAGAAACTCGGACCACCCACGTGGCTTCCGTACTCACTCGCTTCGGGATCGGCGACTCCGCGGGTGCTAGGCCTCGCGCTCCCTTGATGCGGACCAAGTGATTCTCGCGAAGAAACTCCAGGGAAAAATGTGCTGAGCATGTCGAAAAGTTCAAACATGCTGCAACGCAATACACCTCGCACTTAAGAAAGCATGCCGCAGGTCCTAGCGATCAAAATTCACTCTAGGCCTAGCACTTGTCAAGTCCGGACAAGCAGCGTTCCTCGAACCGAACCGACAGTCGTCCAATGTTCCAAGAGCAGGCCCCACGTTGCGCAGCCAGATGTGATGGTTGACTTGGGGAGTAAGTACGTTCTCCCCACTCAATCGCGGCTGACACGGTTCAAAGCCGCCCGGACCCCACCTCGTGATCGCGTACGCTACCGAGCGCTCGCCGACCACGGCGGGCCTTGCTGAGGGAACAAAGGAACGACACATTGGCTGACACAAACAGACATTTATTGCTACAGAAACAATAACGCCAGCTAGCAACAAGGTACGCTAATGAATCGAGGTCGTCCGACTCACCAGCGGATGTTCGCCCGCGCTAGGGCAAGGGATATATACTCCGAAAGCCGGACGGGACGAGTACGGGAGCCTGTCGCCCCGTCGCTTCCTCGCCCCGCCGGCGAAGAGCGGAGCCGCGAGCGACACGTCCGCCCGTGCCGACGATCCCAGCCGAAGCCCCCATGCCCCCCCCTCCCGCGTGCGGGCTTTGACAGTCTCCCACGCAGCGATGCTGGCGCCCTCTCTTGCCAGTTAATGTAACTGACAAGGGAATGTGCTCAGCCTCGAGGTGAGACGGCTGCTGCACGGTGCCTCGCGGGAAAGCAAACTCAGGGGGCTGCAGGGCAGGTCCCCACAACTGATAACGCACAGAACACGAGCCCTCCACTGCGGCACCTCTTCCTCTCTTTTTCTTTCACTATCACATTCCTCCCTTCTTTCACGGCGGAGTTGTTGCGTCCCCCGAGAAATGAGCAAATAAAAGGCGCAATTCCTCATTTCTCGGTGGGCACATCATCCCCGCCTTGAGGGAAGATAGGAAGGTGGGAGTGGAAGAAGAAAGAGAGAAAGAAGTGCAGTAGTGGAGGGCCTAGGAATAATTTCAACATCGCACAGCACGCGGGCAACTCTTGCTTTTCTCGTTCATTGAAACGCAACCAGCGCAGCTGGATTCAAATCCGGATCCTTCGGCTCAGCAGCCGAGTGGCCCAGCGACGAGCCACGGCGCCGATTATCGGCGGAGAGCGCAGCCTCACCACGAAGAAAATTGCCTCTGTGTAAAGGAAAGACTCAGCCACTGTCTCATTTCCAGACGGACACCTGAACCGCACCTTGAGCGAAAGAATTAAGGCAAGGATGAAGCAAGGAGTGCAAGACGGAAGGCGTCGCGGAGGAGGGCTCCGATTGATTTCGTTCATCAGGGGTGTTTCAAAGGGAACCGAGGACAGCCTTATGCAATTATTGTTCTCAGTAAAAATTTATTCACCTGCTCTTTGCTGCTATGTTGATGTTTGTAAGAAAGAAAAAAAAAAGACTCATGCTAGAGGAAAACAAAATTAATAGTTTTCCCCCCACTAAAAGCAAACTGGAAGCCTGCAGCGAGGAGGACCATTTGCTGCCGTTTTGAAATAAATTGCAGTGTAGGATAATAGCCCCTGGGATCTGCGCAAAAATTCGGTGTCTATTCTTGCAGGTTACTTATAATTAGGCAGTGGTGGAAGCACCTGTATTATATCTTTTGGTCTTTCTGGCATATAAAAGCTCCGGTGTCCGTTGATGTGGTCTTTTTTTCGTTCGATTGCCATGGTCTTTTGATGCAGGCTAACTTCAGTTTCTCCACGGTGTCCGTTACATACCGTGAAAGAAAAGTTGGAGGAGAAGATCAGATAGGCGACGAAGGTGGGGGAGAATGAAGGAACGGAGAGCCTCCGTATTGGAGGGGGACTTGAATTTCGCCTCGATCGAAACGCGGCCGCCGCAGCGGGATTGCACGGTGCGTCCTGGGCTTGAGCAGGCGTGCATTCTAACCAGTGATCCACCTCGGTAGGTTAAAGAAATTGCTGGTAGTTTAGCTCTGGTTAACCCTGGTTCAAAGCGGAAAGCTGCATCTCTCTGGCTACGTTTGTGATCGAGCAACTGGCGGTTTCCATAGATAGCCTTATATACTGCCACGCACATAATTGTAGGCATTTCTTTCGTTTGTTAAACATCTTCTTTTCTTCGAAACGACAATAAAGGCGCCCACACAAGACAGTATATGTTTATCTAGCTTCGGTGATATTCAAAACTGTATTATTGCTCGTTGTAAGCGCAGATATGGAACCAAATTCGGTTCCAAATGACGCGCAAACCTTGCAGATATTAAAGCGAAAAGCTTCACTACGCCTGCTTTTCGAGCCGTCAGGCTCCCTTCTCTTTAAACAACATATTCTGAGATATTACAGCATTTGCGCCTTAAAAGGCAGACACTCCCGAGGCCCGCTAAGGGTCTTAGTAAATCAGAAGAATGTCACCTTCAAAGGCTACGAACTATTTGGTTTAATGATCCAGCTACGCTTCACGCCATTGAGGCCGAGTCCTTTTCGGCACAGTGCAAATATTGTGGACAGAAGGGAAACTTATACCATATGGTATGGGCTTGTCAGGAAAATAACAGCATTGACATAATAAATTAGCCAACGTGGGAGGGCTGGGAGGCGGCGATGTCCGGCTCCGACCTCGAGGAACAACGAGCCCTCGTCGCCAGAGCACGGGCAGCGGCTTTTACCAACGGTGTCCCGGACTACGGACCCGATCAGCCTTCCCTTAATCTAAATCAATGTGGCTTTGAATAAACGTTTTCATCATCATTATAAGAGGCTGATGGTGAGATCATTAATATGTGGATGATCGCAACGTTTGTGACGACTCGCTGCGACATCATCCGCACCTCCGCTTACAGTAGCGACTGGCTTTGTGGTCGTCGTAAGACGAAACCTTTGCCTGTCAGTCAGTCTCGGATAGTCACTCTGCCGCACCATCTGCCGAAAGTGAACACGAGTTATTGAGTTCAAATAAATCCAAGTTATCAGGCAACTATTTTCTGCAGTAATCTGTGGCAGAGAACTGCAGATTTTATAGAACGGCAGCAGCCAGAGCCACCCGTATAAAGTGTCAAAGGTAGTATCGAGCGACAGTCTAAATAAATTCTTGAATACCAAGTTTGCCGCCTCTCTCAAGTACCCGTTGACTCGGTGATGGTCATCCCGTGCCACTATGCAACGCGACGGAAAGGACAGTGTCAAATTTTTTATTACCTTTGGAATTAACAAATTTAATGGCTGCTCCACGAGATGCGTCTGTTCGAACATATGCACAGTGCTGAGTACAACCAGCACAATTAAGCACATATGTCAAACCACGTGACAAACACCTACGCATTGTTACAGCAGACAAGCATTTCTGCACTTTTGCACTAGATTTGGCCACTGTAACGGGAGTATTATAGTGTTAGGCCACAGTCGCGCCACATGAACTAGCGCTGCTCTAGCACGGCACTTTTGTGAACTACAGTACAGGAAGTGCAGCCAAATGAGGAAACCTATACTCAGGTGTGCAATGTTGTTATCGTGCCCACAATGTGTACTCTGGTAAAAGACCTCGACAGCATACCTCTTCTCTTGTAATGATCATAAATAGAAGCATATCTTACCACCCTTGCAGCTTTCTTGACTTTACATAGCAAGAGTCTTGTTGCTTGCACTTGGTCTAGCCATCCTGACAGTTGTAGAAGGTGTTTGTACTTCTGTCGGTAAGCCTTTTTTAACATGTAGATATTACGAACTTGCATACCGGGCTGAATCTCTTCCTCCTGTGCTTTCCATTCATGAAACTGTAAATTGTGCAAAAATATACTGTACAAACTATTATGCACACGGGTGTTAAAATTGAAGTACTCAATATCAATGACAAATGAAAAATGCTCCTCTGCTCATCAAACGTCGTTGTTGAAAAAAAAACATTATGGATTATGAGCACTGTTATTTCCAGTACACTGTCACCACTTGTACATGCTTTGAAGTTGAAACTTTGCACCTTGCAGAATATTCGGCGCATTTTTTCTTTCAAAATTGCTCGTATATCTTCAAATGCCCAATGCGTCTCAATACCAAACGTTTATGATACTCGAGCTGTGCTTCTGTTGCAGTCACCTGAATATATATTGGAATGCGTGTGCGCTAGCTGGTCCTATTTGCTACCTAAATAACACCCACTTTCTCGCAGAAGAGTGCAATTAAGTTACAGAATGCAATATGTTATAGTCATTGGCTTGCGGACAGGTGCACCTGAAGATACTGAAGGCATGGGCCTTTGTTAGTGGTATGAATTTTTTTTTCCTGTTACAGTCCAGATCAGATATGGTCAGCGCTTGCATATGCATTTTGATTCGCGGAATATATCTACCGGGTGCGGACTGTGTACAAGAAATAATGGCAATTCTTCCAGAGCTTAGGTACGGTAACATCGGCAACAGTGACCAGCCATAAGCAAACATTGCCGTGTTTCATATTTTGAAAAACATGACTTGATCGTGCCGGACAAGCAACTCTGGCTGCGGATTCTAAACAGGGTTTTCCGCAGCAATATGCAACGACGAAAATGTGCTTCTTGATCGCGCATGTAAGCTTTTTCGCGTGCAGCTGTCATATTATTAGAGCTTCTCGAAATCGACTCAAACAATTAGGGCACTTAATTTTTCCGAAAGGAAATCCGCGCAAAATAAACCAGAACGAAAGACGAGAGGACGCAAAAGCTTGATCCAAGAAGGCACATCACCGGCTTCAGAGTTACGCATCTGTATAGATTTATTTACAGCTCGCTGTAAAAGAGTTCGCAAGGTATTACGCTCGGATCGAGGCCGCGGCTTCCCATTGCGTGCTCCCGGCTTTCTACTGCTTGTTAGGCCAGCTAGCAAACCGATCGTAAATATGCACGCAACGCACTGTGGCAAACAATTCCGCGCAATATTTGTGCGCAGGTTAGTGAAACAAGCAGTTTTGTTTTCTAGCACGACAGTCCAATCAAAAACCTGTATATAGCGTCAGCTATTGCCAAAGTACGCGTCCATCGATCCAACACTGTCGTCGCAGTCGTCCTCCAGAGACCCTTTATTTCGAATGTGTCCTACAAGACGTCGTGCTAAATAGGTACTGACAGGAAATTGAAACTCCCGCACGAAATGTGAGCGCTAACAAAAACTAATAGGGGTTTTGTCGAGCATTCTCCAGGACTGTCTACATGCATGCAGTGCCACGCGAAGTCGACCACATCTGTCTGTTGGCGCACGGTGGCCGGAGTGCACCTGCGTAATTCACAAGTGGCCTATGGCTTGTCGTGCATGCACATTTCCATGCAACTCTGATCGTGGTTAACCTCATATCTTTAAAAGCTGTACGGTACGCCAAGTGGTGGCGATTGTCACAAAATGCACAACAGAGCCCGCCGTTCGAGCGCGCTCTACACAAGAAACGAAAGGAGCACAGCACAGAGCACGGATAAATAAGAAATATGTGAAGCTCGCAGAAAATGCTACAAATTCACCCGTTGCACACATATATGCATATATGCGCGCGACGGGCTAATTTGCTTCGCATTCGCATAAACTTGATCAAGAACCAAACAATCTCCCTACCAAGACAGCAAAAAAAAAATACATTGAGAGACGTCACAGCGGCTCACAGCGTTCAAATTCATGCACGATACAGAATTACCTTTGTCGTTCCCAGAGTGAAGTTGCAGATTTTCGAGAGGAAACTGGTGTACTATACAGCAGTGATGAAGCAAAATTTCCCGCGTTGCAGCCCGCTGCTGCACTGATCGCACTTACGGAATGCTCCTTCCGTCTCCAACTTTTGGGCATTTCTAATATGCTGCAGTACGTTCTTCCGCTAAGTGATGACCTTGCAGCAGATGCTGAATCGCCCATAATGATCAGGATCGTCGTGATGCGAGTCACGATCACCGCGATCAGGTTGATGTTGACCCTCATTGGGACACTGCCGCCATTCCGGACAGAAGCAGGCAGCGAAAAAGCGGCGCGCGCACTCTGAAAATCTGGGGAATAAAAAAAAATCTACGGAAAACGTGCTTCCCTAAACAAGAGATGACATCAGTTTTTTTTTACCAAACAGCAGCGCTTCCAGCCTACCTGCCCCCATACGGTTGTGTCCCCGATGGCGGTCGCGCGAACTAATGGCGCTGCGGTCGAGACTCGCTCCGTCGGCGAAGCCGCCGCCCCTCACTGCCGAGAACGACGCTACGCTACAATGGCGGCGCGTAGGGATGTAAAACTTCCGGAAATTTTCAGTCCCGGAAGAAAACAAGGAAAAAAAGTTTTTTTCGGAAATATTCGAAATATGTAAAAACCCCAGAAACATGATTAATACAGTACGCACAACTGTATTTTCAACACCGATGATTTTTTCTGTGCGCTTTCTTGTCGTCAACTCCTATAATACTACAGTTTTTTTTATTTCAAACGTCTTAACTGCAAGTTTGATGTTTTATTCCATTTAGTATTGCTGATTTGGCACCTGTACTCGCAAATGGCGCCGTCCGGTGACGTTCACGCGTGCCAATGCGCGTTTTGTGAGAGCGGTCCGGCAACAGCGAAGCCTGTTTTGATTCTTGAGGTGCCCTGATTTCTCCTGGACTGCCGTGTCGGCGTGCGGAATCGGTCTTGAATTCCTTGCCGTCGCAATCATGATGAGACTTCTTTCGAACATTTGGGCGAACTTTTGACGTATTAGACAGCGGTAAGGGACCAGCGGTGTGAAGGTATTCTGTGCCAAGTACGAGTTCGCGTATGCAACGCGCTTGAGAAGCCACATTGCAAAGGTCAGGAAATATCCATCGGACATTAGATACTTAGCACCATCGGTACAAGTAGAGCTTCGGTACAAGAAAAGCTTCGGAACGTTCATCTCGCTGCAGTCGGTCCGGAAGTTGTGATGTCGGGGAGTCTATCATCGAAAAATAACAGCATGACGGACAGGAAAGAGGCTGGAGGTCTAGCCACTCAGAATGTTTCCATGGAAACATTCCTTCACAGAATGACACCGGATGAAGGCCTGGCACGAGAGATATACTCTAGTGGAGCACTTCTGCCGCTCACAGATAGCAAATACTGGCGGGAAGCTTTCGAGCTTCTAAGGCCCGCATTTGTGCCGCTGTGAAGGCATTCGTTGGACGGGCTTGTTTTGGAAGCTTACTACGTCCGGGTGATGACACAGGTGGAAGAAAAAATAAGTTCGGCGCTCAGCATCTCGTTGCTTACTGAAAGCTCGACCAACGTGTGCGTGGAGAGCGTCACGCAATAAAGCAATGCTTTAATCAAAAATGGCCTATAAAATATGAAAAAATGAATATCATTCTTTCTATGTTGGGTATCGGCATACGCTTTGCGTAACAGATAGACCTGAAAGATGTGGTGATAATGACTTCCCACTCGTGACAATATCTTCTTCAAAGAAAGGCGCGTAATACGGCATAGTTCGCAATTGACGTTGCCAATAGCACTTTTCGCATCTAATGCCACCATGCCGGCAATCAGCGGTATGAGTCGTATACTGATAATAAAAAACAAGTAAGCGCTATGTTGTTGCCAATGCCAAAAAGTAATACAATCTTCTTTTCTCTTTTGGGAAGAGGTAGGAGGAAGAGGAGGAAAAAACTTTTATTGCTCTATTCAGCAGAAGTGTTAGCGGCTTCCGGATGTCTTCATCCCTTGGGCTGAAGTCCCGGATGATCCGGTGGTTGGTTCCCTTGTTCCAGGGCCCCACTGAGCCGTGCCGCCTCGCATGCGTGCTGCACTAGTCTTCTTCGGACCGACAGCTCGCTGCTGGTGAGCAGACCCTCCCACTTTTTCGCATTGGGCTCTTTTAAGTTATGAAAGGAGAAGTTGTTCTTGCATTTCCATGTGATGTGGCATAACATGGGGGTTGCCCCGCACCACGTGCATGTGTCTGCGTATTGGATCGGATACATTTTGTGGAGTGTGTGTAAGTTGTGGAAGGTTCCTGTCTGCAGTCTTCGCCAGCCGACTGCTTCGTGCTGTGTTAAGAGTAGGTGTGGCGGTTGATACGTTATTCTCCTGCCTTTGTGATAATTCAGTATCTCCGCGAACGTTGGCTCCACCGTCGCGGTGGGTTCCGAGTCCGTTGATGTATCCGCTCGGCTAGTAAGCTCGTGAGCTAGATCATCGGCCCTCTGATTCCCCTTCACTCCGGCGTGTCCCGGTGCCCAGAAAAGCTTATGTTGTATTTGTGTGCTCGGGGGCCCTTCTTGGAGGATTATGCGTAGCGCCCCTTTGCTGACTCTACCTGCGGTGTAGTGTCTGCATGCCGTTTTTGAGTCCGTGAGAATTGTGAGCGACTCGTTCCTACGATACCCTTCCGCTACCGCTAGAGCTACGGCGGCCTCTTCCCCTTCCGCTACCGCTAGAGCTACGGCGGTTTCTTCCCCCTCGGATACCCTACAGCCTCTCAGTGTTGCGCAGGTGATCATGTCACCTTTGTGGTTCACCACCACTGCCGGAACTCTGTGTTCTTTAGAGTTTCTGTCCACGGATGTAGGGCCGCATCCGTATATACTACGTTTTTGTCATTCGCGAGGTGCTTTTCTACATATAAAAAAGGAAGAGGTAAATTTGATGTACGCATAATAAAGCGCCACACAGCGACTGCATTGATCAGAATGTTATCCGTAGCTGCGGCAAAAATTAACTTCAAAATTATTGCCATGCATACATGCCCACGTTTCCATATTTAAAAGGAAACAGTGCAAAACAGTACAGCATGCTGTGCTGTACCTAATACCGTAAGCACTGCAGTGCTTACGGTATTAGGTCCCCGCTCGAGACGAACGCAATGCAACAGGGGCAATGCAAGGACACAGCATACTAAAGCGTATCAGTTGTTTAGCCTGTCTTATAAAAAGGCACCATCGCTAAGTGGTGGCAAAACTAATTTTAATAAATGAACAATGGCACGCTAGCTCGGAACTATTCTGATTCTTTTCACACACAGGGTTTTAAAGCTAAGCACGTTAATTTTCAAGACATTTCTACTGATTGGCACGAGACAGTGCCTGGGTTTTTTCCGATTTGGTTGCCTTCAGAAAAAACCTGAAAAGTAATTTTTTTTCAAAAATATGTTTTTTTCCAATCCCTCCCATTCCTAGCAGCCTGCGCGTCGTGTGCTTGACGGCTTCATTTTTTTTTGTATTTTGTGACATCTGGCCTCTCTATACCGACCTCTTTTCACCGCGGTGCAATTGCAGGTATCGCAACTATGACTAGGAAGGTCGTCTTTTCTGCGGGGCGCCGAAAGACCCCAGCGCTGTCGAACACGGACACAAGAAGACACGCAAGACAGCACGGGCGCTGCGTCCGTTTGGCGTTTCGCCTCCATCGAGACACGGCCGCCGCGGTAGGGTTGGATCCCGGAAACTCCGGATCAGTAGCCGAGCGCGCTAACCACTGAACCACTGCGGCGGGTGGCGGACACCTCAACCGCGCCCCGAGGGAAGGACGGAAGGTGGCAGTGAAAGAAGAAAGAGGTGCCGTAGTGGAGGAACCCGAAATAATTTCAACATCGCGCAGCACTCAGGCGCCTCTTCCGTTTCTGCTGCATCGAAACACGGCCGCCGCAGCTGTATTCGAATCAAGGTCCTTCGGTTCAACAGCCGAGTCCTCTGAACACGAGCCTTCGCTCCGATTGCCGGTGGATGCTCCAGCCTCATCATCATCATCGGCCTGACTGCACCCACTGCAGGGCAAAGGTTTCTGTGGAGTTCGCTGAACTTTCAGCAAACTCGTTAGTCGCGTTTTCACAATGACGCCCTCCAGCAAGCAGGGGAGGCCGAGACGGGATGGGACCCTTTGTTGGCGACTTCCGACCCCACTACTGTGGCCTTCTTTGCGAACACGAGACCGACCAGTTCGCGGAAAGGTCAGCGAACTCCACGCCTCCCAACCAAGAATCTAACGCGGACACGTGCTGTCAGTGTGACATAGAAGTCCAGCCACAGTTTCTTGAGACAACAAAGATAAACACACGCGCACATGTATGACCGGCTGTTCAATCAGCCCACAAACACGCACACACGCGTGCACATTGCGGTTAATTCAATCCGCACGCACAAGGTTAGGACACCAGTCTGCACATTCCACAATCCACCATGTCAGATCGGTGCACCGAATTGGCAGAAATTATTTCAAGCCGCCTGCATCTCCAAACAGAAGTTAATGCTCCTTTTTAGCTTTGTGCACAAGTTTCGACCAAAATTACGATTTATGCGGCAAGGCACCGGCTGTAAAGGCTACCGCCGCTATCGTATCTATGTCATCGTTTTCGTCAAAAGCAATAAAGCTCACCGGCTCCTTGCGCTCTACAAATATTGCTGCTGCCATCGCGTCTGCATTCTCTCTCTCTCTGGACTTCACAGTTGGGAGTGGCCTGTAACCGAAATAACAAAATTACACAGACGCGCACATTTATTTATTCATTTATTTATTTATTTATTTATTTATTTATTTATTTATTGATACTGTCAGCCGTAGGCCGTTACAGGGTGAAAACAGATACATATGTAAGTTATGTCACACAGCCACAAGTATGAACAGTGCACAATTCAAAATAGTCAAATTGAAAACGACAGTCATCGCAACACAGCTGTCCTGCACTGCAGATACAGACCTAAAGCACAAACGCTAGCGGGTAAATATTTTAGCTTACAACCATAAAATAGCAGTAGGGAAACAAACGTATGAAAAGAAAAACAAAATTACAAGGATGTCTATTCAGGTAAGTGACGGTACAAGCAATTTTCAAATTGGGGGAGATTGTCTATTTGCAGAAAGGTCTGAGGCAGGGAATTCCACTCTGTTATTGTTCTGGGGAAAAAGGAGTATTCAAAACAGTTAATACGGGCCATCATGGGTGTAATCTGGTAACTGTGGGAGCTTCTTACAGGGCGACACGAACGCTGTTGCAAATAGCAGCTTGTGTTTAAGTTGAAGTGATTATTGCGCAAAAGATAAAGAAATTTTAGCCTGGCGATCTTCCTTCGTTTCGACAGTGAAGGAAGTTGTAATTCTTGCAGCATGTCAGTCACGGAATCAGTATATCTATATTTTGACAGAATGAACCTGGCGGCCCTTCTTTGAACTTTTTCAATCTTATACGTTTGATTTGACTGATACGGATCCCATATGACGCTTGCATATTCCAGTGTCGGACGTACCAGCGTGAGATAGGCAGTTAGTTTTGCTTTTGTGGATGCAAGTTTCAGTTTTCTTCTAAGGTACCACAACTTAGTTTCAGCTTTTGAACATATGTTGTCAATATGTAAATTCCAACTTAGATTAGATGATATAGTGACACCTAAATACTTAAAGGAGTTGACACATGTTATATTCCGCCCATCTATTTCATAACCAAATGAAAAAATATTTTTGGTTTTGTTTGTCAGTGTAATATATGATGTTTTCGTATAATTAATTTTCATTCTAGAAGCTGCGCACCATTGATTAATGGAGTTCAACGCCAAATTTAATGTGAGCTGGTCTTCTGGCTTTGATATGATTGAGTATATTAAACAGTCATCCGCAAATAGCCGGACTGTTATTTGAGGAGGAAGTGAGACTGCGATGTTAACATAGCATAAAAATAATATGGGCCCCAGCACAGACCCCTGAGGGACACCTGAGGGTACACCCAGGACGTCAGATTTCGCACCGTCTACCTCCACATACTGGGTTCTATTAGTAAGGTAAGCTTTAATCCAGTACACAATATCTGTGTTTATGCCTAAGTCAATGAGCCTGTTAAGAAGTTCATCATGGGGTACACGGTCGAATGCTTTAGACATGTCTAGGCAAACTGCATCCAATTGGTCTCTGTTGTTTAAGGCTTTTGAAAAATCATGCAGTGTTTCAACAAGTTGGGTAACAGTAGAGAGCTTCCGCCTGAAACCATGTTGATTGGGATTTAGTTTGTTCGTGTCCTCAAGATATTTGGATAAGCAGTTTGCCACGACGTGCTCAAGCATCTTGCAACAGGAGCAGGTGATAGAAATAGGTCTGTAATTGTCGGGAACGTGCTTGCTTCCAGATTTGTGTACTGGAACTATCCTAGCCTGCAGCCAGTCATTTGGCAAGGAATGTTGCTTCAGTGATGCATTGAATATGATAATTAAATATTTTGCGATCCATTCCGCGTATCTTCTTAGGAACTCATTAGGAATAGAATCAGGACCGGAAGACTTTTTTGTATCTAAATTAAGGAGGAGGGAAAATATTCCTTCATGGGACAATGTAATAGCGGGTGTGTCAGACGGTTTGGAGCATAATCCGCTTATTGAATTCTGGGGCATAGAGTTAGAAGGGCTAAATACAGAATGAAAATAGGCATTACATCTGTTAGCGATTTCTGATTTATCAGTAACAACACAACCATCCACTGTAAGAAACTCCATTTTTTCCCTCGAGGGTGAAAGGTGACGCCAAAAACGCTGTGGGGAGGTTTTCATAAATTGAGTGAGCTTTTCGGAAAAATACCTATCTTTTGCTGTCAATAACTTCTCTTTAAGTATCGAAGATAGGTGCGAAATTTCATTTTGATTCCTTACTCTGTTGCGTTTTCTCCGTTTTATCCTTCGCTTTAGCTGGATTATCTCATGATTTATCCAAGGGTTACGTTTCTTTATCGTTTTTTGACGTTGCGGAACAAACTTTTGCAGGCAGTACCTGATTATATTTTTAAACCTCTCCCACAAAGTGTTGACGTCATCCTCCCCGTGGTAAGAATCCAAGGTCATTTCCAAGTAGTCTATGATGCTGACATCATCAGCATTCGAAAAATCGTTAACAGAAATAGTTAGCCTTTTCGTTTTTTCCGGTGGTCTAAGCCGTTTGAAAGAAACTAAAACAAGGTTATGGTCAGAAAGCCCTTCCTTAACGGACACATCATATTCAGTTATTTTGCTGTTTACAAAAACCAAGTCCAGTATTGATTCCGTACTTGCTCCAATCCTTGTTGTGCGTTTGACAATTTGCGTGAGATCATTATTAAAAGCAATGTCTAACATGACCTCACAGTGTTTAGCATCAGTTGTGCCTGCATCAAGTGACTCCCAAGATATACTAGGCAAATTGAAACCACCGGCAATGATCACACTTGCGTTTCTAGGTACATTATTTGAAACGTATTCTTGTAACGATTCAAGAAATGTAATAGGGGCACTGGGGGGTCGATATACTGCGGCAATAACACAAGAAGAAACACCAACTTTTATCCGGCACCAGATGCTCTCGGTGTTAGGGCAATCCTTCATAAGAACAAATTCGATTCCTTCTTTAAAAATAAGCGCCACACCACCACCGCGCGTGTCACGATCCTTACGTATCATTCGATACGTAGGTGGTACTATCTCACTATCAGTTATTTCAGGACGCAACCATGTTTCTGTTACTGCAATGACATCTGGCTGGTAAAGCATGATAATGTGTTCTAGCTCAGTAGTTTTATTCAGGAGACTGCGGGCATTCAAATTTATCAATGTAAAATTTCTTTCTTTTGCCCCAAACTGTCATTCGTTTTTATTAACAGTAGCAAGCGTGCGTTCTACCCTCACGCGGCAGTGGTTGTCGTCATCCCAGACAAATTCCTCTTTATCAATAAAAAGCCTGTCATGCTCGAGCCGAATCTTTGCGCCATTGTCCTTCTCATGCTGTGCACTTGCCCACAGTTTCTTACGCTTATGTAAAGTCGCCTGGGAATAATCATGTGATAAAGAAGTATTGCTGCCCTTTAGTTTCTTGCAGTTCCTAAATAAATTCATTTTTTCATTGTAGTCGAAGAAACGAACGATCACTGGGCGCACCTTGTCCACACCCCTCTTTCCGAGCCTGTGTATCCGTTCTACCGTGTTAACTCTGATACCAAGGCGTTCGTGGAACACATCGTCCAATACTTTCTTCTTAAGTTCGACGCTAGTTTCACTATCAGTTTCCGATATTCCGAATACGAGAAGATTGTTTCGTCGGCCTCGGTCTTCCATCTCGACTATTTTCTGTTGCTGTGAACGGATAGTTACTCCCAGGTCATGCACCAATGCTTCTAGTTTTTCTTCTTTTTTGCGCATATTCAATAAATTGCTCTCAATTTCTAGCATCTTCTCATTCACTTTATCAAATTGCTGGGAAAGCAAACTCTGGTTTTCTTTAACTTGCCTCATATCCTCAATGAGCGCTTTCTGTCCTTTCAAGAGCTCACTGAACATTTTTTCGACAGTATCAGGCCCAGGAGTTTGCTCAACATCACCAGCAAGTATCAACAACAATGAGATACATTCCAGTACAAGATCAACACACACTGTGATCGTCTGTTCATTCAGTCCACAAGCGGGCACACACGCGGTGAATTGAATCCGCAATGTGCACGCGGGAAAGGAGAAACTCGTTGCAGCTGTGCCTGTTAAGTCCCAATCTGCTGCAGGAACCTTTGAGGCTTCCGGATCAGCCTGAAGCTCTACTAAAGCCCCGGGTTTGTCGCGAACCGAATCGTCGGAAATGTCCAAATGCTCTTCCAAATCTTCCCTCAGATTTTCTTCTACTAGCTGCGGCCGTTCAGAGTGCCCTATCAGTGCGTGTGTTTCCGGTGTTACCAGCGGCCCTAAATCTCTAGCTAGATCTGCTGTCACTGTCAGTGCGCATAGCGTAAGCACTGTCTGGTAAGACAACTCATCTTTTGTAGCTAGATTGCCATCGAATGCGCCAGTTGAGTTTCCCCTCATCAGACTGTGCCAGTTCCAATCCCCTTCACGTGGCAATGAGAGGAAACACCATGTTGATGATGAAATCGGGGTTTCTTGATGACCCGGTGGTTGTAACTCGCAAACATTCACGTTACTCGAAGAAAAGAGAAGGTTAACTATTTATTTACAACATAAATAAGACAAGAAGAAACAAAGAAAGGGGAAAACTATTTACATGAATAAACCGTTGATAAGACGAATTCAGCCCTCGTCCAACCCAGAGCGCTTGTTTTTCAACCCTCTGTCTCCGACCTTAGCGGGGACTGCAACCAATGAGATTACAAGCGACTCACCTCAACAATCAGTGGTTATGGAAAGGAAAATAAGGTTTCCGCCAACTAATCACAGATTGGGGAAAGGGTACTGATTAAACATTTTGGAAAGGAGAGGTTGCATTCAAATACACAAACAGCAAAAACGCGACTACCCTTTCCCACGGTACCCATGCCACAGCCGTTATTACTTTCCTGACATTGCAATCTGCTTTCTCCCTCGCACACGCGACAAACATATGCCGACGAGACGATCTCACAGGTTGTTCACAGAACCCATCAAAAGAGAAGAAGACGGTCGTTACTGGAATAATGGGTTTCATGGTCACTCGGCTCCTACCCAGCAGTACTTCCTTCATTCTCGAAGGCTCGGCAACCCCTTGACAATGCACACATGTCCACAGCTGTATCTGGTTAGGGTTCTTTCCGGCGTGTTGGGCCCGTGACGACGCGGAGTAAACAAGCACGTCCGCCTCAAGCAGTGGAGGCCGGGACGAGACGGGTCTCCTTGTTGGCGACTTCCGAGCGGCCGTCCTTGCGAACACAAGACCAACGAGTTTGCGGAAAGGACTGCGAACTCCACAACCTCTCAGACCATGTCTCTCCAATTAACCCTGTCCTTCGCCAGCCGCATCCACCCTATGCCTGCAAACATCCTAATCTCATCCGCCCGCCTACCTTTCTGCCGCCCCCTGCTACGCTTACTTTCTCTTGGAATCAACTCCGTTACCCTTAAGGACAAGCGGTTATCTTGCCTTCGCATTACATGCCCTTCCCAAGCCCATTTCTCTCTATTTCGACTAGGATGTCATTAACCCGTGTTTGTTCCCTCACCCACTCTGCCCGCTTCTGGTCTCTTAACGTTACACCTATCATTTTTCTTTCCATAGCTCGCTACGTTGTCCTTAACTTAAGCTGAACTCTTTTCGTTAGCCTCCACGTTTCTGCCCCGTAGGTGAGTACCGGTAAGATTATGCTGTTGTACACTTTCCTCTTGAGGAAAATTGGTAAACTGCCACTCATGATCTGCGAGAATTTGCCATATGCGCTCCACACCATTCGTATCTTTCTAGTTATCTCTATCTCATGATCCATATCAGCTGTCACTACCTGCCCTAAGTAGACGTATTCCGTCACAACTTCTAGGCTATCGCTGCCCATTTTGATCTGTTGTTCCCTTGCTAGGCTGTGGAACATTACCTTGGTTTTCTGCATGTTAATTTTCAGACCCATCGTTCTGCTCTGCCTGTCTAACTCATTGATCATGATTTGCAGTTCACCTCCTGAGTGACTCAGCAAGGCAATGTCATCAGCGAATCGCAGATTATTTAGGTATTCTCCATTTGCTTTTATTCTCAACTGTTCCCAATTCATGCCTCGGAATACCTCCTGTAAACAGGCGGTGAATTGCATTGGCGAGGTTGTGTCTCCTTGCCTGACGCCCTTCCTTATTGGAATTTTATTGCTGACTCTATCGAGGTTTATGGTATCTGTGCAGTTGCTATACACATCTTCCAGTATTTTAACATAAGGCTCTTCAGCACTCTGATTACGCAATGTCTGTATGACTGCTGAGGCTTCCACTGAGTCGAATGCTTTCTCGTAATCAATGAAGGCTATATATAGGTGTTGGTTATATTCGGCGCATTTCTCTATCACCTGATTGATAGGATGAATATGATCTATTGTGGAATAGTATCCTTTAGGAAAGCATGTCTGATCATTTCCTTGATTAAAGTGTAAGGTTGCCTTGTCTCTATTAGCGATTACCTCAGTAAATACCTTGTATGAAACGGATAGTAAACTGGTCGCTCTGTAATTTTTCCATTCCTTGGCGTCTCCTTTTTAATGAATTAAGATAATTTCTGCGTTCTTCCAAGCTTCTGGTACAGTAGAGGTCATAAGGCATTGCGTATACAGGGTGGTTAGTTTTGCTAGCACGATCTCCCCGCCATACTTCAAGAGATCTGTTGTTAACTTATCCTCATCAGCTGCTTTTCCCCTTTCCAATGCTCTTATGGCCGTTGTACGATCGTTTCGGAGCGCCTTCCGCCAGGTCCGCTTCGCGAGCGGTCCGCCAGTGTTCGGCCGCCAGGCGGACGTGAGGCGGACAGGTGTTGTACGATCACTTTGGCGCTTGCGAGCGAGGCGGATGGTCCCAGCATTCCAACTGGCATGCCCGGCAGTGCCTTTCGTCGAATCGCGTGCGGCGGTACAGGCATGCATGCTGTAGAAAAACACGCAGATATCTTGCAGTAGGAATAGCCCGTATTAATTGCGGCGTGCTCCAGACATCCGTTCCGTCAACGCTTTTCGTCGGAGGTACAATCGTGGTCGGCTGTGATATGTGTGGGAAACGACATGTGGACCATTTATATCCACGAGACCAAAAAACGCGTCACATCGCGATCGCGGACTCCTCCTCGTTCGATCGCGATGTTTTCACAACGGTCGACAATTTGCCAAAATAACAGAAGGCTGCCCCTCTGAAAGTTAGGCTACCCTCTGGATTTCAGAACAACGACGCCATTCTTATTGCGAATTCTCGATCCGGTCAGGCCACAGTACAGGCTGCTATCAACCGGCCGTAATTATAACCGGGATAATCATATTTTTCAAATAATTAAGATTACATACTTATTATTTTTAGTCAGTATTTCAAAATTGCACAATGCAGTGTTTTTGCACTGCTGACAGAGAAAAAAATAATGCCACTTGAATCCTTTCCCAAGAGGCCTGTCACACTAGCCCGACACGACGCCGGTGCAGACACAACGACACCGATGATCGGCCGACCAGGTCGGCACACCGTGTCTGTGGCAGACCAAGCTGTCACACTAGACCGACAACGACACCAACGCGTCCGACGACCAGATGTCTTCGTAGTGTGACGTGCTTTGACGCCCGCGACGCCGACAAACCCAGTCTGCCGACCGTGTCGACGCGAGATCGCTCGCCGAGCTAAAGCATTCACCAGACACGAACACGATTCCGCTCTAGTGCTGTTTAAGTTCATAACAAGCTCTGGGATAGATGAATGTCCAAAAAAGTATCATTACTGAGGATCGTTGGCCAATGCCAAGGTGCTGGTTGAAGTGATAACTACGATACAAGCAAATTTCAGCCGCCTGCTGCTGCTGCTGCTTCGTGCGGCTCGCATGACGTCTGCTGTATCCGCTGCTGAAGGCGTCGCGGAAATCGAGCATAACTTTATTTTATTATGGGACCGGTTAGCAGTAAATGGGTGACTAGAGAAGTTTCTTTATTACGGCGCTGGCTAGTTCCAAAGCGCCCTGAGCTGCGGCATCGATGCGAAACCAGCTAGGCTTAGCGACGAGCACGGCAGCCGGGAAGCAACGCAGTTCGTCGCACTGGCGCTCCCGCAGGCGGCGTCGTTGCCGAAAGCGCGTCTGTTGCTCAGGCATGCTGTCGTTGCTCGAATATAGCAGGCGGCCTTTCTGATAGCATGGCTGTTCTGTCTTTTTTGGTGCGAACGTGAAGTAAACCGAGCCTGCTCGCCGGCAGGCCAGCGTGGATCCCGTCTGCCGCCGTAATAAAAATCAGCTTAAGATTGTTTTTGACGTAAGCAATAAACGCTGAGACAGAGAAATGTGCCAAATGTATCATTCCTGAGGATCGTTGATCAACACCGAGTTGCTGGTAAAAGGAACAACTCTGATACGAGCAAAATGTCTCGCCAGAATCGCCTCACAAGCTGCCGTTGCGGTCCGGCTCGCCGGTCGTCCACTGGCTCCGTAGCCGAAGGTGTAGCGGAAATTGACCATAATTTTAATTTATGGTGAGATTATACTGTTAACAGCAAAGCGATATAAAGAGATATTATAGCGCAGGCTACTCGCGAAGCGGAGTCCGCTGCGCTGCAGGCAGCAGCGCAGTTCGTCGCCTGGCGCGACCGCAGGCGGTGCCGTTGCCGAAATCTCGCTACTAGCGCAAGCATGCTTTGTCGCTGCTCGTGTATAGCAGGTGGTCTTTCTGATAATATGGCTATTTTGTCTTTTATGGTGCGAACTTCAACACCAAGCCAAGCAGTAATCAGACCGCTGCGAGTGGCAAAGCGTACGATTTGAGCTCGAGTGCATGAGCCGAGTGGCGTAGCGATGCTTGCTGCTCTGTGTGTCCCTGCTTGCAGTGGGGCTGCAATTCGCAAGCAGCGACCGGTGCAGCGCGCCGGCCGAGTTTTCGCACATGGGTCGCCTGCTTTTTACTTCTGTCGCGAGTGTCACACTGCTGAGTGCACCTTATCAGCACCTCTGAAAACGTGAAACGCTGTGTTCTTCATGGCGTCGTGGGTGTAGCAGTAGCTTCCTATTCCAGAGGTTCCTAGTTCGAATCCGCGTGGTCGAAGTTTTTTCTTTTTATTATTTTAGTCTTAAATAATCTCTCCCGTCTTGTTTACCCGCGAGCGACTGGATTTATTTTTCGAGCCATGCCTTTCTGACCCAGCAATAAGTTCCGCTCAGTATGGGCTGCACTCAATCAAGGTTCATAATCAAGAGTGTTGAGTTTGTTTTACTATGGTGGGAATTATTTAAAAGAGTGAAAAATGAAGCGTCCCGGCCCATGAATTTCGCATAGCAGGAAATGACAAAGAAGAGTGAGAACGAGAAAGGGCCAAGTCGGCGGGAGGTCTCGCACGTTGTCTCGCATGACATGGGAGTTGGCGAACCATCGGCCAACTGCCGTCTTGTGGGAGACGTAGCGCCGACTGTCGACCGACTGTTTTCGTCGGCGCACTGTGACATAGAGCCAGACATCACAACGACATGGTTTTGGCAGACCGAATTGGACGACTGTTGGCCTGTCTTTTGCACAGTTGTTGTCATTTTAATATGTAACCAACGTCCCCCCCCCCCACTACCTACACTCAGCTGACTGTTAATGCAAAAGACATGCTTATCTATTCAATATATAAGTTGTGTGTGTGTGCGTGTCTGAATTGTGTATGCATTAAAAATTCACATTTTAGCACACTGCTGTCAAACACAAATGCACATGAGAAATTATGACTTTCCAGTTGTTCGGAACAGGTAAAATCAGTTCTAATTAAAGCTGTTCTACATTTTACAGAACAGTGACACAGTAACAATAGTGACTTATTTTTGTGGTTTTCAGTCCATTATTAAATCCAAATTAGAAATAGCACTGTGTGGCTGCAAAGGGGCTTAGACATGCATCACTTGACTGTAGTGCAAGGCGCTTTGTTCTCCATAGAGACAGCAGGCCATCAGGTAGTCCTTTAGCATATCTTCATGAGCTGATATTGCCGTTGCACAAGTCAGACTACAGCTTTGAAAACAAGTATGGGAAGTTCTGCTGAAGGCCATGTCATTGCTGCCATGTACAAAATAAGCTGGCATATACTTTGTGCAACTCCAAAGCATTCTCAAATGTCGCAGTGAGTGGAAAACAAAGTGGGTGCCTTTGTATTGCATAAGAGTCTACACGTGTGTTTCTGTTACTATAAACATAATGAGATGTCGGAGCCAGTAAAGTGGATTACAGGTAGAGGAAATGCAAGAACCAATTTGGAGGGTTTACATTGCAATGGCTCCTGGCTTAGGCTGGGAAAGAATACTTTGTACAGTCAGGGAAACAGGATATAATGACCGTATAATATTGTTATCTCCAGAAAACACCAACATCTCAAGCAGAATTTGTAAACTTGGATTTCCTGTATGTAGACTATGACGTTACACAATAAAATGAAATAAAAATTGAGCCATTTAAGTATGTGACAGGCATATATGCGTATGTTCTCTGATACAACTTTAAACCAATGTTTAAGAATTATTTTCACTCATTAGTAAAATGTAGACTGATTGAATGTAACGGTGACCAGTTCACAATCTAGCTAGCAAAAGTGAGCATTGCTTACTGTTAATTGATGTTTATACAACTCAACATGTGTTGAATTTTACAGTGTGTTATTAGTTGCCGACTATCAACATTTTCAGCAAAATATACCTATTTCACTGCCAGTCTGGTGTTCAAAGAAAGAAATTAATTGAGGCATGGATAGGCATCAGAAACTTGGAAAAGACCAATTTGAAGTTAGGCCGAAGAAAGCCAAAAAAACCCAGAAAAGCAGTGATGACTTTTGTCTTCACTGGTGTCTCTTTGCTGCAAATTGAACTTGACGGCTTTTGTGTACAAGATGAACCAGCAGCCCTGTTAACTCTAACCTGAATATATAAAAATCACATGCATAAACAAGCATTCGTAGCATTCTCACTGAGCCATGTAATGAAGGCGGTGTGTTGCTAAGCTGAAGAGACGATAAGAGAGAGAAACCAAGAAAAATCTGACCTAGATAGGCACAATAATGCATGCATAGATTTTGAGTGCACAGGTTCAGTTGGGTAGACCTAGCTTTTGCACAGTGTGCAAGTTAGCGTAAATGCAACTGTGTGCCGTCCGACAAAACTATTGTGTAAACCTGCCTCAATATTACTTGAAATAGATTGTGAGGAAAGTTCTTACGCGTAATAGAACATTGCGTTGGCTTGCCGAGCTGAGCAAGTGACTAAGCACTTCCTTAGAACAATATATTTTAACATTTATTATACCTAAACAGCACTAAATGACAATACTTGAGTGGTCAGCTTTGTGTAGAAGTAATCAACCATTAGCATCCAAGCACAGCCATACGGCTACAAAAGAAAGCTTTGTAGGTCTTCTTTGTGGCCTTATGGCTGAACTTTGGTGGATGTCAGTGAGCGATTACTTGCTTATTACAAATATTCTCTGCCTTGAGGTAATTAATTAAATTAGTGGACGAGCATCATCATTTATTGCGTGCATTTCTGCAGTGGCTAGCTCAAGGGACAAGAGGTTAGTAAGCCTTGTGAGGTGGAAGGCCATTCCAGCCTTTAGTGGCAAAAACAAAAATCAATATTGAAATGCAGTGGCATGAGCTAACTAGGCACAACAGTACTAGTGCGGCTAGTGCAGAAGGAAACATGAGTAAGAACAGACTAGTTGATTATGTGACGGTAAAGAGTTAAAAAACCTGCAGATTCTGCACGACATGAAGAAATTTGAAGATTCACCTTTGGTGCTGTGAAACTGGAGCTTCAACAATAGTCTGAGAAAATAAAACAAGGGCTCAGGTCTGAACTCATTCTAGGATTTTAGCTAAGTTCGGTTTGTGCCATGCACCATTAGAATGCCCAAGGTGATGCCACACAGAGGATCTGAACGCAAGTAACTTGGAAGACGGCGATGCTAAGTGCATGTTATGGTGTAAATATCCTAGGCTGTGGTAGGGCGTACAAGCATTATGAGGTGAGACCATGAGAGCCATGTGAATGGCTGAGTGTTTCAACCAGTATTCAGTGAATATACCTTTCTCAGTAAGGCCTTATAAGTAGGCAAAATGTAGTTTTGCTTACAATGAAAAAAATATGAGTGCATTCTTAGTAACATTAGCAAACAGGCCATTCTAGAGCTTGCAAAATGTTGTTTTGGAGAACTAAAGCATGGGTATTGATTGCAAGATGGCAGACCCCTTAATATAGCCATCAGTGAAGGCATGTAACAAAACACTGAAAGGAAAGCCATAATGTAGGTAATAAAAAGCTGAGGCCCAAGGGCAATGCCTTGGGGGACATCCAAGACTGCAGGAAAAGGCAGGATGCTTAAGAATTGGCAAGGGAAATCTGCCGACGGCTGGCTTGGATCCAGTTTAGAGCTATTGGATACAAGTTAAAGCATGACAAAAGAAGCCATACATAAATAAGTGAATCACATGCTTTTTCAAAGCCAAGAAGAAAAGCGTCGAGTGGGATATTGCAGTCAAGGTGCATGTCGTGAAGAACAAGAGCAAGTTGGCTATTGCAGGGATGTTTTCTAAAAGCTTGCCAATTTGTATGAAACAACTTAATGGGCCAAAACAATCTAGCAGGGCGAGAGTACAAAATGTGTTTGGTGATTTGCAGCACATGGCAATGGCATAAATAGGACCATAGGTGCTGGGAAATGATGTGTAAGAAACATAGAGGGGCCGAACTATGAGGAGGCAGGAAGCTATCTCCACAGTATGCACTAGATATGCGTACACCGTGCTTCCTGTCCTGTTGATGTTTGCTACAAATTTCACAAAACTTGGTACGAGTGTACTGTCGGGTGAGCCGGCGGTAAGTTTGCATGTTGAAACTGCGTTAAGGGACGAGGACAACAGAGCAAAAATTGCTACTATGTGCAGTGGGGCTGTTTTCTGTCGACTTTGTTCCTAACATACCTTTACCAGCTCTACAGGGCTCATTTTGCAGTTTGCTGTTTTAATGTTTTAAGTAGTGTCAGGTAAAGCCAATCGCTATTCTTCAACCAACAAACTGCTGTGCCATACAACACATCCTTCAAATCATCTTCATAATTTGCAAGATAAATGTACTGCTTTAGTCTCGTATTCAAAATAACACAGATTAATTGCTTGTGTCATCATCAGAACTAAAAAAATTAACCATACTTTCACATATACAGCGATTCCTCATTAGTGCTGTTCTCGTTAATATGGACTCAAACTATTAGCATTATTTCAGGGGAAAAAACTTTTTCAATTTACTTACGCTTTGCTAACATAGAAACTTGCTGATCATAGTGGACAGAGTGAAAATGCGTACGGCCCATTGTCGCATGTGTTCTTGTCCCATTAATGTGCAGAGGGGAAAGACTTAAAACTTTGGATTTGAGCAGATAAATCGAACGCTACCTGAATCATATACCTTTCTTGCACACTGGAATTGCCATCACAATGCTTGCCCCACTGTCTGCACAGACTGTTATGCTAACCCGTGGACTGCTAGGCACACTGACTTCTAACCAGCTCATACACTTTCTGGTTGCCAAAGAGCTTCTCTTTCTTGTGTAAAAATTACTGTCGGGGCTCGGCGACTCGCATCCTGGCTTGGATTGCTCATTGCACGAAATGAAATAACCTGCTTAAAATTAAAACAACAGAATCGCTTGCTGATATTATAACCTCACATATACCTCCCCGCAGCCCGCAATGCTAGGTTAGCACCTTTTTATACTGAGTACACCGCAGAAGATAAGAAAAATGCAACACTCCTGATTCAGGCATGCGCACGGGCAAGAACAGAACTAGGCGCCGGTGCAAAGTGGGGAATCTGCTAATGCAAGCAGCAACAGCCATTTCACTCAAGTAAAGGAACGGGTTCAAATTAAATGTGGTCTTTGCCTTGGCAGGTCAACGGTTCCATTGATACTACAGGACTCTCAGAAACAGGGCAACGTCGATATTGCAGAACCAACCACCATGCAACAATGCTTAGCACATTTCAAAGAACTAAAATAAGCCTTGTTATTTTAGCTTTGAATCTGTGCAGGAATGGTACTGTCGTGACCACACAAATGTGAAAGGATAAGTGGGCCAGGAAACCTAGCCGATCACTGGGGAAGGTGCAAATATGCGTCTAGACACGACTACATTTATCTCGATTGATCGCAGCCAGGCAGAGTTGATTCTACGTTGTTCCGGAATGTTCTAGTAACTACGCGCTCTTTATCTCGAAAGCTCGATATCAACTTTAATTTGAGCACGGCGACAGCGGCCGGCATTCTGTTCGACGACCGCCGAGCACACTTGTCGCTTCGCCGCCGCCGAGTGATTCAGTCCATTTTCGGTGCAAGTCAGCCCAATAAACAGTTCTTTTAAAAGACCCTTTCGTCCGTCTTCATCGCTGCTTCGACTGCCGTCACCACTACGTGACATCTGGTGGAGGTGCTGGGTAGCCTTCCATGTTCCGGACGCCCCCTTCAAGTCGTGAAGCCAGCCCTGAGAGCTTCGCACCCGAGGACGAGCCAGCAGCTCAGCGAGCCAGCCGACGTCTCCAGGGAGAGGAGCCTGAGTTCGGGAAACTGCCGGACCGCACAAGACAGCGAAAAGACGCGGCTACGAGCACCGCAACCTCGCCGAAGATGTCGACACCGATCATACTGCAGCAGCCGCGGGTGCCGCCAACTTTCAATGAATCCCTAGGCGAAGACCTTGAAGAATGGTTGGATCAATTTGAGCGCGTGGCGTCATTCAACAAGTGGGGTGATGCGGAAAAAATTGGACATGTGTTCTTCTCATTGGATGGCTCCGCACGCACGTGGTACGAAAACTACGAGTCGTCCCTTACGACATGGGAAATATTCAAGAGAGAACTATTGAAGGTATTCACCAGTGTCGTGAGGAAAGAAAGAGCCGAACGACTCCTCGAGTCCAGGATCCAGGTTCCGAATGAGCCCGTCCGCGGTTTCGTCGAGGAGATGAAGCGCCTATTTCGCCACGCCGACCCCGGGATGACCGAGGAAAAGAAAGTTGTTTTTAATGCGCGGCGTAAAAGAACAACTCTTTGCAAGCCTCGTCCGCCAGCCGCCAAAAACAGTCGAGGAATTCATGCAAGAAGCCTGCACGATTGAGAAGACCCTCGACGTCCGAGCTCGGCAGTACAATCGTCCTTCCTCTGCCTGTGCGAATCCGTTCGGACACGCCGGCCACCACCAGCGACAGCTTGCGGAAAGTTATCCGCGAAATCGTCCGAGAGGAGCTACGCCGATTACTGCCATCCTCCCCACAGCCACAAGCAATGACTGTGATGGACGTGGTACGGGAAGAAGTGCAACAGGCACTTGGCACCCCGACGGCCACAGAACCCCAGGCCATTACCTACGCCGCTGCAGTAAGGACTGCCCAGCCCCAACGACAATCCCCACGTCCTCCCCGAGATGAGCCACTTGTTCCACAACGCCGCCTCCCAGTCACCGCTTGCCCAGCTTATGACCGACGCTCAAGCCCCAGGAAGTGCGACGCCTGGAGGATCTCCGACAACCGGCCGTTGTGCTTCCATTGCGGTGAGGCCCGCCATATTCTCCGTCACTGCCCGTACCGACGTATCGGTCTTCGAGGATTTGCCATTAACGCCCCACGACCACGCTTCGGGCAACGTCCGCAGGAAATCGACGAGTACCTGCGTCGAGAAGAGTACACGCCGAACCGCTTTTCGCACTCACCATCGCCGTCAACCTTGCGCTTTGCGTCGCCACGCCGCAGCTACGCAGCCGCGGTACGAGGAAGGTCTCCCAGCCCCCGCTTCGACTGCCGTCACCACTACGTGACAATATGTCAGCAAATAAACTTTTGTTAGTGTAAAATGTAAGGAGGATTAAGGAAATCTGAGAAGCGTTCTACACTCTCGATACACAGCTGATTTTGCTCGCCATCGCCGTCACTCAGCAGACAAGTAATCATGTCCGTAGCAAGCAGTCACAGGCAAATGAAGGTAGCAGGGTGCATGTGCATTCTGAAATCTCCTTCTCAAGGCTTCGAAATTGTGTTGTTAAACAAACTGGTGCGGCTGACCCAGGGAGTGCTGCTGAATAACCCCTTAACACCAGCATAGCAGAGTTCATGAGCTGCTCTGCAACAATAGCATTGTGCACACATCCACTTTCGTACCGCTGATCTTCTGATCGAAAGGGACCGTGAGCAAAATCAACAACAAACAGTGTCACGGTTCATGAGGCGCTTCAAGATAACCGAATTTTTATAATTACAGTGGAAACCAAGATTCCACTTCAACTTCACATTGCCAAGAATTTGACAAAGCAAAAAGTGAAAAAAGCAATGGGAAAGATTTTCTGGAATGCACACTGAAAAGTAGACTCATGAGTTAACACATATTAGAGATTCTACACTGTGAACTAGCTGTGATTTAAATGCGGCAATAATTCTTGTTCGTAATCGCGTAATACCATGTTGTCACAACCTAAACCGAAATGGCTACAGGAAGTGTTCAGTCACCCATTCAATCTCGCAAATATTTATTGTAGACAAATGTCTGCACAGAGGGCAGGAAATAAAAAGAAATGACGCCTGCGAAGATACATCTGCACTGCACACCCATGTTTTCACAAAAGTCACACAGTCGGTCGTCCACTCGTAACCCGAGCACCCATAATCACAAAATGTATTGAATGGAGCACCAAGACGCAAAAGGATGGCGGCGTTGCTTTTGTCGCCGCAGAAAACAGTCGGACGGCCGTGCAGCCAAGATCGTGCCACGTCGCACACACGGCAGTACTCGAGCACAGTGCCCGCACGAATCGCGGTCAAAATGGTAATTGATACGTAGCAAAAATAACATCGTGTGGTCGCAATCACTGCAACCATCGCAACGGATGCGACTAGCTGCGTAACGCCACGATCATTTCAGCATTCGGAAAGAACGGCGTCCGTCGTGAGCTTTCTTAGGTACACATTTCGCTGCCTTGACGTAAAAGCACTCGCTCCGATCGCAATCACGTGCACTACGCGAACACTTGTCACTGTGCTATGCAGCTCATGCACGCACAAAAAATTGACCGTGAGCAGCTGTTACTCGCCGCTGTCCGTGATGATCCTCGCAGGAATTACAAACGCTTGCAACAACCACAAACAGCTCGAAATAAACACTTGGTGACGCCGCCACTGCACAGGTCTTGCATCGGTTTGAAGAGGCGCTCTGTCAAATCCGTGAGCGTAGATGATTACTGCTGAGCGCGGCGGAGTTTGCAGTCGCTCTGAACACTGGTAATATCAAGATGTGGCCTATATAATACGTTTCGCGACATCAATGCCACTGCCCAGGCCGCGCTCCCCAGTTCAGTCGACGGTTGGCCATCTTGCCCCGTCAGGGCAGAACCGAGGCGGAGGGCGGAGGGGATCGAGACGTCACTGACGCCAACGGAAAACCAGCCAATAGCTGCAATCCGGTCGGCGGCCGTATGCGCTTGTCCGCCAGAAAGTTGAGGTTGACCAACTTTCCATCCCTTCGCCGAACGAGGCGGATCCGCCAGGCCCTCTCGCGAAGCGGACCTGGCGGAAGGCGCTCCGAAACGATCGTACAACAGCCCTTAAGGCTTTCTTTACTTCCTCTTTCGTTACTGGCGGGATGGCACATTGCTGTGCGCTGCTGTCTATCTCATTAACGTTCTGATTACATTGGCTACTGTACAGACTTGTGTAGAACACTTCATCTACTTGAACTATCGTATCCATATTAGTAAGAACATTGCCCTCCTTGTCTCTTAGCGCATACATCTGGTTTTTACCTATCCCTAGTTTCCTCTTCGCCGCTTTTAGGCTATTTCCGTTCCTGACAGCATGCTAAATTCTCTCCATATTAAACTTCCTTATGTCGGAAACCCCCATCCCCCCTTAGAGCTTATTCATTAACTTCGATAGCTCTGCCAGTTCTATTCTGTCGGTAGGGTTAACACCCTCATGCTTTCACGTTTCTTAATGAGATATTTTGTCTCCTGAGATAGCTTGCCATTATTCAGTCGAGCCGCCCTACCGCCTACTTCTACTGCGCACTCCGTAATCATAGCTGTCAGATTATAGATCATTGTATGAACATTAAGATCGTATTCCTCAGTTAAAGCCGAATGTCTGTTCTGCAGCCATATCCTGAATTCCTGTATTTTCCCTCTTGCCGCTAACTCGTTAATGGACTTGCTCTTCACTATCTTCTTCCGTTCCCTCTTCAAGACTAAGCTAATTCGAGACCTAACCATTCTGTGGTCGCTACAGCTCACTTTTCCGAGGATGTCCACATCCTGAACGATTCCAGGTTGAGCGCATAGTATGAAGTCGATTTCATTTTCATTCTCGCCATTGGGGCTCTTCAAGGACCACTTCCTGTTCTCTTGCGGAAAAAGGTATTCATGATACGTAAAGTTTTCCTATCTGCGAATTCGACTAATAACTCACCTCTGCTATTCCTAGAACCTATCCCATAGTCCCTTACCGCGTGGTCGCCAGCCTGCTTCTTGCCCATCTTCGCATTGAAATAGCCCATCAGTACATTGTAGTGTGATTTTACTTTGTTCATTGCCAATTCCACGTATTCATAGAAGCTTTCCACGGTCCGGTCATCAGGGCTGGATCAAGGTACGTAGGTCTGTGCCCCTTCAGCTTGTACCTCGTATTGAGCCTAATTACAAGAGCTGCTACCCTCTCACTAATACTATATATACAGAGCTCCTCTACATTGCCAGCTATATCGTGATTAATGAGGGATCCCACACCTATTTCAAGTCTATCCGCTAATCCGCGATAGCGCATTATGTGCCCGTCCTTTAGTGCAGTATACTCCTCCCCTGTCCTCCTAACTTCACTAAGCCGTATGACTTATTGTTTAATTCCCGTTAGTTGCTCGAACACCACTGCTAGGCTAGCCTCACTAGATAAAATTCTAGCGTTAAACGTTGCCAGGTTCTGATTCCCATGGCCGCCTGTCCGGAACCACAGGTTCTTAGCACCCTCCGCTCCGTCACAGGTCTGACCGCCCCAATGGTCAGTTGCTTCGCAGCCGCTGGGGACTGAGGGCCAAGGGTTAATTGGTTTATTCAAAAAAGGTTGTGGCCAAGTACTACACCAGTAGTGTGACCAAATCCTGTTCAGATGAGGGAGTGCGTTGTCGGTTCTGGTCACCGATATGAGGCCGTACCCCAGGCCTGCTTATGCAAATCCATCGACATGCGGAATTGTTTTCTTAAACCCGGTGGAGAATTGCACGGCACCAGGATTAGAACCACGGTCCTCTTGCATGCAAGGCGGACGCTCTACCTCTACGCCATCGCTGCGTGAGCCTCACCACGAGGGAAAACTGGCTTTGCGGAAACGAAAGACAGCCATTGTCTCATTTCCATATGGACACCTTAACCGCACCTTGAGGGAAGAAAAAAGACTCATGCCTGAGCAAAATGAATTCCAAATTTCCCCGCCCCAGAAGTCAGGGTCTGCACGCTGAAGAGAGAAGCGCCATTTTCTGGTTTTGAAGTAAACGGTTAACAGCATTTAGGATCCACGCAAAAATTCGGTGTCACGAATGCAAATTATTCGCGTAATCAGCCGATGAAGGCAACACCTGTATTAAGTTTTTTGGACTTTTATAGCTTAATAAAACTCCGCTTTTGGTTACGGTGGTCTCTTTTTCAACAAATGTTTATTTTAAAAAACCCGTAGAAGCACAAAGGGGGTATCTGCGCTCACAAAGAAAAAGGAACAAACCAAGATGATCTCACGTCAAGTGATCTCACGTCACATTATCTCACGTCAGATGACCAGTTTCTCCTCAGTGTCCGTTTAATAATGTGAAGTACAAGTTTCCTGAGATCAGGTAGGCGAGTAAGCTGGCCGAAAGAAGAAGGACAGAGCCTCCGTAACGGAGGGCGTGCTTTTTGAATTTCACCTCGATCGAGACACGGCCGCCGAAGCGGGATTATACACTGCGTCCTCGGGCTCAGCAAGCGAACATTTTAACCAGTGTAAACCGAGGCAGGTGAAAAAATCTGCAGTCTCCTTAGTCGCCGATCGATAGTAGGTGTATGCATGAAATGCTGCGCAGTAGAGGCGAAGCACATTGTAGGACGGCTGTTACGTGTCCGCCCTTGAGTAGCAAGAAGTCTCGAGGCTCGAATATGACACAGAGACTGCGCCATTTCCTTTCCCCAAAAACTTATTATTTTTTATGCTATGCCGGCAGACGCTTTCCCGCTTGACCTGAGGTCAATTTCAAAGGTCAAGGACAGTCAAAAGTCAAGGTCAAATTTCAAAGTCGAGATAGTTTGTGTAACAGCCGCTGGTGTCGCTGCTGTAGCCGACAGCAAGTGTCGAACCCGACTACCACCATTCTGCTCATGGTTTGAAAGGTGAAACTTGCGGCCCCACTGACGGCTCGTAAAGCTGGCGTAGTGAAGCTTTTCCCTTTGAAATCTGCAGTCTGCCTCGTCTCCGTTACTCGCCGCTGTGGCTCAGTGGTTGGGGCGCTCGACTACTGATCCGGAGTTCCCGGGTTCGAATCCGACCGCGGAGGCTGCGTTTTTCTGGAGGAAAAACGGTGTTGTGCTAGCGCTACCTTCCTTCTGGTGAGGTCGGCGAATTTGGACATGGGGAGGATTCCCTGAAAACCACCGCGAAAGTGAATGAGCCTTCAGGAAGAAACCTGGCTGCAGGAATGTCGGAAGCAGCGACGATAATAACGTCCCCACGTGTTTAAACATACCATCGGGTCCATGAAGTACAAGATCAGTGTTGTCCTCTTCAGTCACGCTGGGGTTGAACAATTGCCCGAGAGCTGCGCCTTCGACAGAGGTTCCACGTTCCGGTCATCACTACAAGATCTTTCAACCCCTGCTGGGAGACAGCCCGCATTCCTGTGTGACGCAGGCGCCTTCCGGTTCCACATGGGCGCAGTCCGGACCCATTTGCGCGCCCACCTAGAGGCCGCGTGGACGACAACGTGACCGGGACCTGTTCCCTTTGCCTCGACCGAGCTGCGACAGAACATCAGGACCGGCCTGCCGTGGGTGGTACGATCAGTGCCATCGTGTGATTGGACATTCTTCGAACTGTATTCCCCAGCTAGGGATCTGGGGAATACGAAGAGTATTTAACGAGTTGCTGGTTTGGTACCACAAGAGAGCCCCCTCTTGAGATCTAACCATTGCTGGAAGAGACTCCCGACTGCTAAGAAGCTCTCTTTACTGAGAAGCACTCTCAGTTGCCCTTACTTGTACAATATGTAAATAGTCTTTGTATAAAGTTTTCCAAGTTTTCTTCCTCCGATCGTCCTCGTCTCTTCTCCGGCCCAGTCACGCTACCTGAATCCCAATAACTGGTGGCAGCGATTGGATGCTGCTACCTGAATTCCAACAACGCTAAGGCGCACATGTGCTGTGCGATGTCAGTGCACTTTAATGATCCCCGGGTGGTCGAAATTATTACCGGAGACCTCCACTACGCCACCTCTTGATTCGTTTCTTCTTTCACTCTCTCCTTTATCCCTTCCATTACGGCGCGGTTCTCGTGTCCACCGATATATGAGACAGATACTGCGCCATTTCCTTTCTCCCAAAACCTCTTTTTATTATTACTCGTCCGTGTTAGTATAGCTTTCTGCACGAAATAGACCGCTGCAGAGCAGTGGCAGATTCTTTGACAGCTCGTAGGTTGCTGCCCTTGGGTATCGGCAAGCCTCCTAGCTTAAGACAACTTCTTGTTGGGCTAAATGGTAATTGATCATTGTAATTTATAGGTGCCAAAAACCATGCACACCGACACGAGGGAAGAAAAATAAACAGTTGTGAAACCAGTTGTGAGTGGCGCTCTCTCCATTTCTCCTCTCGTGCGTGCGCGTGCGTGCGTGCGTGCGTGCGTGCGTTTTGGCGCCTTTATATCGTAATGAAGGTTCCTGGGCTGCTCGACGCACCTCCAGCTTCGCCCTGTGCTGTTCTGTGGGAGGTGAGCAGAGCGCCTCGTTTCTGCGGCTGCTTTCGTGCGACCTCAGAAGTCGCCGCCGTCAGACGCTTGACTTCCATCTGCACAGCGAGCGATCGCAGTCGGTCCCCGACTTTTGTTCTTTTCGTGCCACCGAATTCTCTTCGTGCGGTGCGGACCAGCGTGCTCGTGGTAACCTCGCTGCTTTCCCTGCTTTAAGCGCTGTTGCCATCTCTTCTGCCTTAGATTCAAGTTCAAGTTCAAGTTTATTTCGTATTTACAGTATATGGTTTATGTGGTATATACATCAGGAGGCCCAAAAGTCGAGACTGCAAATAGGGCCTCCTATGGCTACATGAACAGAATACATAAACCGGCGCATGCACAACAATTCGAGGTGAAAAAAAAGGAAGGCAAATAAAGCGACAAAAAGGAAAGAAGTGTACAGCAAATGAATGTTACACAGTGATTGCAAACACAAAAACGTTATTAAACATCTAAGGATTCAAACAAGTGGTGTTTTAACATTTTTTTGAATTTGTACAATGACATTGGGGTTTTCAGTGAAGGAAGCAAATTATTCCAAGTGGAGATGGCAAAGAACGATGTAGTTTGCTTTCCATAATTAGTCCGTACTTTTGGCAACAATAAATTGTTCGACAAAGCAAAACGCGTGACGTTATTTTTTGTAATTATATTTTCAGGGACAAAATTAACACATATGTACTTATTGATGACTTTGAAAAGAAAAACCAGGACCTGAAATTTGTGAAGATGTTCAAGGGGCAGGACATGTAGTGAATGGAACAAAGGTGCAGACGGCTGGGTAAAAGAAGAAAAAGTGATGATTCTAAGTGCTTGTTTTTGCATAGAAATGAGTATAGAAAGATGAATTCTGTATGTGCTACCCCATGAAGTGATACAGTAATTAATATGGGAGTGTATAAATGCGTAATAGATTGAAAGCAACGTATCTAAGCTAAAGAACGGCCTTGTTCTGATGAGAGCCCTTATTCCGAAACGAATTTTGTTAACAACGGAGGCAACATGATGATTAAACTTTAGGTTCGAGTCAACTATCACACCTAGAAATGTAGCAGAATGTGTTTGCGGTATTGAAACATTGTTGATAGTTATTGATAAATGTGAAGTAATTTTCCTTTGAGGGGCGTGAAATACCACAAAACTGGTTTTAGACGGATTAATTTTAATACAGTTAGCGTGACTCCAGTTCTCTAAAGGATGCAGCAACGAGTCAAGATTTGTGGTTAATTCAGAAGACGTGTTACCAGTTGCCATGATGGTTGTGTCGTCAGCGTACAAGAGACATTGGGTTGTATTTAAGTAAGTCTGAAGGTCATTAATATAGGTTAGAAAAAGGAGGGGACCTAGAATTGAACCTTGGGGCACTCCTTTATTAATTAGTCTAGGAGATGACAATATACCTTCAATGCACACGCTCTGGTACCTGTCGGATAAATAACTTTTGATCAGGGTCAACGCCAGGCCTGTAATACCATAGCTTTCGAGTTTAGAAAAAAGAATGCAGTGATTAATATTATCGAAGGCTTTGGTATAGTCTATGAAGACAGCGCCGGCTATCATACCGCTGTCAAGTTGTGTTTTGATCCAGTCAGAAAAATATAATAGGGCACTTTCCGTTGAATGACCACGTCTAAAACCGAATTGAAAAGGAGACAAGATATTAAATTTGGCGTAATAGGAATGTATTTGTATTTCTAGTAGCTTTTCTACAACCTTGCTTAAGAAGGGAAGTATAGAAATAGGGCGGTAATTCTGCATTTGTGATCGGTCGCCTTTCTTAAATATTGGAACTATCTTAGCCCGTTTTAATTGAGTAGGGAAAACTCCTGTTTCAAAAATGACATTGATAACGTGACAGAGAGGCTCGCAAATTAGGTGCTTGACACTTTTAATATGGGAAGAATGTATATTGTCTAATCCAGCACCTGTGTTATTTAGGTTGCTTATTACACCTAAAACTTCCTGAGGCGTGCATGCTCTTAGAAAGAAGGACTGTGGCTGACGTGATAGAACAGGAACTTCAACGCTTTGAACTGTTTCAGACGAGGAAAAATATTCACAAAACGCATTGGCTATTGGTAAGGGGTCGCGCAGAGCTGAATCATCTTTCTCGATAGTCTTAATAGATTGTTGACTAGGTCTCGTGTTTATGAATTGATTAATCAGTTCCCACTTTCTTTTCGCATTACTACTGCTTTCGATAAGCTTGGTTTCAAAAAACTTTTTTTTTGCATTTTTAAGAGACTGGTTTATTTGTTCAGATAGAATCTTGTAGCGATGTAAAAGACGCGTATTAAATGGTTGTCGTTTTGTTTTTCTATATAAGTTCTCTTTTTTCCTCAATGATTCCAGTATATGTGGGGAAACCCAGGGACAGCGAGGTGCGCGATACCTTTTGGTCGTTATATGTCTTGTACAGGATGTAACTGCAGCTTTTATGAGACTTGAGAACATATAAATGGCCTGTTCAGCGTCTGAGCTTGAAAAAATTGCTGAGAAACCTGCCCGTGTTATTTCATCATTGTAAGCCTGCATATCTAGTTTCGTCTGAACATAATTAGTTTGGTAGTCATGATGGGAGCTAAAGTAAAAAAACACCGGATAGTGGTCAGTGATGTTGACCTCTGCGACTCCCACATTCGGCGAAAGCTCAACATTAGATAGAATAGTGTCCAACAAAGTATATAGATTATGCGGCACGCATCGGGTCGGTATGTTTACAAGAGGCTCAAAGCCAAATCCACTAAAGCAGTTAATGAACACTTCATAACCTGGGCATGTACCCTAAAGTAAATTAATATTGAAGTCACCCAATATTAGCGCGTTCTTGTTTTCGATAGATATTTTTTCAAGCGTAGCAGAAAAAGAGTCGCAAAAGTCAACAGTTGAACAGGAAGGGGAGCGATAGACAGTGCCCACGATTATTTTCTTTTTGTTGTACTGAGGCAAAAAAATTTCAATTTCCAGCCACAAGGACTCACACTTATTCACGTTATTCCTTAAATCATCCCGCCTATTGTATGAGAGGGAGGATGAAACAAACATGGCAACGCCCCCGTGGGGACTGCTACTGCGATGCAGAAATTCAGCATTGTAACCTTGTAAGCAGAACAGTTTTTCGTCTTCTGGGTGAAGCCAAGTTTCCGAAAAACAGATGATTGAAAAGTGATGGTTTGTTAACTGTAGGAAGGTAGCAACCTCATCGAAATGTTTCCTCAGGCTCCGGACATTAAAATGTACAGCCGAAGTAAGATTGTTTCCGCCTAGTTTATTTGCCAAATCTGAAGTTGAAAAATAATGCATTCACTAGACGGCTGATGCAGTTGAAGTTTCAGAAAAAACCTGCAGATCCTTCTCGGATGTTATCCTGAACACAGTGCTGTCCGTTGACTGACGTGCTCTGATGACACAATTGTTTGTCCAAAGGAACATTCATTTTTTTCTTTCTTTAGTTTCAGCGCCGCTCCAAACAGCCTTTTGTTAGATGGTGTGAGGTGTTCATTTACATACAAAACATTTTCATGCAGGGCCGAGTAACCAAGACTTTTTCGTTGTCAGCCGCGTCTTCCGAGCCTTAGCGAAGAACTCATTTCGCTTTTCGCGGGAACGAAAACGTGCTATCAGATTCTTCTCGTCAGAACGTGTAGGAACCCGATGCACAACTTCAAAATCCTAAGTCCCAACAGCACAGCTGATCTCGTCGCCCACTTTCTGCATTATCTGGATGCAGTCCTCACCTTGTGTCAGTGGGATGCCTTTTATCTCAAGATCGTTAAGACGGGAATACTGCTCTATCTCAGCCACACGGTGAGCGAGCTGCTTGTTGCTATCAGCAAGCTGCTTGTCGCTATCAGCAAGCGTTTTGCACTGGGCGTCGATGTCAGCTCGCGCGGTCTTTAGTTCTTCAAATGTTTGATTCATAAAAGTCATGCTTGACCTGAAACTTTCAATCTCAGCCTTTAATGCGTCAAATTCGCTTTTCGAACGCTGAGCTAGTTCTGATTTTGAATCGTTAATGGCTTGAAGCATTTCTTTCATTCTTTTTTCAAACATTTGCTTGAATTCTTCAAGTTCTTTTGCAAGAGACGCAACAGTAATTGTGCACAAACGATTCGAGGGCTGTTTTTCGCGAAAAATATATGACAGTCACACTGTACCTGCAGAAAACAAGGGGCTTGCTTAGCTGCTGCACGGGTAGCGTTGCCTGCTGCCTCGAATCGCCTGTGCAGCAATGATGGCTAGGTGATTCCCGCGACGGCTTATATCATCAGGTCTGCCGTAGAAGGGCGCTGCTGTGGTGCCAGGATCCGTGCTTCGTTCAGGATGACCATGTAGATGCAGATGCGCATGTGCCAGGTAGCGATCTGCAGAAAACAAGGGGCTTGCTTAGCTGCTGCACGGGTAGCGTTGCCTGCAGCCTCGAATCGCCTGTGCAGCAATGATGGCTCGGTGATTCCCGCGACGGCTTATATCATCAGGTCTGCCGTAGAAGGGCGCTGCTGTGGTGCCAGGATCCGTGCTTCGTTCAGGATGACCATGTAGATGCAGATGCGCATGTGCCAGGTAGCGATCTGCAGAAAACAAGGGGCTTGCTTAGCCGCTGCACGGGTAGCGTTGCCTGCAGCCTCGAATCGCCTGTGCAGCAATGATGTGTTAGGCAGAATACGCCACCCTCTCTCCTCCGTGTGTGGCTACATAAATGAGCCGTTGCGACATAGGCACGCCTTATTGTCTCTTAACTCCGCCAGCTCCACTACGGCCATGACTGCAGAACTACTGCCGCCTAGCATTTGAAAGCGCGGAACGAACGGATAAAGGACGACGAATACACGATTCTGCCTGTCGCAAGTGCTATACCACTTACAATAAAATTCTCAAGAGAGTACGGCGCTGGCCAGCTTTTGTCAGCCAGCGCCACACCGTCTTGCGAAATGTGAAAAAAAGAAAAAGAATGACTTAACTTGGCTAACCCTGGAATTCAGCGAAAAGCAAGCACGCTTCGCAAACTTCTGAGGCGCGTACATGGCAGCTCCGCTACACGCTCGCGATAACCGTTCTATGTATACACACAGGCCACGTGTATATAACGTGTATCGCACGATATTACGATTCCCCCATCGGGCGTCATTACGTGGCTTCACATCACCGCATCGGATGTTCTTAAGGTCAAAGGCCAACCCATATGTCCCCCTATGCCAAATAGATGTCGTGGGTGGACGTCAGGGGTAAAAAGGATCGACACCACAAATGCACCACATATGGTCTTACATGGCTATCCTTGATTGGGCTGAAGGCAGTTCAAGGTCATTGTGCTGCCTCCCCGAAGACTGCTTTACCTAACGTAGTGAAGCTTTTCGCCCCAGAAAAGACTGCTGCGCAGACCGAGTGGTCTGAGGTGCAGGGAAGCGAAGGTGCTCTTTTTACACCGCTGATGATTCGTATCGCGCTAGGCTCTTGTTGTGCGGGGTTTTTTTATATGTGTGTTGGGTAGCATTGAGAAAAATAATCTTGGAAAGATTCGGAAAGGCTCGGCATCAGATTCGGGACGACGTTCGCGTAAGGTCGCTGAGAATGGGAGCTAAAAGCATTTTATTACTAGAACCCACTACTCGTGTCGAATGAAATCAATACAAAGGATGCGCCGGCCTCCCGTGTATATACGCACATCGTGTGGCACATCGCGGATAGCCGTGAGACAGCTTTTCGCGCTCCGTTTTGCTCTTTTATAGTTCCAAAGCTTGGCACTTGTCTTCCCGCGTCACTTTAATGTGGCCATGTTTCAGGACACGTGGTTCATCGAATTTATGAGCACAGTGCTTGGATCTGCTCTCTGTCTGTGCTTGAGCAACTCTCAGGAACCGGTCCTCAGTAGACATCACACTCAAAAAGAACATACGCAGTGACGTTCGATGTTTTTACCACATATTGCATTTCACCTTCCATCACAGAATAGTATGCGTCGTTTTATATATGCGCCCCAAGTGGCTGCTCACACAATCTACTACAATGTAATAAAACAGACATTCGTCTTATATGACGATCACTCACCGATAGTTATGTGCGACGCATACACACACACACGCACTCTAAACAGAAAAGAACAAAACGGCAGTAAGTTGTCCTCAAGTGCACGCCCTTCTGTGAAAGGTAGTGTGCTGGAGGAGAATTTCCCGTTTGCTCTCATATAGACATATTCGTGTCTAGAGGCCAGTGTCAATCACTGCATCAATTCTAGTTAAGCCGGCCATCGGGAATTCCTTGCTGTTTTCAACCGTTGTAGCTGATGGAGAATTCAACTAAATGGATTGTTCAGGGTATCCGCGTTATTTATAGCATTCCACTAGATTCCGCTATACAAGGCATTTATTTTTAGCTGCAGCTGTTAGGAAGACACCCGCCGCCTTGCGCGGTTGGCGAAGGATGCAGGCTATTTACTCTTACCGCACGCACCTTTATCACCTTTGTCCGACTGCGGATCTTTCAGAGTATTCTTCAGTTGCAACGACGAGAAAAGTTGCTTCAGTCTAACCACTGGTTTCAAGGATTCGCCGCATACAAGGCGTTCCTTCGGATGTTCCTCCCGGCGGACGTCGCGCTGTGTGCCTTACTGTGCGTGGCGCTGTCTGGCCATCGCCAATCCCGACGCGCCGCAGACTTAGTCTCGTTGTGGCCCCAAAAACAACTGTGTTTCCAACGTTGACGGACTGTCTTTAGTTTCCACGCATGGTCGTCGCAGTGAAGGTCGCCGTTGAGCACAGCCACGCGGTGCGTGTAACAGTCAGTCGCAGCTGCACCGCCACTACGTGTGGCCTTAACGGTCATTTCTGTACGGCGGCATCGCAGTGACGTGCCGATAAGGGAACTCACTAGTATGACCTCAACGACGTTTTCAACAGCATTTCAAGATCGCTTCTGCTACCACTGCGCGTTAAATCCAGCAATGGCGACGCTGGGTACAGTTCTGCAACATTTTTGTTTGTTGTTGTTGTCCAACTTATAGGCAGTGCCTAAAATCAGCGCTGTGTCGCGTTGTCTCCGTTCCCAGAGCACTTTTGACAACGGATCTGGGACTCCTTGTGCTTGAATGCGAACCAGGAGGCGATTTTTAGTCTTCTTGCGAGTAGTGCTCGGAACATTTCTTCTCTAGCGTTTGGAAAATTTCGGTCTGATTTTTAGTCAGAATCAATCACCTGTTTACTGATACCTGGGACTGCGAAAAATAAAAGCTCCGAACCACTATGGAAAGGCCGGAAGAAAAATCGAAACCCGTGCCCTCCCATCACGAATCAGTCCAGAGCTGGTCACTCAGCTCGAGGCTGCACATGAACAACACACAACAGTGAGCACACTGGAAAAGCCTTGTAAACATGTCCTAGGTATGTGTCACAACTTCAGCAAACAACGAATTTTAAAACGCACTCCTACCCTTTGTGTAAAACGGTGTGTGAGAAAGGAGGTGCTGTAGAATACCTGCAGCACCTCGTCGGAACAAAGTTCCTTTGTGCCGTGAGCTCGATGGCTCACGCGGCGAAAATGGTGGCAGCGGGGTCTTCCGCGTCCCTGGAAAAGAAGTGTCACTGGCGCAGATGGCCGCGCCATTGGTTTATGTGACTGTGTTCCGTCTCCCGCCAACAGTCACGGACGACGCAGTGGCTGCTGCCCTGGGCGCCTACGGAAAGGTGAGCGCGGTGACGGAGCCCGTCTTCAAGAGCCGGGATTACATCCGGAATGGCTGCCGGATACTGAAGCTGGAGATGCAGCGGGTGCCGCCGAACTTCCTGACTGTCCTGAGCCACCGCGCCATGCTCGAGTATCGTGGCATGAAGTGGGTGTGCTCGCGGTGCAAGCACAATTAAAACATAATTAGAACGAGAAATTAAAATTGAGTCTTAAATGGTTTCAAATTACAAATACATTGGGTGTTTCAGCGAACAGATATAATTTTTTTTAAATACGCTTTTTAGGGTAAAGATATGGCCTTTGCGGCGTAGTATTACCAGTGTTGGCGGGCACCTGAAAACAAGTGAATTGTCTGAAGTAGTAAGCTGGTTAACTAATTTCTGATAACGAACTTTTTAACTATCACAGATAGACAACTGGTTGCAACTTGAGATTTGTAGACGGTAGTTCGTACTACCTATATTATTTTGAACAATTTCGAAAACAGGAGTACCCTCGCCGCTGTGGCTCGACAAAATTTGCCTGCATCGTGGGAAAATACATGCGCTTTCGAAAGCATGAAGGCAAATTAACCCCCCCCCCCCCCCCAGTTCACTTAACTAGCAGAAAAAGCCATACTTTTCCGAGCAACAGTGCCATTCTAAAAACTTATATAGATATCACTAACGACCGGCTATAAATCTGTGATTACAACTAGGCGCTGAGCTCTGCTAGTTAAGAAGTTTACTATTATAAACTAGTTAACCAGTAGAATACTTAAGATAATTTGCCGGTTTTCTGGTGTCCGCCAACAATGGTAATACTTTGCCACAAAAACTATATTTTTACTACAAAAAGACGATTTTTAAAATTTTTTTTAGAGTGTTCGCTGAAACAGGCGGTATAACCATGGTGGAGAGAGGTTGGGCGGATGGTTCTTGATAATCACACAGTGAACAAGGGAGGGAAAAGCCTCAGGGTGCTTGCTAACGTTTCGACCAGAGGACCGGTCTTAGTCTGGGCAAAGCGTTGTTGCTGTTGCTGATAGGTAGTAAGAAAAAGAAAGTGCACGAGCCTGCCTACTGGCTCAAGCCGAGCCACGCTCGCTCCCACGTGCTGAATGTATAGGAGAGTTAAAGGATAGGAGAGCAAAGATAGAAAGAAAAGGCGCGAGCTAAAATGCACCGGGCGGATACCGGAGGCAGTGCAACACCGGGCCAACCTGTGGCGAAGTGCTTCAAGCTTAGCACTCCGCCATATTCCAGAAACAAGTTTATTATCCTGGGCCATTGCCCATGATAATAACCCGCAGCAGATATTAAATCAGGTATCAGATATCAGGTATGATGAAAGCGTTCATCATTGGCGGAGTTTAATTAGGGTCATCCCTACGGGGAGTAATTCCCAGTGAGGGGGAGGAGGATGCAAAGTGGGAAAGGTGAATCGTGTCCAGGCATGATGGCTGCTATAGATGATTAACCAGTTGACCTGCAAAACTGTGACAAAAAAAGTTCAGCTCAGCAGAAAGGAATCCGGGGGTATGCAACGCGGAGAGATAGCGAGCGTGGGATTGAAAGGCTGTGTGTCCAGCTGCGACAGGTGGCTTGATATGACTGGCTGCGCTGACGTGAAAAACTGGGATAAAGTAATTAGTCAGCATGGCAGAACGAACGAAACAAAAAAAAGCATTGCCGTGAAAATTTTAAACACACATGAGCAGATTAACCTCGCACTGAAACAAACTCTTTGGCTGACTTGCGCCCATAATTAATAAAACGGAAGAGCACTGGGGCGGCGATGCAATAACCGTGCTCAGCGGTCATCGAAGAGGATAAACCATCGAGTTAAGGCGTTGAAAGCAATAACAACAAGCAAACACAACCCAGAACAATGAAACAGTTTCGCGTGAACCATTCGTGATAACGCTGGTTCCGCCTCGCGTAACAAAGCTGATATACCCGCGCGCCGACGGTTTTGAACACGAACAAACAAACAGTACAACAGTTTCGCGGAATTACTTCCCTCTCAAAGAAGCATCGGCCGGATGCTTTAACGCAAACAAAAGGTCAACGAAAGCACGGACAATGCAAAATAAACGCTGAGAGAGCAAAAAGCTTTTTCACTGAGTCCGCGGCTCTGAATCGGCGTCCACAATAATGCATGGTCACCGGGCTTGTATTCCGTGTGGCGACGGCTGATTACGGAACAGCCGGCGGAACACACACCGGCCTCAAGCCAGAAAACGGGGTCGGGTTTGTCACGGATTGAACGTATGAATTGCCGAAGGACAGGTGTGCCCAAGGTGTGTCAAAAGATGGCTCACCCTAATCTGCTCTGGCTAGGCGAAACCAGTACTGCTCTTAGCTGCAGTCTGTACAGAACCCCAACCTACCATTGGAAATGAATTGTCTCAGAAAAGATGCCAGGGAGCTCGGGGACCCAAGCCGCGATGCGTACTTCGCCTGACGGCAGCTAGAATGGCGCTTTACTGGGAAAAGGCCCATTCTCAGACCCCCCTCTCCTTTGTTTAATGCCTTGAGATGGAGCCGCCGCGGTGGCTGAGTGGTTATGGCGCTCGGCTGCCGGCCCGAAAGTCGCGGGTTCGATCCCGGCTACGGAGGTCGAATTTTGATTGAGGCGAAATTCTAGAGGCTTGTGTTACTGTGCGATGTCAGTGCACGTTAAAAAACCACAGGTGGTCGAAATTTCCGGAGCCCTTCACTACGGCGTCTCTCATAGCCTGAGTTGCTTTGGGACGTTAAACCCCTATAAACCAAACCGAACCAAGCCTTGAGATGGGTTAATTTTTTTGTGCTTCGGTCCCATATCCAGTTCTCGGCACTACTTTTCGAGCGCGGAAGAACTAATACTTTCGGGACGCGGCGGAATTTACACGCCAGGAGGGGAAATAGGAGTTACATCCTTTATGCGGTACTGATGTGCTGCCATCTATCGACACAAAAAGTTCAAATCTGAGTTGCCTTTTAGCTGATGAGCCCTCTTAAGCCCAAGCCATAAAAATGGTAGGGTTTTAGCGTAGTTTAACCGAGTAGATGTGCAAAAGCATTTGTTTAGCCTGGTTGGCTCACGGTTTTGCTTTAATGGCTTGTCGGCACGTCTGGCGACGATTAGACTGATATTTAGCTCTGACCGAGGTTAAGCTGATCTGATCTGCGCCGTAGATAGAAGGTGATGAAGACGTCGATTTGCAATGCTCAGCGCGAGAGTTTTGGAGTTTAACACGATGGGTGGTCGGATGAGGCGATAGCATACGACGATTACGCAAACCCCCAATGTCGTATGAAGGCAACATCAGTTACGGCATCTTTTAAACAAAAGGAGTGTGAGTGTGGCAGCCATCAAGGAAACCAAGTTGTCCTCTGATGAGGAGACTGAAGCTGCTGTCGAGCCTTTTTTGTCAGAATTCAATGTTATCGTTAGTCGCTCGAGAGGCTTATCAGGTAGTGCATGCTATTCCTGGCCAACACACTCGGGATTACTGCCGTGTCGTATAGCACAGATGATGACGGGCGACTTATCTGCTGTGAGCTCGCAATTTCGGGTGTACAGTGGTGAATCGTTTGTGTTCATGCCCCTGCAAAGCAGCGTGACAGAAGGCTGTTTTTCTTGTCATTAGTCGACCATTTGTCCACGAATCGTAAAATTATGCTTTTGGGTGATGTCATTTGTGTTTGTAGGGATGAAGCCCGAGCAGTGTTAAGTAAGCGATATGACCGTACTGCTGCTGTATTTACTGATTTGGCATGCGAATAAACCCGGTTGTTGTTGGGTAAGAAAAGGGACATACATGCATTTCACTCATTTTCAGTGCTCCCCTAGTGCTCGGCTTGACAGGATTTACGTTTAAGCAGACAGGTATCGAGCAAATTTGTTTACTGGGTGCGGCCCATATTCTTCAGTAATCACTGCATGGTGCCTCTTAAGATAGGGAGGTACAGTCGGCGCATACTACATCCTCGATGGGAGCTGTGGAAGCTGAATAGCTGCCTGCTAGCTGATGAAATATTCAAACGTGCTGTGTCTGCTTGCTTGAAGGGCACGTGGTCACTCGGTGATCTCTCAGTTTTGCAAAAATGGGACATATTTAAACAAGAAACAAAAACATTGCTATTGAAACCTCAGCAAGAATCGCGTTTTGGAAGAGATCACCTTCGAGAGCTCGGCCGTACTTTGGTTGAGATACATGAGTTAGACAGGATTAGCCCAGACAGGATGAGCAACCATCTCGTCGGGCCCTGAGTGATGAAAGACAGACTGCTCTAGCTAAAGAAATATTGGAAATTCTGTATGATGGTTGCACATACACGGATGGTCCTGGTATTGTTGAGGCTTTCTTTGACTATAATCGGAAGCTGTTTGGTGGTTGTCCGGGAACAAATGTCACATCAGATTACAGTCACTAATTCGATGCCTTACCCCGACTTGACGATAAGCAGCGTACTGTAGTGGAGGGGCCTATCACTTTGGACGAAATTAAATCTGCCATTTCTGACCTGACTGCTCAGAAATCTCCTGGGCCGGACGGCATTACTAGCGAGTTCTATAAAACATTTTCCACTTGCCTAGCGCCCTTCTTTTGAAGGTTTTCCCGGCTTCATACGATGTTGTTCCCCCCCCCCCCTTCCTTTCTATTCTGGGCATACTATATTAATTCCAAAAAGCACAAATTCAAGTCAGCTGAAAACAGTTGAGGGATATCGTCCACTTTCTCTCTGTAATGTATATTACAAAGTTTTTGCAAAAGTTTTTTGTAATCATCTGCAGCTAGTTATCGCTCACTTAATAGGCACGCATCAGGTCTGAGGTATCAGAGGCCGCAAATTCTAAACCCTTATTCATATTGCACGTTCAGTAGGGGAGACAGTATCAGATGAGATCGGACACGTATCTCTAATTCATATTGACCTTTCCAAGGCCTTTGATCAAGTGCGTCACGATTTCTTTTTTGCAGTATAAGACCATGCAAATATTCGCGACGTTTTGCGTAGGGGCATTAGATTCTGCTACAAGGAGTCCTTTACAAGGCTAACTGTTAACCAAGAGCTAACCAAGCTTCCATAGAAATTATCTGTTCGCCAAGGCTGTCCATTATCGCGTTTGTTGTCTGCCCTATATCTTGAACCCCTTTGCCTGAGTATTATTACCTGCACATCTATCTGTGGTTTCTCACTCGCGCAGTGTAAAATTGAGATTTTAGCCTATGCAGATGATGTGGCCCTCTTTAGTTCTTGCAAAATGAGTGTGCTTGAGGCATTGCATATGACTGGAAAGTTTTGCGACGTACCAGGTACGGCTCTTAATCACGATAAATCCAAGGGGTTTTCGTTGGGCCATTGGGGTACAACGCCAAGTCCTTATGGTGGCATAAGTTGGGACTGTGGGCCCCATCTCTACCTGGGGGTTCCTCTTCACGAATTTCGCAACAGTGGCGCCTACTGGGATACACAGATAGTCTCCATGAGGCGACAAGCCCAGGCTCGGACGGGTAAGGAACTGTCAGTGTTTTGGGCTAAAGTCTGCAAAATTTTTTTTATTTGCGAAACTTGCCTATGTGTTGCAGGTTCTTCACTGTGAGAGGAAGAAAGTACATGTGATGCGCAGAATATTTGCCACATTCGTATGGCGTTCCCAATGGGAACCCAGGCGTCGCAATAACGTATTCCTTTCTCTAGAGTCTGGTGGAATCGGCCTTGTTCGCTTATTCGTGCATCAGCTTGTTTCGCGTTTTCGTTTCCAAGTTGTCAACCCACCCTTTTTTAGTTGCTGTGCTTATCAAGCGTCTCAGTGCTAATTAGCCTTTCCCATTCGCACCGACGGGACACACTTGTGAGGGGCCTTTATGGGGATTCCTTAAAGAATTTGCTGACACCTTCAATTTCCACACTGTTCGCTTTTCTTTAGACTACCTGTATAGCTTCTCCAGGAGGCAGATGACTCTGGCACTTACAGAGTATTTGGCCCCTGTACCGTTGTATCGGCAGCCTTTTCCGGAGTTCCTTGACAACAGTGTTTTAAAACGTGTTAGGCGAATGTGCATTTCTTCTGCCGCAAAACATTCTTCTTTATCTGCACACATCCACGCTGCCTGTGAAAACATGGTTTCATGCTAAAGAGGTGCTTGCGCAATGGACAGTGGACTGCCGCCTGAGAGTATGGCCAAGGTCACCTCCAAGGTCACTCTCCCACTGTCTACAGCTGATGCTACACTCCTCCAAACTTACCCGAGCTTCCTCCAATTTACTGCAGCTTGCGCAACGCTCCTCCGATCCCAACTTACCCTGAAGGTTCACACAAGATTCTTTGTTGGAACAGTGCTAATTAGTGCTTTCGCACTAAAATAGAAGTAGAGTACAAATCAACGTTATCTACGTACCATAAGCGTATACGTAGGTTCTACCACGCTGAATGCAACGATTGCAGAACATTACGCTATGTATATAAACGGAGACTTAACGATCTGGGCCTAGTGGCACTATCTGGTTGTTTGAATGGGAACCATTTTTGTGAACAACCAAATGCTCCTCCTAAGCCTAATAGCGACAGTCTCGGCACCCTAGGTAACAGAAAATAGTGCAACTTTGCCACTCAAGTTTTGTTATCAGCGAGGTGAGACTGCGCGGAAGGCCGGTGCCTTATTTATCGCCAATGACCGTACTGAAAACGGCAGTGACAATTAATAATCCAGCCCGAAGCGAAGAGTCTTGCTTCGATGTGCGCCGCCATTTTCGGAGCGATATTTTAGCGCCCGCAAGATCTATGCCGACTAAACTCGGGAAATAGCGTACGTAACGCGAACCCACTCTAAGGCCCGATTTTAAATAGCGTTTGGCACATGCACACTACGGCGCACGCCATCTTTTTATCGCACGCTATACAATATGCCCATCTACTGACACTACATTCTGCAGTGTCATAACGTCGTCTCCGCTCTCATCGCAGCCTTGGTGAGAGAGAGAGAGATAAAGAGCAAGAGCTAAGGCATGGATGTTAGTAAAAGGGCGGTCTAGTGCTACAAGGAACTACTGAGATGGAGCCCGCGCCATGGGCCCTGCCGACGCGACCACTAAACTATACCCACGAGCATCACGGTGGCTCAGTGGTTATTGTGCTCGGCTGCTGACCCGAAGACGCTGGTTCGATCCCGGTCACTGTGGTCGCATTTCGATGCCGGAGAAAACCTAAAAGGGACTATGCAACGAATAAAAAGTCACTTGTAAATGTTTTCAATGCTTATAAATAATGCTAAGAAGCATTCACACCAAGTATGAGTCTTCAGAACTGAGCCGGAAATTTATTATGAACTTTTAAAAACCGTGTTTTTTTTTAAATTCGCGCGGCGATTGGTGTGCTCGTAGTGGCCGATTTTGTAACTAAAATCGTGGAAGAAATATGTCACACTACCCATGATGTCGCCAGGCCACCACACGCTCTCATTCGCTGGAGATACGGCAGCCACGACGTCACGGGCACACTTCCGGTAGCCGTGAAAATCGTTTGCCAGGGCATTGTCCTCCCGCATGTTTTCAATTTTCCTCTGCCGCCTCCTTCTGTCGGAAGTTTACTCGCACGGCTCTTCGTGCGCACGCATAGGGCTCGATGCCCATCGCGGCAGTAAAAGCGAGCAGTCGCACTTCGAGGTCCGGGTTTATTACTGCTAATTACCGCAGATGACAAGCCAAGAAACCCGACGCGCGCCGCAATCTTGGAAGGCGAAGAGACCGGTGAGATGCTGCCACGCCGCCGACGCTGCTGCTGGGGGACTAGGAGCGATAACCGGAAGTTGCAAAATAAACGTCAGCGGATGAGGTATTCAAGGGCGGTGCATAATCCCAGAGCTGTTTTCTTTAATTTTTTTTTGCTGGTGCTCCTCGTGTACGAGTTGAGGGGGGAGAGGAGGAGCGTAATGTTTAACCGTCTATATCTTCGCAGTTCTTGATGCTAGCTAAAAAATTCTTGCACTGAGTTGACGACTGATCGAATCCCTATCTCTCGTCTGCTTTACGTAATCTCAATTAATTTATTGCATAGACCCTTTAAGCCTGTGTACTGTGCGAGGTCACTGCACGTTAAAAAACCCCAGATGGCCGAAATTATCAGAAGCACTCCACTACGGCGTCCCTCAAAGCCTGAGTCGCTTGGGACGTTAAGCCCTATAAAGCAGAAATATATATACCGACACCAATACAGTAGGAACAAACTCGGAGTGCGAAAAACCGGGGGAGGGGACGACTTCATAAGGACCTGGCTTGCGAAGACAGGTCGCGTGAAGTCATGTTCTTTACCATGTTTTATGTGGCTGCGTTATTGGGCCCCATGCCGCCGAGAAGTGGATGTCAGAGTTGCCGTCGGTGTGACGTAGAAGTCCGAATTGGTCGAAAAGGTAGCTGTTTCAAGAGGCTCCCACATATGGTGCCATCCACACCAGCAGCGTAGTGTTCCTATGTGCTAATGTAAATGGTCCCGCAAGGAGCAGATATGGAGCAGGGTTGCGCGAAGGTCCGCCATTATGTTCTAGCTCTGCAGGAAAGCCGCTTCTCTTGTGACATGAGCCACACATGAAAGGAGTTCATCTAGGGGCTTTAGGTCCTCCTGGTAGTGGCTATACAACACCCCCTCAGTCGGATAACAAAGCAGAAGGCACACAAGATGGGAGTGGCCGGCGCCCTCCAGCTCATAAGATAGGTATGAGCCCAAACGAACTGGAACATTTGACGTCAGTGGAATCCAGTGATCAGCGCTCCGCGATAAGGCTACGAGCGGCGCGGGGAAAACAGTCGCGCAACTCTGTTTCCTGCTGGAGAATACAGTCAGTACTTCACCCAAGACTTTCCACGATTTCTAAATATAGGCTTTTTGAGTTAGAATAGCGCTTTTTCGGCATAGCATTGTCAGCGGTGATGTACATCAGAATACAGCTAACACATGCTAACTACCTGGCTGGCTGTATATAAAAAATATTGGATATTGAACTTTCTAAGTGTTACTGTTGGGCTCCTGAATTATTGAGTGGCGTGCAGCCCACCGTGAGTATTATCCATTTCAGTTTTTGGAATTTCGAAAAGACGGCTAACCTCGGCACTGTGGCCGAAAAATTAATTCTTGCTGGAACTCGTCGAAATATAATAGCCAAAATTTGTTGCGCCACAGCGCCGAGGGTAACCGCGTTTTCTAAACTGTAAAAGCTAATATCGATATTACTTATGGTGGGCTACACGCCTCTTAATAATTAAAGTAGTATAGACGCCTAATTTTGGTGGCATGTTTTCTTCTTTACAATGATGCGGAAAACACTACTACGTATCAATTACCATATGATATTCGCCTACGACCGCTAAATGATTTATAATCGAAGTTTTCGGTCATGCTGTTTCGGTTTCAATACCTGAACGATGGCTGTGACGTCAAAGAGTGCTTTTTTGTTACGTGAGGCATAGAAGAACGTTCATATAATAGCTGCTTCTTGGTTTTAATTAACTGCAGTGCTGAAGCCAACCTTCCTCAAGAGCTGGAATAACAGGGAATGTGGAAACAGCGATTATATTGCAGTTTTTAATGTTTTAAATCTCACGTGACTTGTAAGCACGCGTTGACACCACAGTCCTCATTCGGCTCTTGAAACCGAAACTGCACCAGAAAGAAATGTGATTATAAATAATTTAGTGATTGTAGGAGAATACCAGGTGGAAATCCATGTACAATAATGCCTTGCGCATTATTACAAACAAGAAAACGCGCACCCAACAATTAGGTGTATCTGGCAGTAATAGTTAAAAAGTTCACTATTCAATCAATATTAGTTAATCAGCCTTCTAGTTTAGTTACCAAGTCTTAACAGTATTCAGATGTACTACACCACTGAAAATGATATGCCTAAAAAAGCGCTCTTCTAACTCACAAAGCCATATTTTAAAGTTTGTGGAAAGTCTTAGGTGAAATCCTCAATTGGAAAACTACAGTAGTGTCAGACACATGCTATACCGCTACTACACGCAGGCGTACGGCTTAAACCGGGGCTTTATATGTATGTCGTTTACACTTTTACATAATGATTGCGATTGTGAAAGAGGAAACAGTGTCCGTGTCTGTGTGGGCAAAAGGAAGCGCTGTGTTCCCGCTTAGTGTCCTCTTAAGCTTTTTTTTCCCTCCATGCTTGTTGGGAGCCTCTCATTCTAAATCTCTCTGTGGCACAACGAACGGGGAGTGTGCGCTCTTCTCCTGGGACTTCAAGGCCGGCTACGCCGCGAGAACGTGTTCCTGCAAGGCTTGTTTTCGCCCCCCTTTCGCCAGCTGCCTTGTGTTTCAGAGAATTAAGTATAAAAAAGCCTATGTTAATGAACACTTCCAGTCCTCTTTGCTGCGAAGCATTCTCTGAGCGAGTGTTTCGCGCAGACTATATATCGTTCGAAGCAAAAGAAAACGCATTTCACTGAAGGGAAATTTTCGCATTGACCGGACTATAGTTGGATACAAGTAAAATGGGCTCTGAAACACTTTCCGAGGAGAGCACATTAACGGGCTATATCAGTATACGTTACGTTGTCATGAACGTCGCTGCCTCGCCGA